>NW_015092359.1:1816928-1930739 GCF_001431845.1 Calidris pugnax
ACAGGGCAGGGGGTTGGGACTGGATGATCTTTAAGGTCCCTTCCAACCCAAACCATTCTATGATTACTTCCAATTCCATAGCTAACATGGAAGTTTTAAGCAAGGAAGTAAGACGACCAAATTCTGCTGTTAGCTACACCCAGTTAATGTGCTGGTCATTCAAGATGTACAGAATTTGGATTTGAAGATGGTTTTATCACTTGCAGCTTTCCCAAAACTACCTCATCTTTTTAGAGAACAGATGCTCAGACCTGCTGATATATGGCTGAAACATATGGCTGTGGATCTTCAAGTTAGGAAAGATATAAATAAAATATGCATGACTTGAAATAATATCACACAGCACTATATATATAGCTGTCTTAGCAAAAGTCCAAATTAGGATGGCTAAATATTTGTTGAGAGAAAGAGAATATTGTAATATTGCTGTGCCACAGGAAAGGAAGGAGATCATCCAGTATCGGGTGGAATTCCATACCTTGTCTGCCTGCAACTGCCTGATCCTAAAAAGAACTCAAAAGATGTAAAAACTTGGGTAGTGGTTCACATATCTTAAGAATTGTCAGCAGGGAACATGCCAAAAATCCCAGCTGTCCTAGAAAAGTATTTGTGAATTGCTTCATCAAAATAGTAATTTAGTCCATAGACTAGAAATGAAAAAATATCTTTTTAGATCCAAATGTATACTAAGAAATAAAGTAAAAGCTATGATTTTTTTTTTTTACTGAGGTAGATGTTAAAGCAAACAGTGTTTTAGACATAGTTGAATAATGTACTCGGATGTTCATGGTCAATTCAAATTCTCTCTATTAGAAGTAGCTCTGCAGCTGGCTATAGCATCTGTTGGTTAAGCTAACAGGGAAAGCCTGTAAATTTCCTTCAGCATCTTAGCACATAAAGTAAAAAAGTCCATGATGCTAACAGTTTTTTCAAATCACAGGATCATATTACATTATCTTGTTTTTTTTTTAACAAGACTCAATCAAAATACCTGCTAAGACACCAGCACAACTACATTCCAGATAATTAAAAAGTAACTTACAACTTTCCTTGAAAGAAACGTGTAATGACCTCAATGCATTTTTGGCACTAGGAAAAAATAGCACTCTATTACTTTCTATTTTTGTAGCTAGACGTAATTATAACATTAGCTAAATTAATTATTTCAGGCCATCAAGATCTTGGAAAGCTGACTGCTTTTTTAAATTTTGCCCTTGCATGCTTTACCAACACAAACTCAGCCCAACAATATGTTATTACGTTGAAACACGCATATATTTAGTGCTTAGAAAGAATGTTTATTACTCTGGAAATGTGACTGGTGTCTCACCACACTTTTCACATTTGCAAATAGGCGTCAGAAAGTTCATATACTTTTTTGCACTGTAGGAGAGAAGGTATAGATCTTCCCACATTCTCAGTTATTATGAATAGTAAATGAATATAAATAGATATATACTAATATAATTAAGTATAACTTAAAATATTACAAAAAGTAATGTAAATAATGTATTAAAAATACAGAAAAATATGATAGCAAAAGTAAATAAACAGTTTTTGAGGAGGAGGAAAGAATGCTAGATTAGAAAGCCATGTTTCTTCCCTTGCAGGCTAACTTAATGAAACAGTTAAAGATTAGTCCATCCTTCCACCTTTCATTGCCCTTGAACGTGGGTCAGTGTTAAACTGGGTCAGAATATAACTGCCTTTCCCACTGCATATTCTGGTTCAGAATCTCAAAAACCCTTAACTGAAACCTGATGAGTAACTTTTGCAAAGCCTTTAAAGGACTTCTCAGGAGTCCCTAACTTACCTACCCATAGTGGATATTTAGGTGACTTATTCTTGACTATAGCACACTTGACTTATTTCTAGAGTCCAGTCAGGAAATCAGAGTCCCCAAGAAAAAATGTTGTCATATACATCTGAAAAAGCATCTAACATACACTATATTATTTGCTAGTAAGCATGTAACTGCAGTATTTCTCTGGCCAGAGTACATCTTACAAGTGTAGAAGCCGATTCTACAATGAAAGGTGATGACAAAAGTCCCTGCAGCACATGTGATGCTCACATTGAGCATGTGGCCCAGGAAGACTCCAGATTGCTTCCAGATTTGTATCTGTACATCCTTTTCTGATTATGATTCAATGAATCTCACATCTACACTATTTCAGTAATAGCCAACATCGACAAAAGGTGTCACTTTGCAGAAAGCTCTGAAAAAAACAGTTTCTATGGGATGAAAAAAGGTTTTTAAACTCCACAATCTCCCACAGAGTAGGAACTGTATCTTGATCACAAAGGCATAAAGCAAATAGAAAGATTTTTGGCTCTGTTCTAAACCTAAGATATGCTGATTCATAAAAGTAAGAAATACAGCTCTGAAATTAGTACATTACTTAGTAAAGGACCAGCAAAAATCTTTTTAGTTGGTTTCCTTAGTCCTTCTCACGACCTTCTCATGACCTCCAAAAATGCGTCAGCACTTAGAGAACCTGTGTGACCTACACAAAGCTCAGTGGAACAAGGTTGTAAGGTTTATGGGGTTCTCTTCCACATACCCAGAGCATTATATCTTTGTTCAAATGTTCATCAACAAGGAGCGAGTCAAAGCAAAAAAGTATTTAGATGACAGAAGCTAAAGGCATATATGTGCTGTCTACACAGACTTCTACCATGAGAAGGCTCCTGTGAAGGTCTTAGCTCCACTGTAAGAGCCTCATTTAAATAAATAACGAAACAAATCACAAAGTAATGCAACTTACAACAAAAGCTGAGATTGATCACCCACAGTCTAGCTGTCAGCGGTGTGGAACAGAGATGCTAACAATGGCAACAGAGCAAAAAAAGATCAGATCCTTAAACAATGTGCTCTGCTGAACCTGGAGTTGCTATCCTACAAGTAGCAGATTTTAAAAAAATCCAAACCAAACCACTGACTTAATCTGGTTCATGAAGCTTTTTTAATGACTATAAAGATAACTATTTTTAAAGAGTTATTATTTTGGACTCCTTTTTGCACAGGAATATATAAGCATCCAGTCCCTTTTAAAGAACGGGAATAATTTGAGCAGTATTTTAAATTGCTTTTCTAATATACTTATTAATATACAATCACTTTTCAGAGCATTTTATCAATGATGTAACAGTATCGGTCAAACTTCTCACTTCACATTAAAATCAAAACATAACAACTTCAAAAGGTACCATAAAATAATTATACGTCCCAGACAAATTTACAAGCCATCTCCTCTCTGACTCAACTTCATCATTTGAATCTTATTTTAAGGTTATATGAGAAAAAGGACACAATTCTTCCCTCTCCTGTGAAGTCTTGGTTTACTTTACTAGTGAGCCAAGCTCAGATACATACACGAAGAAAACATCATTTACAGATCTAAATCTGATTCTTGATTCTCATCTCTTTTTTTCCCTACACAAGCTTCAGCCATGAGGGTGCTCATGTGAGTTCCTTAAGCTCCACTATTAAGTGCTGTGGTTGAATAAATAAATACATCAACATTACAGAGTTCTTAAAGTTACTTATGAGCAGCATCTAGCAGTATCCTGCTACGTTCCTGCCCCAAGATACCCATCAGTGTATTCAAAGTGAAAGAACAGCTTATTGTAAAATTTTAGAAGGAAATCTGTGTGCACTTTGTCAGGCAGGGGGTGAAGAAAGGAATGTTTTCTGAAGAGTATGACATACTTATTACAGGGAGGGAGGCAAGAGGGAGAGAACTTGTGTGCACACTTGAGTGAGTCAGCAGAGCAAATATATGAAACTGTAAGTGTTATCGAAGTATTTAGCTTTTCGCATACTAAGGGTCACTGCATTTTATTTGCAGTAATAATACTACAGGATTCCTGGGTATAGCTTGTATCTGAAGTGAAAGTGATTTTTCTACTATTCACTTTCATGAAAAAATGCTTTTGGTAAAAAAAAAATAAATATCAAGTTGGGAATAATTTGTCAGTAAGGAATTGCTGATTATTAGAAAGAATTTCTATCTTCTCTCTCCGGTTTGCAGCATTGTCCATTTCCCTACATAATCATTCTTTATCAGACAGAACTGAAGTGCCAATAGCAACAAAAGACTTTCTGCTGATGATGCATGGCTTGTTATCCAAAATATTGTCTGAATTTATATTGTAAAGAAAAAGAAAGCTCAGGAACTGAATCCAGTAGATAAGTTATATGCATTTCATATGTTTAACATATTGATCAGGGGAATCTTCCCTATCAGAGAGAGATGGTACCAATATTTTAGCAGACTGCCAGAAGGACTAAGTCCTCTCTTAATGAACAGGTATTTCAGAACATGAGGCTCTATAGATAGATGAACATTTACATGAAGTGGGGAATTATGACTATCGTTACACAACAAGCCCAGTAATATGAATGGTAGAGTTTTTCGGAGCCTTCCTCTCCACCTTGTCCTCTACCCTCTGGTAGTACTGCTAATAATGAAGAAGTTATTTTAAGCATAGTAATGAACTCTATTATTAATTACAAATTTTGTAGATGACTTACTGAATATTGAACCCTAGGTTATTTACAATATATGAAAACAAAAGCAATGCTAGTTTAAAATATTCCATAAAAAGATACTTCTGAAGTTATTTTAATTATTTTTAATTGTAATTGCTTCTTAGACAATTATTAAGGACAACTACTATTTGGGGAACACGAAAATTAGTTGAAACTATGGTGAGGTCACAGCACTTGAGCTCTAAACAAAAGTAACAAAACAAAACAAGGGCTCTCACACTGAAGTGAGGAAACATTTTTAAAAGTTCTTGCTGTGGTGAGGTCACAGCACTTTAGCTCTAAAAAAAGTAACAAAACAAAACAAGAACTCTCACACTCAAGTGAGGAAACATTTTTAAAAGTTCTTGCTTTTCATTTACAAACTCAGTAATTAGAAGATTAGAAGAAAAAAAATGAGAATATGGAGAGTGCTGCCTGCTGAGCAGCTTCTAATTCTTCATGTAAGCACCACGATGCAACCATCTGAAAAACTACTGCATTTTAAGGAGGAAGACAGCAAGCGCAAAGGGTCCACGTAAATCTTATCAGTGCTATTTCATTTACAAACTCAGTAATTAGAAGAAAAAAAATGAGAATATGGAGTGTGCTGCCTGCTGAGCAGCTTCTAATTCTTCATGTAAGCACCACGATGCAACCATCTGAAAAACTACTGCATTTTAAGGAGGAAGACAGCAAGCGCAAAGGGTCCACGTAAATCTTATCAGTGCAAAAGTTTAGCAAACTGACAGCATGAAAATTTACACACAGTGAAAGATTAAAGTTTAGCAAAATGAGAACAGCATGAAAATTTACACACAGTGAAAGATTTCACTGGCAGCAGGACAGGTTATAGATGGGTTTATATGCTAACTTTAAAAGGAAGTTATTTTTCTCCACTGCATTTGTCTAAATTTTTGTAAGTAAGGGAGGAGAAGTCATCTTCCCTCATTTCATTCCATTTCTCCTAAGACATCCCTTTTCTGGCCTTTTCAGTCTCTCTTTGTTCCAAGATTACTTCAAAATGGGAAGCCAGAGCGAAAGGAAAGCCTGTTTAATTAGCACACAGAGCATGGAGCCATCTTTCCCCACGCAGAGGCACACAGGAAGAGGCTCTCACGTCCTCCAGCGCCCGCTCTCAGTTGGCTCAGCCATTAGTGAAATGTTTGCCCGTCTCTCTCCTCGATGCTCTGACCAAATATTGCAGCACTCTGGGGGAACGTTCAGTATGAATGGGGCAAAAGAACATGCAGAACAATCTCCAACACTTTCCCCAGGAAAGCATTTTATCTGTTTTCACTCGAAAACAGCAAGGTATCCTTCCTCCAGAAAAATATTCCTACCGCATGAATTTCATTAGCGTAGCCAGGGAGTTCCAACTGGGTACCAAACGGTACCACTTATATCCATGTATGTATTTTTTGCCATATGTCAAGGAGTTGGCTGTATCTTGAGGATATTATAGTTCTGGCTGATTCAGCACAGGGAACAAGCCACAGCCAAGCATTCAGAAATATATGCTTAAGGCAGGGAGTAAGGATTTCCATGTCAGTCATTTTTATTTGTAAAGATAAAGAAAATCACTGGCTGCTGAACATCAGAATCAACTGAAGTTCCCATATGATTTCTTACTTATACAGGATAATAAAAATATATCACACATTACAAAGAAATGCATGGTAATTCCACAAAAAATTGTGGTTATTTGCAGACCTAAATGAAAATTGTAACTATTTTAAACACATCTAAGATTTTCATTCATTTTGCTAACAAAATTAAAAAAAAAATTGACAGGATTTATCTGTCTACAGCATATTGTCTGTAATGTTTTCCCATGATAAAAACATTTCCACAGCCTATAAATACCTGGGATATTTCTTTTTTAGTTCAGGGAAAGCAACAGAACTGCAAAACATATCCTAAATATTTCTAAAATTGAGCAATGGCGTGGAACATAAAATAACAAAACCTTCAGACTGTCTACTATGCTCAGCACTTGGTAAGTTAACATGTTTAGTCCTTTGGCTGTGACAGCATTATAGGAGAGATTTCTGAGAAAATAAAGATACAGAAGATGAATCATAAGTCTCTACAAAACGATATCATATTAAAAGTGAGATTTAAGAACAATCTAAAGAAGCAGCGTTGGGTTCAGTATCTAACAGTACCAGAAAAGTGAAATTCCCATGAAGCAGTGCTCCGTCTCCATGGCAACCTTGCAAGGTAGCACAAAAGGGTTCATCTTTATGCAACACAGTTTTATAAAATCTATCATCCCAAATGTGACAGCATTGGGTCTGCTGTGACACCACAATGCATAGGAGTTATTAAATATAACCAATGCCTCATTTATTACCAGTCAAAGAAGTTACCTTTTAAATGCAAATGTTTAAAATTAAAATGAAGGGTTTAATCAGTAAAGCTCCCCAACCTTAAATTACCATAGGGAGAGTAACAATATCAGCTTTGCCGTCATTGTGTTTTAAATATACTTTTAAAATATTAATACTAAGTTCTATGCTTATTTTTGACAACTCTGACATGACCTTTAAAAGTAAAGCTAGTAAAAGCAGTATGACCATGGTCTTTAGAAATAAAACCCTATAATCTCAGAGCATGAAAGCTATACTAATAAGTGATTACAAAAGGGATTACAGTGCAACCTAGAGAGTATATCTTTAACAATTCTCAAGACACCCTTTTTTAGCACATAAATATAATTTATTAAACTTAAAACATGCTTGAGAGCAAGGTTACCAGGCAGAACTGCATCGAGTGCTCCAGGTTAATTTGATTCAAGTTATTTTCTACAGAATGTCTAATTGTGAATGGCTCTGCCTATTGATCTCTTGCTTGGATCGATAACTTTTTTCCATCTCTGTGACCCACAAAGGGAGAATAGAGAAAAAAAAAATAATTATAATAGATTTCTTGCACAGAGGCTGGCGACCCACACAGGGAGAATAGAGAAAAAAAAAGAATTATAATAGATTTCTTGCACAGAGGCTGGTCTCTCTCTCTCTTTTTTCCCAGGTGCCATTTCTTATTTTGGAAAAATCATACAAAACAAAATCTCCAAAGGAATTCAATGAAATTAGGCAAACTATAATGAATTATAAGCTTTCAAATACTGTGTTGAGGTTTTATGTTTCCTAATGACTTTTTCACCCCTGTATTTTTCATACAGCTTGTAAAAATCTAGAGAAAGATATTTTAAATGACCTTTAAGATGTCAGAACATTCTGGCTTAGTGAATGTAAAGAAAACAAACAAGTAACTTTCTTGTAAAATTGCATCAAAAAAAGAACATTTTCTCTTTCTCCCGTATTAGAGTATAAGCTTATGAACTCGGGCATGGGCTCGGTAATAGAAATATACATCCTGATGCAGCTGGGTTTCAAAGGTTTGGTTTGTAGATTAGTGTGACTAACAGGTATGTCTCTCAAGCAAATGTCTTTTCATGTCAGCAATAGTATTCACATTCTTCAGAAATAACCTGTTCAGATACAACTAAGATTTTTTGAGAATAATTAGACTAGGGAAGGCACAGATGTACTTTTGTAATAAATACAGAATACAGTTTTAATAAGGACAGAAAGGGAAGTCAGGATTATCTGAGGAGCCATCTTCTCATCTAATCACCTTTTGAATTGCAAGTGACTTCATTAGGGAGGAAAAAAAGAAAGAGACAAATGCTGTGTCACGCATCATAAGCACAAGACAGCACTTTTCCAGCTTTACTACACTCTTTCACAGGACTCTGATGAGAGAAAAGGGACTAATATGACAGTTTAGCCAGCTTTTGGGGACTTACCCCAGCAGGAAAGAAAGCCTTGCGTTGCATAAAGTTGGGAAATGGGCTCTCTGGAACCACTTCACACTACACTGCCACAAAGAAAGGCCTCCCTCAAAAAGCACTGCTTCCCATGAATCTCTTGATGCAGTAATGGGACATTCAAAGTCACATCATTTGGCATGAGTATCTCAGGTGGCCCCATATTTGATGGGGGCTGAATTAGATCATAGCTCCTAGTAGAATTTATGAAACACTATAAGGTTTCATAAAATATACCTGTTGGCTCCTTTGCCCTTTTCTTGCCCTCCAATTGCTCAAACGAGCATTGAGTTTTATAAATGTGTGGTTAAGATCTCATTCATCAAAGTGATGAAATGAAAAAAAGTCTTCAACACAACATAGAAAGCAATATAAAAAGTCTTAAAACGACATCCATGGCCTTCCAGCCTTTCAAAGCTAATTCCTTGAAAGCCTTCTTACTGCTGACCTGACACACGTAACATCACTGCTAGGATTTCACGTGGGAGCAGCTGTAAATTGGATCTCCAGGACCCACCCACCTTTGTCAAAGAGTCCCTGCTCCTACCCCAGAACAAATCTGAATGGGGAAGATGCAAATGTCAAATACAGCAACTTGACTGCGGGTTGCAAGACCTAAAACATATTTTCTTATTCCTATGCCTTAAGATGGGACTACTCATACATCTAAATCACGTATTTCTTCTTATAAAAAATGCATCTCCTTGAAAATAAAGATACCAGTTATTCAGATGAAAAGTAATAGTTAAAGATTTATAATTTCTAGCAAACAAAAGTGGAATGACATTGAGAACCTGCTTAGCACATCTGTGCTTTTCCTTGCATCATACAACAGAGCCATGTTTGATTGGCTATAACTTTTTTCAGGAAGACCACGATAAATAGCAAAAATCAGTTGTCAGATGATTCTGAGCAATTTTATCCTAACAGCAACATATTGCCAGCTCTGAAAGCAATTTAATCTCAACATTGCCTGTATTAAAACTGCATTTTAAATAATATAGTATTGTATCTTCATCTGCATTCTAATTTGAATATAGTTATTAACAGTAACTGCTTAGTATCTTTGATTAACAAATTATTTATAATACTTGCTGAACGTGATAACTCCCCTATGTCATCTAATTTATTCTCTACCATAAATTTGTGGCTTAGTCTATTTTTGTGACTAGGGTAGTTGTGCATGCTTTTGCAAATACTATGTAAAAATGGCAATTTTCTTTCTGTATATTTCACATATGAAAAATAAAAAGAAAATTTATAACTGTTCTTCCAAAATTCTATAAGATGTATGTCATTAAATCTTGAAAAATAATAAGGCTGAGCTGCCAACCTCATTTTAATCAATAAAAGTTTTGCCATGGACTCAGGGAGGCTCAGATATTGCCCTTACAGAATTTAACTGATGAACAAGATCCCAGCCAGATCATTGATTCAAAGTAGAATTAAAGCTACTCCATAAAGCTCAGAGGAAAAATGTCAAGACATTTCAAGTTTTGAGGTATCTGAGTAATCTGATTTTAAATTTATCGATTCAATATAAAGCTTCAAAAAGGAATTTATATAAACACAAAGCTAGTGACTGAGTTTTATACTATTCAAACTCCTCCTTTATCACATAGATAATACATCAATTTATTATAAACATTTAAAAACCCCACACTTTTCTAGATTATCCCTCAGTTTAAGCTATATTTTAATGACATAACCTGCTGTAGCTCAAAGTCTTAAAGTCTTACATCAAAGCCCAAAGTTAAAAACATTCCTCCAGCACCTATTGACTATTTCAAGGCATAGATTGAGGGATTTCATTTCTTAAAAACAGAGAAGAGAGAACGCGCTGTACAAGACAAAGGTCATGGCAAAGCAATACTGCAAGTAAAAAAAACAAAGGCAATATTAAATCAATACAATATTAGCTATATTGATGACCCTTTTCATTACTATCACTCTGAACACAAAACAAATTTCTACCTTATCAGCCTGCCAATAATATCTGTGGGCTGGATGAAGGAGGGCAGGTGGGGCTTTTTTCCATTTTTCTGTCAGCAATTCAATGGTAAGAGCAGCGCTCAAAATTTACCACATATGCAAATTAGTAGCTGACATAATACCTGGTTTCACGGTAGAAGACTGGCTTTTATACAGGTATATCCAAGACCTTTAAAATAAATAGTAACAGAGTCCTCCTGTCTCCTCCCTTATAAATTTAGAGCAATTTGTTGTTATTCCCAAGAGATGGACAACGAAAAATTTCCTCTCTGGAAAGGCAATGGGTTTCACATATTTTTTTTCCCTCGGCACCAGCTCTGCCAAAACGTGAATTCACCACAGAGGTAGCAATAGTGCTCGTCAGCAACCCCTGTCTAGCAAGGACTTCTGCTTAGTAGAAAGCTGCCTTTTGAAATTAGTGGTCAATCCCTGACAGCCTCTTTCATCGCTTAACCACAATGGACTTACTGACCTCTCTTTGCCTACACTTCTACCCCCGCCTTCCTGGTCATAGACTCGCCACTCGTAATAACTGAAGAGAGAGAGAGAGGATCTACAGGAAAATTTGGCTCCAGTTTTAATAAAGCTGTTAATATAAAACCTGCCAAATTCCATTCACCATCATGCTTGCAGGTTGAAAGCCTGCTCAAAAAAGCGGGAGTATTTCCTGCAGCTGAACAGTGAGACTGGGACATAAGGCACCAGTTGTTTTGTTCCTTCACTCCAAAGAAAACACAGAATAGTAGAACTTCAATGAAAGATTTAAAAGAAGTAAAATAATGAAAACAGTACTGTCTTTGTCATCTCTGTCCTTATTTTGATATATAAAAAACAGTGAAAAAACGATCACTTATTTGCCATTAGCTCATATGTGCATTTTTTCTTTAAGAAAACTGGAAACTACACAATGAAATAAACAGTTTGATAATAAAAGGTGGGTTTGCCTACCAAAAAAATAGTTATTAGCTGATAATATAATCCATATGCAAGCTCTCAATGGATTTGTAAGGCATTTTCCCCCCAATCTAAACTTCTATACTAGTAAGTGTTTCTTACGGAAAGTATTAAATCATTACAAGTTGATCCGTAATTCTAGAAACTCACCTTTTTCCATTTGCAGAAGGCTACAACTGGTAGCTAAAAGAGAACCTCAGAATATTCCTTACAGTATGATATGCCAAACTAAAAGCATTGCACAGCACCTCATTCAGCACACTTCAATTTTCACACTTTTATTGACTTTCATAAGAGCAGATGAGTCCTGAACTTCTGAGTACTGGAAGGGAAGTAATTTTACGCCCCACATATTCTAGGCTGATCAAAACCTTAAATCTTTTCTGAGTGTGTCTCAGTCAGTAGCAATAAAAGATTTGTGTATGGAAGATGATACTGTCCCTCTGTGATTCTGCTGTCTGTGCTGGATCAGCCTGTTGCACAGCAGCGACTCCGCTCTCTCTGCTTAAGGAAGGCTCCACACTACAACTCAGCGCTATTCCCAGCTTTGGTGTTAGCTATGATGTAAAGATTTCTCATATTGATATATATTCTCATATATTCTCAATCTTCATCTGTTTAGACCTCCTTTCCAGACTCCCAACAGGCAAGAACGGAGAGGTCAAAGGCCTAATAGACCTCGCTCAGTATTTATAGACCACTCAAATATTAATACAGCTCAAATCTTAATGAGTCACTAAAGTCAGGCTACCAGTCTGTAACTGTCATTAAAATGATAGACATATTTTTTAAAAGCTACTTTGAAATAAAATGTTTTAACAGATTAGAATTCAAAGAGAATAAACTAGAAAAAGCTAGAAGTCGCCAAAACACTGACAGGGCTATGGCCATGGATGTGTCTCTTTAGCGTTGTCCTGCTCAATGCCAAAATTAAGATGTTTGCAAAATTCACAACGTAAATTGTGACAACCACAGTTAAGACCTCACCACCTTTGCTCATCCACTTCTTCCCAGTTATAAGAGTTTCTAAAACTAAAATTCCCCCCAGCACCCAAAGGCTCTTAATATTTTTCCAGGTGTTGTAGAACAATCCTGCACCCTAAGCCAAGGGTTGTCAGTTCTGGTGAGCAGGATCTCTCTAGAGCTTTGGTTCGATCTCCGTTAGCCTTGCAATGCTTAGGTCCCCCTTGTAGAGCTAGCCTTCACTAGAAAAGTTGTGGTGGTTTGGTTTTTTTTTCTGTAAAATTAATGGTAAGAAAGACTGACTGCCTCTGGATGTATAATTCAATTTGAAGAATCTGTAAAATGTTACTGAAAATCACCCCTATTTGCCAAAAGGCTGACAAGCTATTTGCACAAAGCCATAGAAAGGATTCTGGGAGATGTCAATAATGACTAGGACAAACGTTCTCCAGCTTGATAACTAAAGGGAGTTTGCTGATAAATTTTAAACACATTCAGCACGCTGCATTGTGCTCCAGAGCCACTTTATATAGATATTGCGCCTGGATTTATACAAAGAGAAGTAGTTCTGAAATAGTGCTACTTCTGTTGCAGATTATTTGACATCTTAATGCATGTAAGCAACGTTTGTGTGTATGTAATGTATGGACACCATTTCCTCCTAAATTTTAGTCTTAAAAAATAGTGAGAGTTTGGAGGTTTTTTTGCTTTTTCTATGTTTAGATATAAAAAATTTAACGTCTTTAGGGGGAATATAAATGTCTGGGCATTACATTCAAACACGTTACTTTACAGAATAACATATACTCTACCTATTCCCTTCTCTTCTATTTTCTTCTACTATTATATTTGAAATTAGATTTGTGCTTTTGTGCTTCAAGGTCCTTTTAACTTATAATAATGTGGTTTTGGAATAGTCATCTAGAAGTACCCAGATACTTAATACCACATATAAGAGGTAGGTACCTTCATAAAGCTATGCCTAAATGTTTATGTTTTGGAGAGTCAGAGATTGCTTCAACTATTTCTCTTTATTTAAGGCTAAGCTACACAAAACCTCATGAAAATTGCGGTGGAAATGGAAAGAAGCTCGTTTACAAGTCAGTGATGTAAAGGGATGAGGCAGAACTGGTTTTGACTGTTTCAGCTTACTTATTTTAGAGGCAAACATAGTAAATACTTTCTTCTTTTTGACTGTTTAGAGGCAAACATAGTAAATACTTTCTTCCTTTCTTATCTTGTCTTATGCTTCTTTCTTACTTCTTTTGCCTCCACTATAAATACTCTTGGATTATGTGAGAGCACTCTGCTACTTAGTTTTGCGCAGGTACCTGATCTGGTTGAGCAATATCGGAGACCTCTGCTTAATACTTAAAGGTCTTGGGGTTCTGTCTTCATTAGTCTTCCTCCCTTGATATAGATCTACTTCACAACATCTTCCTAGACTGGTCTGAAAGCACGTACACTGAAATACACACAGCTCTATTTAATTCACTGCATTTGAAAAGATTCTTTGCTGACATACAGGTGATAAAAATCAAGCCTATAGCCCAAATATTTAATATTACTTTCAGAGATATGAGTTAAAATATAGTAATGAGGGGAGGAGGATGGTTGAAGGAAGCCTTTTTCTCTCAAAAAAATGTTGTCATGAATTTAATATAAGTAATTTTGTTATCAAATCAATTATGAAAATTGAAGATATGAAAGCGTTGGAGTTGAAATGTCTTTGACAAAAATAAAGCATTGTTGAACTCTGATCATACATCAAAAGTGACAGAAATGCATAAGCAGCGTTCTTCTTTTCAAAGATTAAATGAACAACTAGGTAGTTTGCAGTAGGCATGTCTTCCAGGTCTCTCAGACAGTTTTCTCTACCCTCTCAAGCCAAGCAAGGACATGGTGATGGCTGATGGACTGACGTCTGGGTTTTGCACTTCTAAGCTGGGGTCCGCTCCCACATTGAAGGCTCTTTCTGTTTCCCATTCCTCTAAAATTCCCATCCCCTTCCTGACCCTTGCAATATCAATAACAAAGCAGACCGGTGGTTGGTTTTATTAAAGTTTGTCTGAGCCTACTGAATATTAGAACAGTCAGTCCTAGGAGAAAATCCTTTGCACGAAATAGCTCCGGTGTTTTAAAGCCTTTGGAGCCGTTACCTTACCTTTCTCCTAGCAGCGGGGAGATGCAGACAGTAGGAGAAAAGAATGCAATAATAAAATCTTTTATGCCTGCATTTCTATAGCTCTTCAGAGCCTTCCTGGCTTCATTGAGACTTCACAGACAGAGGCAGTTTTCAAATCTGTCTAGAAACAGATTTTAAATGTCAGGCTACTGAAGTTTGCACATGTAATTTCAGCTTTTCAGTGGAAAGTTTCAAACACGGTCACCCAGAACAGGCTGCTCTTACTACCCTGGGCCTGAAGTCCCAGTCCCACACTGCAAGCATCTCATGGGGGCTACAGGTATTTAATTAGCACAAAGGAAAGACAAACTTTTGCCCTATAAAGACAAACACTGTCCTTCAGGAAACAGGAGGGACAAGAGATGCATAAAGTTTTAGTGCAGTTCCAGCCTGCTTCACTCACTCATTTCACACTCTCTGATGTTTCTACTTAGCACAAGAAAAAGACTTTCTCTCAGTCCATATTCACACTACTGTCTTGATCCCTTGATCACAGGGAAACTGAACTTCTTCAGTGCATGATAATTAAGTGCACCTGTAATCCAATTAATATTTCATCTCTCTCCACACAGGCAGTGGCTTTGTTCTTCGAGCACAGAAACCCTGTTTATTACTCGTTTTAGTTACACACACACAAAACAAGACAGAAGGAAAAACAGCCCAAACACAACTTGTATAGGTTCTAAAGAAAACTGAAGTCCAGAAAAAAATAATGCTACTTTAGAGAACAATACACACTGAAATTTACCCAGCAACAACAGTAAAAGTTTTCTCTTATTCCTTTCTTGCTCTGTGTTACTACTGATAAATCTCTATTCCCAAACCATCCCGCCTGGCACTACTGTCTGCTTGGGTTTATTCTCAGTGGCTACGTACAGACAAAAACCCTGTGACAAAATCAAACATTGAAGCAATTTTAGGAGCTCTATACAGAGCTCCTAAAAATAAATTCATCAAGCTTTTGAATCAAAGAGATAGCAATTCTGGATTGCTGGAAAGCTGGGGTTTTTTAGCATGAATAACATGCCTGAGCATGTCAACAGTCATGACCACACTTAGCTGATCATCAAACATCTGCTGAAACTGTCAGCAGATGCACTAAGGGCAAAATAGTCATTGAGAACCATACTTTAAAGTATAAAATTCATGCTTTAACTGCCAATTAGGTTTTCCTCTGTCCCTCAGCATAATGACAGACATTTTAAAACCATGAATGCATCAGGGCTTTACCACTTCTCCCACTAAACAAACAGGAAAACAGAGGCAACACAAGATAAAATAAATATAAATATACAATATATTGCAAATAAAAAGCAAAAGAGATTGTGTGTTTTTTCCCTCCCATGTACTTATTTATGTGAAGGTGAATATTATCTTATATAAGTAGTACAAAAATATCTAGTTAAAACTGCAGGAGAGTTTGGTTTGTGGGGTTTTTTTGTTGTGTTCCCCCTCCCCCTCCATCAATTACTCTGTATCAGCCTTAAAAATATGATAGCATCTGATAGGGTATTTCAATATGCCCTATTCTCAAACACTTCTGATAAATTCTCTGAAAATATCAGGTGCTGCCAGTTCTGAGGGCTGAGGCTGAGCCCAAGCAGGAAGCTGCTCACAGAGCTTCTGAAGTCTCCACGCTCACCGTACAGCACCACAGGAGGAACGAGGGGCACAGATTTGAAGCCTCTTCCTCTGTCAGCACCTCTACAGTTTGAACGCAGTCCAAAGAAATGAAAAAACAGCATTAAGCTTTCCCTTACGTGAGCAGACTGAATGTCCAGTTTCCCATTCCCCCACAGAGCAAGTGTATTGATGGGTGTGTAAGTTCCAGCTTAGTTAAGGATGCAAAAGCTGATTAGAAAATGAGAATAGATGTGGGGAAAGAGACGCCTCCTGTTTACTACACACAGAGATGCTTCCATATTATATATTGAATAATTAGCGCATAAAATAATAATTGTAGCACAGACTTCTTTCCACCCATCCAAGTGAACATGCTATTGTATTCTCCCCAGTATTCTCCTCGAACAGCAATTGTTATATGCTATTGTATTCTCCCCAGTATTCTCCTCAGCTATTTGTATATATATTTCACACATTAATAAATTATCAACCAGTAACAGGACATTAATAACCCAATATCTGTTCGTCTACAAGACATAAAACTGAACATCAGTAATGATGCACAGAAGACATAACTCAACAATTGGCTTTCCTCCTTTTCTCTGATAGTCAGCATGTACTACCAGGGAAAAGTTTGGAATTCTTTTAAACTAGAAATATTCTAACTTTGTTAAATGAAATACACACCCCACCCTCATTTTTTCATATGTTCTGGGACAAGCTACAAACTCCCATTTGTCATCTTTAATTTTAGCAAATCTTTTCCTGGTTACAGTAAGACTGAAGATTAAGAAAGTATTTGAAGTCTTCATGAATAAAGATAATTCTGATGTAGAATAATAAGTCCTTCACTGAAGTAGCCTATGATTCCATCCTCTCCTTTTGTGTGAATATATTGCAACTAAAAACGATTACTTAACCCGCAGTGAATATATTTTTGAATGGTGAGGTTCAAAGAGAAACCAAATATTAGAACACTGGGTTCAGTCTTGAAATTAAAACTCTGGGTCTTAGAGTAGGAATCTTTCTTCTGCCTAATTCAGAGCACTCTTATGGGACTCCTTTAGTCTCTGGTTTATCAAATTTTGTGAATTAGATCACAATTTCTGTTCCGCACGGAATTTATCAGCTTTGTATAGGCATTTTTCCCTGTATCAAAGCACAAAAATGAACGGCTTCAGATTTACTGCACAAATAATTCACAAAAATTTTTTGCCCAGGTTTCTCTAGTGCAGCAATCACTGCATAAGATGGTAACCTCACTTCTTACAGTATAACTGGAAGATCCCCATACTCTGTTGCAAATGTGTTATAAATGTCTGTATAAAACAAAAATACTGAATGGCATAACATTCCTGAAAATGAGACTGTTTAACTGTAGAACTCAACTTGAAGTATTCAAAATAAATGATCACAGCAAAATGTTGAACTTTCAGAAAAATTAATCTCCTTTTGCTTCACACTCCATACACATTTGAGGCTTTTCCATGAAGATGTTTTAATTTTCATGTTACCTTCTGACTTAATGGAATGCTTTGAATGGTTTTTCCAGTTAGCCCATAAAGAGTGTTAGGGCTTGAATCATTGATACATAATTCCATCTACACAAGAAATACAATAAAATTACTCCTAGTAAAATAAAACCGAGGTGGCTGTTTTTATAGTCTGACAATTTTCTTACATATTACCCCAGTAATTTCTGCATTAGGTGTGATTCATAGGCTTCAAGGCCAGAAGGGTTGTTTTTGATTATCTAGCCTTATTTCCTGCATCATACAAATTACAGGCTGTCAGCTAGTACATGAGAGACCTCCTCTTTAAGCAGTTTAACGGCTAAGAACCTAGGAAAAGTATTTTTAGACTTTCTGAAGCCTGTTCTTCTGACATGGGTCTCAAGAGTATGCCAACTAGGTAGAGAAGTATAGCCACATTCTTGCCTCCCAAGGTGGGTAATTAGCATGACCTAGATATATGTACATTTCAGAGAGTTATATGTACTTATTAAAAGCTATAGGGCTGATATACACATCTCCTTGGTGTTCTGAAAAAGAAAATATTAATTACACTTTTGTATTACTTTTACGACAGCTGAATAAACGCACGACTTTCAAAAACCTGTTTCTTTAACAAGACTATCTGTTTCAGGGACACCACAAAGCATAACTCTCTCATCTATTTTAGAACAATGAATAAATCTCAAATACATTTGTTTTCCTGGAAGAGAGAATAAATGACACATAATAGTGATTTACGGATGCAGACACGGCAGTCATTTTTATTACACCTTTGTCATAATAGAAAGCTTGAGATAGTGGCATTTCTAAGAGGTAAACTCATAAAGTATAGCAGAACTGAATGCTTTCAGGGCATTTTTATTTATCCATATACGTGCCTGTGTCCTGAATGCAGCTACATATATGTATGTTAAATGCGCATATGCTATTAAAAATTGTTGAGGAATTTGTCCTTTAGAATTGTGAATGACTTATGGTGTTTTACTCTATGTATTCAGTGCTTCTCAATATTTTCAATAGAAATACGAGTATATATCCTCTTCACAGCAATCTAAACAGCTCCTTTCTTTGCTCTGAGGAGGTACATAGCAGTAGACTAACAGCGGGACTCAGGTGGCTTTATGTAACGTTCAACATATAGATTTGCCATAGATCTTTTACTCTAATATAGGTTGTATAGATATGTATGAACATACCAATTCCATAGAGATGAATACACTGCCCAAGAATCATATAAAATTACTAATTTCCAAGTTTACCTTCGTTGTTCCAGCCTTGCACTTAGATACTTTTATATGATTCTTTTCTGAAGTCTAAATTTTCTTCCAAACCTTACAATACAGTTACAGTCATGGACAGTACCCTTATTTGAATGATTTATTGCAGAGAACTATAGGGCTGAATAGTCTGCTAAGGACACCAACAAAAAAATCAGTTCATGACTGACACAAACACAGCTGTATTTGCATGTGCTTTAAGGTTCATAATAATCTAAGCACCTTGAAATATCCCTCCAAAATGTATAGTCAACACAGAGCACCAGTTCAGTACTTGTACCACAATGACCTGGGTGGGGTTCACGTATAGGAAGATTAAATTAAAATAGAATCATCTTTGTGGTGATGTAAACATATACCAGTGTTACAGTTCAATACAATTACATGCAAATAACTCTTCTAAAATTAAAAACTACATAACAACTACTCAGTAGGTGCAGTTAATACAAATAATATCAAATACCCATTTAAATGACGCATCCATTCATAGTGAAAACAGCCTTGTCAAAGAGCCATTTGGCTCTAAAACCAATTTATGCTTTGCTTTGCACAGGTTCAACAGTAAAATCAAAACATTAAGTATCTCGTCTCCATGCAAACATAGCTTTCAAAGCTGATTTGCTTGTCACTGAGCTTGGTGGGTTTTTTGAAGATTTCTTACTGACTTGTGCAAATACTAAGCGTAATACCTTGAAAGACCAAGTTGTTAAGCAGAGCCATTAACTGAGAAAATCAAAGGACCAGCTCGTACTATCAGCAAAATGTCTGTGATGCCCTTTTTTTTTGAGATGGAAAGCACTTACCTAGCACTATTTTGATATAACCCAAGCTCTTCCTAATAAAGATATTCAAGTTCAATGAAGTGGGAAATCAGGTAAATTATTTCTAATTTTTAATCCGAGAGAGAGATGTCACTGTTGGGTGGGAGTGGGGTCACATAATTACCAATGTATCTAGCATCCCAAATCAATCTCTCAGGGTTTTTAGCTAACAGTTATGCTTCAGAAACAGAATATTAACAGTCACAGAAAGATATTTAGCCTCCTTTCCTTTGGATGGCTACTCCTTCTGAAAATGGGATAACAACGGCTTACGATATGAAAGGTAGGTAGACCTATTAACTATGGGTAACTCCAGTGAAAAATATACTCACTGCTGAATTGTGCTCTCCAGGCAGGCTTCCCTCTGACTGAAGAACATGCAAAGGCAGGTGAAAGGGATTAGACCCAGCTGCTTTTATTTCCTCCCCCCCCAATATAAAGAGGCCACTCAAATCAACACTGCCAGGTGTGGCCCTACCAGCTCCTCCTGTAGCCTCTTGTTATCTGAGGTTGCTTCTATACCACTTCAGAGGAGATGCCAGTGAATGAGTCCAGATGTTTCCCTTCTTTAAGGAACAAATGTCTACTTTAAGCAGGCAACAAGATGTACCAGAATCTCTAAGTGACATTAGCAAGTTACAAAACCAGCCTTTAAATTAAATGGTGTGCTAATCAGAAGATTAGGGTAAGTGGGTGCCAACAGAAAAAATACCCCAAATATAGCTGATGTAAGTGGGGAAAAATTACTTCTTTCACTACAGTAAATGAATTCAATAAAGAGATTCAATTGCTTTCCTTTCCTCCCAAGTCTGAAAAATGATATTGGTAACAGGTTAGTATGTAGGAAAACCATTAAAAGAATAGTGAGGATGGAATTTCACAACAGTCCATGGTCCATACTTAGTTCCTACAAAAGTTTTCTTTGAGCTCCTGATTTTCCCAGTTCATTGCACAGTTTCACTGTTGTACTGATACTTAATTGCTCTGGGTGGTCCCTGAAGTGAAAATAGAAAACTACCTTCAAGCAATTAAGAATGACAGGGTCATAGAAGGCTTTGACTATCCGAAAAGAGACATACTGCTAGTATCGGGATGAATTATATTGTTTAATTAAAAGACTTTAAAGAAGACTGGATAATTCAAATTTTTCTTGTTTCTAAGTAGCTTGGTATATTATTACAGACATAAAAAATTACTGTAAAGAGTAGGTTAAAAATTCTGTATGCAGCATTCTTACCTGTACAAGAACAGTCAACTAAATAAGAGATATTTAAATATCTTTTCCAATTCTTTTGTGGGGAGTTATGCAGCATTCTTACCTGTATAGGAACAGTTGACTAAATAAGAGATATTAAAATATCTTTTCCAATTCTTTTGTGGGGAGTCATTCTGGGTGCAAAAATATCGTGATGTGCATTTTCACATCACATATTTTCACATATCATTGTGATGTGATCCAAATTTTCAGTTCTATCAGTGCAATTTTGGGGTGGTTTTATTTCATTAAATTTAGTTTCTATAGAAATTTTGATAAAGCTTTTTCCTGAGTTTAATAAGCCTCCACATAGACAAATCTTAGAGATATTTGAAAATAATCCCCTTTAGGACTCTGATTTCTTTCCACTTAACTGGTGAAACTCCACTGGGCATGATTCTGATGGGATTAATGTTAACATCAGTTGAGACTTCTGCTATCAGTGAGATGTACAATAATCTCCAGTTACTTTTGGTTTTCACCAAAATAACAGAAATTAGAGTCTGTTGGGCTGATTCGTTTAGCTGCTTTTATGGATTTCAAAGACTGAATTTTATCCTAGGAAAGTCTTAGCTGTAGTGCAACCCTGGAGTAAATCCTCAGTGTCACTCTAAGAACATATTTGGCTCACCAATGCCATCAGATATTAAAAGAAGGTGTAAAGGAAAAGGTTTTAGGATTCTGTGAATACACCCTTCTGAAATCTCTGTTTCGTTGGAAATGCCTATGAAATTTGTATGGAACTCTCATGGAATTTCATCGTGCAAAAAAGATACAGCTTTTTTTTGCTGCAGTTTGTAATTCTCATTTGCTATGTATATTTATATTAAATTTAGTTTCTTTAGAAATTTTGATAAAGTTTTTTCCTGAGTTTAGTAAGCCTCCAAGTAGACAAATCTTAGAGATATTTGAAAATAATCCCCTTTAGGACTCTGATTTCTTTCCACTTAACTGGTGAAACTCCACTGGGCATGATTCTGATGGGATTAATGTTAACATCAGTTGAGACTTCTGCTATCAGTGAGATGTACAATAATCTCCAGTTACTTTTGGTTTTCACTGAAATAACAGAAATTAGGGTCTGTTGGGCTGATTCGTTTAGCTACTTTTATGGATTTCAAGGACTGAATTTTATTCTAGGAAAGTCTTAGCTGTAGTGCAACCCTGGAGTAAATCCTCAGTGTCACTCTAACAACATATTTGGCTCAGCAATGCCATCAGATATTAAAAGGTGTAAAGGAAAAGGTTTTAGGATTCTGTGAATACACCCTTCTGAAATCTCTGTTTCGTTGGAAATGCCTATGAAATTTGTATGGAACTCTCATGGAATTTCATCGTGCAAAAAAGATACAGCTTTTTTTTGCTGCAGTTTGTAATTCTCATTTGCTATGTATATTTACATATACACAAAAAGAAATATTTGCCTTAAGGAAGAAATGCCTAGTTTTCCTATTTCTTCATTGCTTACCTGCTCAATTATTTTTTTTTACCTCTTCAGAGTGACTGCTTTACTATTTCCTATCCTCAATAAATCCCCACCTATTTTTGCACTGAAATATAGATCCTTTAATATTATTTTGAAAGGCTCTCTGTCAGCATACCCATCTTCTGGTGAAATCTATGCTCAGAAGTGGAATCTAGCGTCAAGGAAGCCAAAATCTTAAATACATACTATCTTATACTACAATGCTTTCTAGACCCAGCAGAAATGTACACTTTTGCAAATGTAACTTTTTAAACATAAAATCCACATTGATTTTCTTTCCTTTGAATCCACAGGAGACCTATGACACATGTACATGTGTATATATGATACATGGTAATTTTGAGTGGCATCCGGATTATTCAGAATATGGTAAATGTTTTATTTTGGTGGTGGAAAGGTACTAGAACACATGGCATGGATTGGGTGTTACCACATGGTGACTTATGTCAGAAAAATAACGTTTTAAAAATAATGTGTTCCCCTTTCTTCATATAGTTTTCTTGATATTTATGGCAGGTCCCTACAATTTCTTTTCATACTGCTGATCAGGAATCGGCTATCTCAGATGTAATTTTGGGCATACGTGTCTCAAGCCAGAACTTGCATTTCTGATCCCAATGTTGATGGATTGCTTCTGAACCAGGTATTTCAGACAGAAAACTTCTTCAACAGTCATGTTCTGCTGCATTTTTCTCCTTAGGGAGCATTAATTGATTACATTTCAACGTAAAGATGAATCTGCAGCTCCAAATGCCATATTCTAGGCTTGCTAGGTATCACCCACTGAAGTGCAAGCAAATTATTATTATTCAATGCACCACAACTTTTAAATACATACAGGTATCACCGTTCCGATTAAAACATTTAACATATAGTTCATTATGATTTTGAACAAAAATTTGAACAGATTAACCATAAAAATATAAAGATACTGTAAATATTTATTGAAACATGTATGTATAGGCATATGTGCATGGGTTACACAGAAGAACTTAATTGCAGTATTTTTGGTGAACATCAGCCACTATTCAGCTATATTTATGAGGTTCTTTAAAAAAAAAGTCACCATAGAACAGATATGATGTGTAGTTACTGCTCTTTGGAGTGCTTTGAAGGGCTTTATATTTAAAGTTCCTTAATTTATTTCATTTAATATAGAATATTTTTTTAATTCTTGTGCTGATCATGTTATAAATTATCTCAGAATGTTTGGGACTTGTTAAATGGAGGACGAATTTTTAAACTTCACTGATCTGTTCATCAGTAGAAGTGACTATGAGATTGAGCAAGGAGACTTAGGTTATACATTCATCTGCTGTAATGCCACTTAGAAATAATTTCAGTTACCCAAGACTGGCAACCCCATTCTGTGTAAAATTCCTAAATCAAGTCACTTCAATTCTAGCAGTGAGTCTTTCAAATAAGCTGCTATCCCCTAGGATATACAACTATGTGAACAAGTACAGAGAGTCAAGAAAGCCCTGTGACTGAACCCATGTCAACAGGGCACCGAGCCATAAATAGAGCTCTAGCAAAAATACTGCTGGAGCTCAGTGCTCCACCAAAGCACTTACATGGCTTCTGGACTATTGGTGGCTCGGGTTGAGGAAGGCCAGAAGATGTGTGGCTTTCAGACCCGCTTCGAAGCAGCACGCACAAAAGCAGATGAGGACAGGCTTTTCAACAATCCCGGGAGGACCAGAGAGTGTGAGAGGCCAAAACTATTTTAGTGCTTTGTAAACAGAGCAAAAATGAAAGTCATCACAGTAGGATGAACATATGGTCGCATTGGGGTTAATGACTGAATTTCACATAATTTGATGGTCGGGGAGGTTACTGGCACAAGGTGATGTTTGTGTTGCATGACCCAAGCACTATGGAATTACTTAGCTATAGCATACCATTTTAATGCTCATGATTCTTAAAGCTTTATTTAATTATATTTTTTTTTCAGTGCCCTGTTTTTCCAGTTGTCAACTGAATTGTGTGATTGATAATTAACAAAATTCTTCTCTTAAATATACCCAGTGGCATCACTTTGGTTTTACAGATATTGTACGATAGCTTGTGCAATAAAAAATCTGCCTTCTTTTGGCAAGGAATCTGACACATATAAAAATTGATGTTCTGAAGTCTTTCACCAGTATTTATACACAGAATACCAAATACCAGCACATCAAAAGCCTGTAATCTAATACAATAAATTGCAGTTGTACTATCAATCTTTTGGTAGAAGCACTTATTGCGCAGCTAGATATCATTTAAGAGTTTGTTATGGACCCAAGTGACTCACATACAATTTAAAGCTGCACATAATCTCTAAAGTAATAGAACAGGAGAATGAACATAGTGTTTAGGTATAGAATGAGTAATATATATTGTCAAAAGTAGGTTATTTACATAGAAATAAACTATAGTTAAAAATATGTATTGGCTTAAGAGAACTGCAATATAAAAAGGAAGTAATACATGGCACTTTACATTATAGTAACTGAATTATAAATCGCTTTCATTGCTCATCAATATAAAATGAAAAGGAAGAGAGGAATTTTTTTGAAAGAATAAAGAAACTGAGTGTTTTACGTTAGTTACCATGTAATCTTAGTTGTATTACTACTCATTACAAAATACTTCTGCACGGGAAATCCAAGAGGTACGAACTTTTGATGAAGTAAATGTGGAAATGGTAGTTTTACTAGACCACCTACAATAGCTGGAGAAAGCAGAGAAAATTTGTTTGGGCACAACTTTGTTCTGGGCAAACAAATCCTCTTCTGTGTCTGTTATCACCAGCAGACTTCCAAGGTTTGCTTCAAATTCCAACAATTGCTCTTAGTAGCATATTCAAGTGGTCTAATAAAAATATAAACCCCACTTACACACCTTACCTTGTCTTTTCACCACCCAGCTGTGAGAACTCTACTGCTAAAGTTCTATACAGGTAGGTGACTTCCATGGGAAAAAAAATAATAGATTTCCTAAGTATTTCGGAACGCAAGCTTATCAGAAAATAAATGAATGGCAGTACGACTAAGGGAAAAAAAAATAATGGATTTCCTAAGTATTTCGGAAAGCAAGCTTATCAGAAAATAAATGAATGGCAGTACGACTAAAAGCTTGTGGCTCTTCCTAGAATTAGGCTTATGATCTACAAGGAGTAATGAATGGATTAGAAAACAAGTTTTGTATAGCTCTAAAGATATGAGACAAGCTTCTGCATAGGCTCTCAGCTTTATGTTATATCCTCCTTTATGTCAGCTGGTTTTGCACATAGATCAAGTTGCATGACCTTCAGTACTGACACATGTCTCAGCCCTGTGACATCTTCTGAGCTTTGCTTCTGCCTTTCTCTAGAGGCCAGAGACAGCTTTGCTAATATTGATAAAGCTTCAATAAAAACTTTTGGGGGAAATTATCCAGAGTATCCCAATTTATATTTACAATTAAATGACAAATAGCAGGTGTATCCAGTGAGATTGTACTGGATTTTGTTTTGCTTGCCCACTTGGAAAGGCTGCCTCAACCCCCCTTCCTCTGTCACCACCAGGTCCCTACCCTATCCACATCCTCTCCTCATTCTGAAGGTATATTGTTTTCTTTACCTTTTCCAGGGAACATCTGTTCCCAAGGAACATCTACACAATTAAAAAAGATAGTGATACTTCAGCCATTTACACTCTCCAAGGCAAACTGCATATTAAAGCTTCTTAAAATTTTTTTATTGCTTATATTTCCAAAATAAGATTAATTAATGATATAATCACTCAGAATTTTGCAATCACTTTTGTTACTGACCTCTAAAGGAACTGAACTTATTAACGAAAGACTGAAATAGCTGCAAATGAATTCAATGCTGAGCTCCTCTTTTGTCCCTTCGTTCCTTTCCACCACCCTCGTCCTTTGTTATGTTGTCACATGTCACAAATATGTGTTACCACAATTGTTTCAAGGTCACATGTTTCAATAGCCAATATTAGTGTAGTTTCCAGGTAGTAAATTAAATGAGATCATTTACCCCTGGTTGAGGATGTAGCTCAATATCAAGGGATATTTTCTGTTACAAGCAACTAGAGTCTGTATAAACATAAACCCTTTCCATCCATTTGAACAAATATACAGTGTTATATTTACAGAAGAAGTATTGTGATTATCAAAACACAGTAATTGGCATTCCCATAAAAACTTGATAAATCTAATAAAAAACTAAAATGTGAAAAGAAAAAAGTAGTCAAATGATTGGATGACCGGTGACCGGTGTTTAAATTATGTCACATGGCACATCATTAAACATGAAATGTAGCTAATATATCCAAAGTCATACAGTTGTTAAATCTTTTAAAATAATAGTATAAATATCTAACTATTGCACAATACTTGCAAAGTTGGGATTTTTTTGGTTAAAATCTGCTTTCCAGATCAACCACCAATCATAACACATATCCACAATGCTTATGTTTTCATCCCTTTATACAAAATAAAATTTCATTGTTGTTCATACTACATCATGTATTCTGTATAGAATAATCTAGAAAAATATTTCCTTGGTATTGATAAAAATGACCTACAACGTCACAGTTCAGTTAGTATAAAATGTCATTTTAAGGTAATTCCACCCAAGATATCTACCATTAAGGAATAAGATAGTGATAAGAAGGAATAAGGAAGTAATACATACAAGGTAAATTTAAGAAAAACACAAGGATCAGATATTCAACAAAAAAGACAATCCTACAAAACACAGAAATCTGTAGTCTGTTTTACATTCTCCTGGCTTAAAACTTTTCTGAGGCAAGAAGATTTACAGCTCCAGAACACACAGAACCCTTTAAATAGTATCCCACCTATAACCAGGTACACAGTCTCTCCAGAGAATCTGATATGAAGAGGAATGAGACACTACAGTCATTGCATCACATGAACTTTCTAGGTGTGGAAACACTAAATCAACCAAGACACCAAGGAACCTAGAAGGTTATTTCTAATCTAACTAGTTAGTGAAGTACGACCATGCAAATTGCATTTCTGATTTATACCGAGAGTAGGCACACACTGACAAATGCTTAAGATTAATAATACTGCATTATTCATCACATGTAACACAGGTTTACTGGCTTTTAATGACCAGCTTCTTATAATAAAATATATATTTACATGATGTCTGTGAACAAGTATCCTCATAGCAAAACCTGGTGTTTATTTTTACTGGAAAAGTCTTGACCCTACTGCACATGTTCCCTCCAGGAGAAAGAAAGTAAACATGGCTGATATTCGTTAGATAAAGAAACAAAAAAGAGTAAAAAATTCTGAAATAAACCCCACACTTCTCTTTGGCGTTCATTCTTCCTCGTTCCTTTGTCCAATTCTTGTCTCAGATACAATCAAAGCGATTAATATGCAAGGAAAATCTCAGGGCAAATGTGATCAGCTGATAGCAGAGACTTGCTGAAGTCAGTGCTATTCAGATTTAAAACTTACATCAAGCTGTAGACTGGCCCTGGACAGATTATTTCCAGAGAGTCTCTGTTGAACAACATCATGCTTTTTGCTGTGTCTGGTGGTTTAGACTACAATTCTTTGAGAACAGAAAAATGCATACCTCAAAACGTGGCTGTTATTTCATCCTGAATGCTTTCTACAACTGTAGCCTCCTTTATCACTGCCAAAGTTTTACATCTCTCACAAAACCAGGAGACAAACTTTAAAAAAAGGTCAGCCTGTACTTTAGGATAATTCTCCTTACCTTGTTATCCATGAAATATTTACTTTAAAAGTATACCTACCTCATGTTATCAGTGCAAAAAGATTTACATTTATTTGCATTGCTTATACATACATTACAGTATACCGATGGCATTAAAAAATAAAGAAAAGCATGTAATACCTTTACTTTTACCTATGGATTTGGTGAAATGGTTCCATGAAGAAAGCATTTCCAGACAAAAAGAGAATAAAGAAGAGGAGAGAAACAACAGTAAGAGTCATGAGTATATGTAAATGCAATAGTATCTGAACATGAAGAGACAAAGTATAAGGTAAGTGTCTGGAGACAAATGGAGATGCAACCAGTGTCGTATTAGGGATTTAGTTTATTTTTTTTCCAACCATGTACATGCAGAGAAACACAGAAATAACCCATGCTTAGATAAGAAAGAGTGACACAAAAGTAACATGGACAATAGGTTAGGAGGAAAAAAAAAAAATCACTGATTTCGTTAGGTTGTAAAATTGTACTCTCAGCATTCCAGAAGCCTGACTGATTTCGTTATGTAGTAAAATTGTACTCTCAGCATTCCAGAAGCCAGGAGCAGGTGCTTTCTGCACATTTCCAATCAGCCATGCATTAATGTAAATGGACTCTTCAATGTGTACAATGTGACAAGCTGAGTATCTTCTTTGAGGAGCTACCTGAAGAGTGCTCTTGTGCTTCGTTTATCGTTTATAGAATCACCCATAATTTTACTTTCTGATAAATACATTAAATTTTCTTAATCACCTTCTTATTTCTCTCACCTCTTCAGTTATTGTATTGCAAGAGGGGGAATTGAGGAGGCAGGACGGACAAAAGCTTACGGAGCAAACAAAAAAAAAAATTAATGAAATAAGAAAAGATGTGACTAAAACCATGTGTTTATTTGCAGCCAAAGACAGCTTTCAAGCATTTGCCCATCATTTGCAGTGATGGATTCAAAGCAGCTACAGAACAAGAAGAAACAATGAAAGCAGAGTGGAAAAGGAACAGAGCCCATACCTTGGTCGCCCATCATCAGGTGCGCCAGACCTTGAAGGGAAACAAGAGCACAGTCAGCAATAAACAAGGGAGCACGGGAAGGTGGTGTTGTCACAGTGACAAAAATGTTTTGTGACAGGCATCTGTTTCCTATGAGATGTCTGTATCACAGAGGGAAATCAAAGAGCATTTTTCAACCACTGGTTGGAATGCTTTGGGCTACAAGTAACAGAACTGCAATTCAAACACTGGGTGCTGTTTTATTGTGTATTTCTTCTGTGCAGTAGTTGGGATGACAGAAAATAATAAAATGCTTCCAAATCCAACCAGCTCCTTTAATCTGTCTTTATCGTATTCTGATTATATTGCTTTGAACACTTTGCTGGGAGGACTTCCTGTCCTCTACATGTGAAATGACGATAAAAACCTGGAGAAGTGTAAACCTGAAAAATGGGCTGGGTCTGATCTTTTTCCCCTCGTAAAAATGAGCATTTCAGGTAATTAAATAAAATTTCTTCATCACATTGAAATGATAATGCAAGGGATGTCTCTTTATTTGTGTGAAATGTGACAGTAGAATGGATTTGTTCCAGAGAAGGCAAATTATTACATATGTAATATAAAATACATAGCAATAAAGAAAATTTAAGTGACAGCTTCTGCAGCTACTTCATAAATCTGTGAGAAATAGATTTTGCTTTATATTTGTATTGTGAGATGAAATCCAATCATACCAGTATAGGTCTAGTGACATTTCAAAACAGACGTCCATAACAATAATCACTCAACCAGAGCCAAACTTCATTACTCTTTAACCAAAAATATTCAGGTTTTTTAATTCATTATATTAAAATGATGCTTATATTGTCACTGAGAATAATGTGATGTAGGGTGAGCATTTTTCTAGAAATATGAAGGTTTTTCCACATTTTACATCTGGATTAAAAAATGGGCTTATTCTTGTTGAACTTTGCTATTTAGGATCCATTTTAGAAGTTACTAATTGCTCATGCGTTAAATGTGCTCCTCTTCTCCAACAACTATAAAACGTGATACATTATTTTCAAATTTGCAATTAATTAAAATTAATTCACACAAAGAAGGTGTGCAATAAAAAATCCTTCTCTTTATTGGAAAGCAGACTTCCTAGAGAGTTCCTGTGATTTCTAATTCACAAAGAAAATTCGGTGCACAAATGACTCACAGTACTTGGGGGGAGTTCAAAGAAGGAACTCCTGCCTGCAATCAGCCTGAAAGGATTCATATCTTATCAGTTCCAAATCGCAACTGATGTTACAAATAGACTAACAATGGTTTTGCTGAATTAGTGCTTTTAATGTCTATGCTTTTTTAGAAGTGTGGTTAAACTAAAGGGCCTGATGTGCCCCATCTCTTGTGCAATAGATTCTGTTTCCTAATACACCACCTTGCAGCTGGTGGGATTACCTGGGGCTGATGGCAATGTAAATGAAAGCTGATTGTGATCTTGAAGGGATGCCTACACAAGCATTGCTGGGGAAACATCACACAGCTGGGCTGCAGTTTGCAGCTTCTGAAACAGAGTAGAAATGTTTTCACGTGTGTTCTTTCTCTGCAAGCATTGCTGCAAGAGAGGCACACTGAATACACAAACTATACAGATCTATACTCAAGCTTCATTCTTTTAATGCCTTGCTTGGATCCTTTGATGTGTGGCCTTCTGGAAGCGTGATTATTTAACTTGGCTTTTGGCTTTTAAGTTTTTGTGTTGGCAGCTGTAGTAAGAAATCTCAGACTTTTGACTTGGCCTTAACTGTACTGGATAGAGGGAAGGTGAAACTAGTCAAATGTTACATCTTTTTCTTTAATAAAATTGTGACTTTTCAGCAGCTACTTTATATAACCTCTTTCAGCTTTTAGAAGGCATGAAGCAAATCTCTCTCATGTCTCCTAGGGGAATGCAAAGAAGATAAACTCTTACTAGCTTGCATTTAAATATGATCTTTATAGCTATAAGGACCTAAACAAGAGGTCCAGGAGATTACCACTGCTTGATAGCTGCTATTTTTGCTGAAATGATATATAAGATTGGTCAATTGTAAAAACACAATTCTTATATAATTTGAAAAAAATGTAAATGGCAGAAGTGCCTCTTGAAAACATCATAGAAACCACTTGAATTTTAAGAGTCACTTACAGTGCTATTCAGCTAAAAAAAGGAAGTCAAATGAATGTTAAAAAAATACACTGCTCAAACCAAACATCTATCAATTAAAAAATTTAGTACTAGTCCTCAAAACACTGTATTAGGTTTGACTGTACATTACTTTATTTGTGAAGGAGTAAGGCTACTTATACTTACTGCTAAAAGCACATAATGATACTTACCTTATTTTATATTTTTGCAATCTACAGATGAAGGCTATGGAAGAGTGAAGAATTACTATGACTGCACCTGTGCAGTCCACAAAGTGGTTTAAAATGATACAGATACATCTACCGTGATAGCAATCCCTGCTGGATTTTTTAAATGACAATCTGCTTGTAATAGAGAATACCACAATGGATAGTCATGGAAAGTTCTAGCCTTAACTAGGCATGTACAGGCATACCATACATTGAAAATATTAATTTGTGCACCATTACTTCATAAACGGAGCGATAAAAGCCTTTTCTTTGTGAATTAGGAATTCAAGATTTAGTAGGAATGCTTCATGTGTGATCCACTCCCTTTATACCGAGCTTGGCTCTGAGAGGAGAGAATTAAGGGGCACAGAATGGGATAGTGGAAGCAGATATGAAGATAGGATATTTTCATAATTTGGTGTGTGAGTTCCATGCAGAGCACAGGCCAAAACAAAATTTAATCATGGTAAACCTGCGGTAAACACGTTCAACCCTAGCACAATTTTAGTAAAATTAATAAAACGTAGCCTTTTCATACCAGCAATATATACAAAATTAACTCTGTAAATACTAAATCCTTCTGTTTTCTTATGTAGCCTAACTTTCAGAGATGCTCAGATATCACAGAAATCAAAGACGAAAAATTATAGCTTGGTTTCCAAATCGTGCTTTGGACAGACCATTCTATGCTTCCATTCTTTACATACACATCCTTTGTAACTTCAATGTATGCATAAGTATCCAGACCTGTGCTGGAATAAATTTAAGGTTGCATTTTTAAGAATTAGATTCAGATAAAGTCTGGATTAACTGCTATCCGGGCTTTACCTTGTACTGCTGTGCATAAATGAATACACAAAGTGAAACTGAACCTCCTTATCTAGTTACACTGATCCTAATTCACATTTGAGACTCATGTTCACGTCAGTAAGAGTTTTATGGACAGATCAAGTATAAGATTAGGTACTTGTTTCTGGGGTTTTGTGTTTTCCAATTAGAATTCCTGTCCCAGTGTTGTTGAATGTGTTTTTATACCACAATGAAAAGGAAATTCTATTGATATGTTTGTGCGTGACAGTGCACACAATTAAAGCATGAGAATTGCTTAAATTTTATTTCTCCTACTGGTAACATAAATTTTACTGAAATGGCATGGGATTGTGTATGTGCTAGATCTGAGCACCTCTCTTTCCCTTGAATACAGTAGCCCAGAGGAAAGCAGTACCGATACTTCCAGGCTTTTTCAGAAGGTGTCACTGCACAGGCAGGCAGTGGCCCACGGTGACTTGAATCCTGGATGAACTCAGACCCCACAGTGGCTCACTACAGGACCCTGGGTCAGAGCTGGGCCAGGGCAGTGACTTTGCATATGACTTAGCTTGTAAAGTCCTTGATTTAAAAGTAGTTTTACAAGTATTGGAAAAAATAAAAACCAAGTTATCGCTCATTTTAGATAGATAAACTGATTTTTCAAATAGATGATCCAGTATGCAAAGATTCAGCCCAGAGAGACTTTTAAAAGCACTTGCACATAAAAAAGCACCTGCACCTTTTGGCTTATAGGGAAAAAGACAGTATTGATTCCCAGCAATAGCTGATATGTGAAGCACATTCTGTACCTTTAAAACTACAATGTATATGCACGCAACATGTTTTACCAGCTGATAGACTTACTTACCAATATTCAGGCTAGATGCCATTGTGCTTTAGTTTCCACTGCCCTGTGCCATACTTTCTTTAAAGGGACTTAATTACATACCAACATTATTATTAAAATCACATGCTGCTTCTTTCACAATGTCCAAAAAGATAGAGTGCATTATGGTAAAAGGGAGACAGAAAAACTTTTTTCCTAAATCTTTGTGTTGTAAAGGATATCACTGTAAGCAAGATCTGTAGTGTTGAAGAGAAAAGCGCTTTCCATTTTCCTAAGCAATTAAAAGATAGGTATTTAACATGCATTACATTCTTATGAGGAGGATTTATGTTCCACACTAATGAAACAAATCGTTTCTTGCAGTGTTTTGCATACAGAACATGAGAAGAAATCTGTGCTTCTGCACATTTCCCGAATGATTTTGAAGGATGATATCAGCCATATGAGTATAAATCCCATTGTTTCAGTGGGAATATTCTGGAATTGCACCAATAAGGCCAAGATTAAAATAACTCAGGCCCCACAGTGGCTCACTACAGGACCCTGGGTCAGAGCTGGGCCAGGGCAGTGACTTTGCATATGACTTAGCTTGTAAAGTCCTTGATTTAAAAGTAGTTTTACAAGTATTGGAAAAAATAAAAACCAAGTTATCGCTCATTTTAGATAGATAAACTGATTTTTCAAATAGATGATCCAGTATGCAAAGATTCAGCCCAGAGAGACTTTTAAAAGCACTTGCACATAAAAAAGCACCTGCACCTTTTGGCTTATAGGGAAAAAGACAGTATTGATTCCCAGCAATAGCTGATATGTGAAGCACATTCTGTACCTTTAAAACTACAATGTATATGCACGCAACATGTTTTACCAGCTGATAGACTTACTTACCAATATTCAGGCTAGATGCCATTGTGCTTTAGTTTCCACTGCCCTGTGCCATACTTTCTTTAAAGGGACTTAATTACATACCAACATTATTATTAAAATCACATGCTGCTTCTTTCACAATGTCCAAAAAGATAGAGTGCATTATGGTAAAAGGGAGACAGAAAAACTTTTTTCCTAAATCTTTGTGTTGTAAAGGATATCACTGTAAGCAAGATCTGTAGTGTTGAAGAGAAAAGCGCTTTCCATTTTCCTAAGCAATTAAAAGATAGGTATTTAACATGCATTACATTCTTATGAGGAGGATTTATGTTCCACACTAATGAAACAAATCGTTTCTTGCAGTGTTTTGCATACAGAACATGAGAAGAAATCTGTGCTTCTGCACATTTCCCGAATGATTTTGAAGGATGATATCAGCCATATGAGTATAAATCCCATTGTTTCAGTGGGAATATTCTGGAATTGCACCAATAAGGCCAAGATTAAAATGGAGCTTTGCTTGTGTTCTGTATGGAAAAAGAAATCACACTTATTTAATACGCTTGTATGCCTTTATGGGTAAAAAATGCAACTTACCGTACTGAATGATATGCGTACTTTTATAACATTAAGCAGAAGGGGGAAAAAAACCACTAAACAGAAGGGAAAAACAAGAGCTTAGGAAAATAAGGTAGAAAGCACCCACCTTCCACATAGTTGTCTTCTGTAAGCACATAACAGGGAAGGAGAGAAAAGGAAAACATTCATTAAGCAGCATGCAGACTGGAACTTGCCATTGCATGTCTTCATCATGCAAGGCATCAAACACAACATGCAAGTGCTCCATTGCTACAATCCAGAGGGAAAAACAAAAGCACCGGGGAAGCAGTGTTTCCTCTATTTAACAAAATTTACGTGATATGAAATAAAACAGTACTTTTTCAAAAGTGCAAAAAATCGTACAGGATTTACTGCAGCTCTTTGTAAGTTTAATTACTATTAGTCATTAATCAGAGGATATTCTTGTAAGACTTTTATAACTATATAAAGCCATCAGTCATTTGTGATAGGGATTCTAAGTTCATTTGCTTCTACTTTCCCATTCTGAATTTTCTTTAATGACCGGTATGAAATCGATGACCTTAAACAGATCGAAAAAGATAACGAGCTTTAGAATATGCTGTGAAGATGTTACCACGGGCAGCGTGGCTGATCCTGCACTCCCTCTGGTCATTCCGTCGTATCCCTGAATCCCGTGTGGAAAAACTGTCACTTAAAACGTGTGGAATAACTCAGAATTGTAGGATTATTTCCCACAGCATTTGTCAGCATCAGCAACTGGCACATCTTAAAAAATCGATCAATTCTCTGCCTGGTACAGCTAGCAAAGGCCACAGCAATCTCAGACATGGCTTCTGCCCCTGGATTAAAAAAGGCTTTTTGCCTAAGTAAAAGCTGCTATCAACAAGCAGTAATTTGGCCTTTTTATCCCCAACCCAACAACAAAATGGGACACAGAAAAGAAGGTTCCCCCAAAGCACTAGTGTCCTAATAGTACTCATGCTAGTCTCGATAGTCCTCAGCTCCTCCGCTAAGCAGGGGATTTGGAGGGAGTATGTCTCTGTTGCCCATGATGATTTTTCCTAAGGAGAGGATAAGACAGAGTAGAAAGATATCTCGGGGAGGGGGAGAGAAAATGGGAAAGGTAAAATAACAAAGGAAAAACAACACAGAAGTCAAGGAGATGGACTGTGTGAAACCAACAAAGAAACAAGGAAGGGTGACAACATGGCAGTCTGACTCCTGGGGAGATCTCTTCCTGCTCTCTGTCTGTCTCCACCAGCACTGCCTTGGGAGCAAGCACTCACAGACAATTGGAAAACGAAGCCCAGTTCAGTTATTCAAGGTCAATTCTCATGGAGTCTTCCTACAGGAAAATAGCTTTTCATGTGACTGTTAAGAAACGTGACCTAAACTAATTTGGATATATTGTAAACCAGAAGTCAGTAAAATGAGTTACACAGAACTGGGCTCGCTTCGGCGTAGAGATTTCCTGCCAGAATGTGTCACTTTCAGAATGAAAAGCCTTTGTAAGTTAATGCCACAAAATACTGGAAAATACTGAAAAATCTCATCATAACTAGACATTATTCCAATAAATGATTTGAAAAATTTACCACTTTAAAATTAATAGCTACTATAAATGCTGAATACTAAGGGCTTAAGTCTCTCAGGTTTTAGTTGTTATAGGTCAGACCAGATAAAGTTATTTGGCTTACGATATTACAAATCACCTTTTCCATTCACACACTCTAAATTTAGACTTCTAAAATTTCATTGCCTGAAATTTTAGTTTGCTATGAACCTGCAAAGGGTACATACTGTTTCGATGCATTGAGGAAAGCAAGAAGATGAAAAGAAAAAAAGAATATGAAAAGCAGTATGCCTGTTGTGACTAAATACCTGAAGATCAACAAATCCAATAAAGTTCGCTGGGAAAATGAAAACCACCCACTTTCACAAGATAAAGATATTATGTTCTATGTGCAGAGTAAATTACAGTGATATTTGGGCTATTAGAAATAGCTACTTACAGCTAAACTTTTCTGGAAGAGCCTTCTTCCTTCAACTGCATGTAGTAATTTCCTTTCTTTAAGTACAAAACCCTCCGATCTTAATGAAAAATAAATTATTTATTTCAATTGTAAGATAATTTCAGGCTCCTTCATCTATCCCTGGTTACTGCAGCGTTGGGATATTGTAATACCAGTGCTGCAATGATATCCTTTTTGGTGGCCATATTTAGCTTAAAACACGATTCCTTAAAAGCAACACGTCAACCTGCTAAAAGGCCAGTTCTGTTGCTCATGCTGTCAGTCAAAGGGAGAGTTCTGAAAATGACATCACAGGCAGCGTCAGATGGTTAAACTCATCTGGTTACAGGGTTTAGCATATTTTGGTTTATATCATGGGCCCTGTTCTTAGGTGTGTGTGGTGTGTGTTTTTTGATGACTCTATCACCAGAAGGATTTCCATTATCTGAGCGGCTTCCCCTAAATGGCTGATTGATTAAACTTTTAAGTGATAGTAAATTACACTGTCAAAACATTTTGAATTAAACAAATTCAAAGTGTTGAATTCCTGTTCTGTGAATAAAACAGTGTATATATCCAAACCCCTATACATTAGTAAACAACAATGAAAACTCATTCCTCCACATGTTTTTGTCATGGTAAGTTAAACCATCTTGAACAGTTTTGCAATCTAAGAAAAAAATTAGTTCAGCTTCTTCACAGTACTTTACAAGGTTTTTATGTTAGATTAGCATTGAGTACTATTAATTATGTAAGGTGGGGTTTTTGTGATGGCTGATATATTTCCATATCACTAACACTTTGCTTGTCTTTCCTGATTCCCATTTACTTGGCATGGCCTATTCTTCTAAGCAGACACTAAGAAGCACCCAAATTCTAACTTTGTTTTTTATTCATTTTGCTTATTCCAGTCACTCTTAATAAAAAACCAAAAAGGGGAAAATCTTTGAAAGCCATGTATACCATCAATATCTTAATTTTGCAATTTGGAGGGAATAAAATCTTCCTCAGGAAGAGGAGTAACTGTATTTATGTCATTACGGTTGCACTGGTGTAAAATTTGTGTACTAGGAAGAGAGTAGAGCCGTATTATACATTTGTGTCACTGCTGATAATTTAGACACTCATAGTCTGAATTTATCCACATTTACATCCACCCACCCTGGAGGACCTTATTGTCTACCGAGTATCTCTGTTGGCATCAGTGGAACCAGAAGCTTTCCAGACCCAAAGAGCCATCTCCTAGCTGCTGTGGGCATTGGCACAGGATGGCTCTTAGCCTTTTCCACGTCGGCCGATTGTACCAATGCTTTTCACCAAGGCACAGCCCAGGGATGAGACAAGGAGCTAAAAAGGACTCTCAATGCAACAGTGAAGGTGCAGAACAGCCTTACAGCCTCCACCAGCGACCGCACGACTGCCCAGAAAGGTAACATTCTCTTCAGCACTCTGACTTCTAGTAGATGTGAAAAGTCTGCTGTGTTGACATTGCACCGAGCTACTCACTTGAAGAACTACACAGGTCGTCATCCCTTGCAAACGCTTATTTCCTAGACCTTCCCCCACTCCCACCAATGATACTAAATTGCACGGCTAATTCCTGCATTTACAACCTAATTCCTTTGGCCAAATTGGGCTCTCAGTACTACTGGTGTAATCTGTCAACTGCACGTATCAAGCCAAATATTCAGTTGATTTAAATCTGGTGTGACACAGTTGAAATCGGTAGAACTCTACAACTTACACAGGCTGTGAATCTGGCTTATTATCTTCAGATGAATTATCTCAGGCTGTCCCCACTGAGCTGAGAGCAGAATCTGCTCTGCATTTTTTGCAGCAAAACCGATTCTATTTTAGCCTATTACTATGATTCAGTGGCATAATAATGGGAATCATATTTTTACAGGACATTTTTGTTAATTCAAGAATCATTTTAATATTTGGTGATGCTTCATGGAAACCTTGACTTTTTTAAAAAAGAAGTGACTGTTTATATGCTTTGTGGTTATTTCTGCTATTAATTTTTTTTTCCTCTGCTAGAATATTTACATCTTAGCCACACACAGAGCACAATATTTGTCCTGACAATTATATAAGAACAGTATTTTCATGATAAACAGATGAAATGGTACATTAGTATTTTGAAGTTACAGACTTACCATTCTAGAAATATCATAATAAGATACAGCACATGAGAAGTGGCACTTTAATAGGGTTTTTTTCCCTCATCAAAATTATAGTTACAAATCACATTTTGCAAAAATGAAGGGTAAAATATACCACAGATATAGTTTATGAAATTTCATAAGATAGTCAGTAGTACAAGTAGTGGGGAAGTAGCCTGAAATAAAGCTTATTTTATGCAGGTGAATTGCAATAAAAACAATGGCTAGAAATTGCTTTAAAGATTTTAAGTTTGTTTTCTTAAAGAATAATGCGTAAGTATGTTTCTCTATATATTTATTTACTTAAAAATACTACACTGGAGAATGTCCTTTCAAGAGGCAGTTTCTTTTGTGGGACTGTGCATCTCTTGGATAGTGTAACTTAGCCTGTCCCAACGGTTTCTCAAACTGTCAGAGAAATTGTTTTATTTAACAGGTGATTCAAAAGAAAATACTTGGAAAGTAGATGAAAACATGAGGTATCTTACAAAGTATCTTATAGAGCATGAACCATCATAGTCTCAATAATGATGAACTAAAGATCTGTCACTCTTAGCATTAGTTTTCTCAAGTGGTGTGTATCTGACAAATTCCACTAGGACTAATTGCATTTTTTTTTAAATGTACTTTTGAAAACCACTGTAAATATTGATCATAATTATTAACTGTAATTATTAATTATAAAGATACCTAGTACAGAATTCTACCTCTGTTGCAGATTTCTGCTTGAATATTGAGCAAATAGAGAAGCAGCATTTCCCACCACTGGGCTTCATAGAACAAAATCTGGGATTCATCTGCAAAATCTGCAAATCCACCAGAACCCAGGGAACAGTGCCCAGGAGCTCCTACATTTCCCCATGGCCCCATTAGGTCGGAAATCAATGTACAGTCTCCCCCAGGCTCCCTGCAGATTCGGGTGGACCCATTCAGAGGAGTTTCCAGTGCAGTGGGTTGAAATATAATATAATATAAAAGGAACTCTATTGATTATTTTGGATGGAGAGTTTGTCTTGACCAAAAATGAGGACAAGACTTTCTGCCAAATGAGGATCGTTAGGGCACAATTAGATGTTTCTGCCAGTTTTGTACAAGACAAAGCCATCAGCCCAAATTCAGTACACATCTGTAAATTCTACTAACATCCCTAGCACCTTTTCTAGACAGTGCTGCGTACCCCAAGTGCACTGAGAATGAAATAATGACCAGATCATTTTAGTTAAGCTACTGTAGAAGAGCTCCTAGTGTGAAGCAGCAACTAAGGGGAGGCAGTGCAAGCCTTAAATGCACAAGCAAAGAAATAACGAACAGAAATAGAAAATGGCATTACTTTTTGTGGCATAACTAAGACCATTACTGTGTTTCATTCCAGTGCTCATCAATTTAAAAGGAAGTAAAAAGTGAAAGAGGTTTCAGAAAAAAAAACACTTTTCCACAGTCATTCATGGCATTAAAAACCTAAGAAAACTAAGCAATCATGTCTTAGAACGAAAGCCTTAAGTTGCTCAATCTACTGTATCAAAGATGACAATACGAGGTGTCTTGAACCCACTCTGTAACTCTCTATGTCAGGAGAAAGAGTCTTAATACCAGGAAGCCCTTCCAACCGGAAACACACAAATGCTGGGATCAAGAGTCAGAAAAGTTCAAACTGAAAATAAGACGAAAATTTTCAGTAAAGATAATCATGGGGAATACTGGGAAATTCTTCCCTGAAGTCTTAAGACAGAGCCTTTGTCTAAATGAAACTGTATATCAATCATTGCTTTTGGGCTGCATCGTAGGAATCACTGAAAGAAATGCTGCCTTTTGCCATTTCGGAGATCAGGTTAATATTTTCATAGCAATATATTCTGGCCATGTATGAATCTATGAATTTTCTCTAGCCAAATGAGAACAGAAACCAAGCATGAACTGGAGCAAATGCTTTGACACCCTGTTAAACACAAAAATGTTTAAATAAATTGTTTTCTCGGAACCAATCTCTGCCTCAATTGCACAAAGAGCACACTGAGAAATCTTTCCCATGAAAAATTCAAATATAATGGGTATAAAAAAATTATTCAGACAAATCATTACTGTTGTTCCCAGTGGGAAAATACCCCTACCCCCAATTTATTTCTACACCCTGTAACATTTTCTAATTCCCTCCCCAGTTGCTGCAGATGGCAAACAGAATCAAAATCTAGACATAATTAAATCAATAATCTGAGGCAACATTTTTTGTGCTGTTTGATTTCTATGCAGCTTTACCACTTTTCTGTCTCTCTTTACCACTTTTCTCTTTATCATCACAAGTGCATCAAACATGAAATCATTCAACACTGCTTTAGTTTAATGCCATTAATCTATGATTATTTTATTGTTACACATTTTTAGATATTGCACATCTAAATAGACTTGTGCTTCTTTGGAGCCACAGTAGTTAACAAATAAGCATATCTTTGATACTTATATCTCCTTTTTCTCAGCTACTTCCCAGAACTGACATTTTTGGAAAGTTACTTGTCCTCTTCTTTTAGTAATTTTTACCATACTTCTAAATAAACTTGGACTGCCTCCGGGGAGAGATCATGATGTAGATATTAAAATGACTGCTTTTTAATTATATTACAATCCCAAGAAATTTGACTTTGGCCTTATTTTGCCACCTCATTAAATTTAATTCTTTTTCTCCAAAAATGGGCTTGGCTAGTCTCAGATGAACTAAACTTCAGACCTGCTTGCAAGACGTCAATGCTTTAAAGAAATTTTCATCAGTCAATGCGACAAGTGTTCTTGCGTCTGTGTCATGGCTGCAGTAACCACAACCAGGAATCAAAGGTGGAATCAAAGGGTTTTTAGTAATTGAATTTAGTAATATTAATAACCCAGATAATGAAAGGAGAAATAAGTCATTTGCATAAGTGAAGGTGACTCAAAGCACCATGCTCCCTCCTCTGTATTTTAATTTCCATGTATAACCAGAAAATGAAACACAATGTAAATCTACGTATTTCACTCAGTAATCAGTTATTCTTTAAGAAATGTTGCTGTTTTCCATTTGGCCTCTGAGGATATTTGTCTGGATTGGAAACATTTGATTTCCATTGAAAATCTCTGGGATTCATGCACTTTACTTTGATTTGTGTTTATAGACATCTTCCTTGTAATTGCTAGAGGTCTTATTTCCTACCACGGAGAATGCATAGACTAACTAGAATCAAGGACTGACCACATATGGTCCACTTTACATGGCCTGTACAGCTTACCATAATGCCTCTTTTCTTCCTAGCACTATTATTATTCCTCTGGATTTTCTCCAATTTAGCCCTGCTGGGTACATGGCAGGAAAATATATTTTCAGGATATTCCTATCAAAACCTCTCATACACAATTAACTATTCTGGGTGGCAGAGACTAATGGCAAGAACAGACTATGTTCTATACGAGTGATGCATGGTGACACAGGTATTTCTATTTTAAGAATATCTGTTTTGAAATTAAATTGAAAATTTCATAAAATAACTTATTTCAACAACTTCTTTAAGAAACAGTTGTGAAATGAGGAATAAAGATTTTTCAGAACTTTTCATGCTTGTTCTGGTGTACGTGACAGCATAAACTAGTCCACTAAATCTGAGTCCTTGTTCCACTGTGCTTTATATAGTCAATTATGTTTATACAAGAGGCTGCAAAATCAGGCCCCAGTTATTACCAAAAGAAATCCAATCCCTGTCCAATCATCCTTTCAGCAAAACTGGTCTGTAAGACCCATTAATACAATAGGATTAGGTGAGCTGACAGTGAGTAAAAATGCTGTGCAGTGGTTGAAGGTCAGAAGTAATTTTCCAACTGGGTGGCAGCTTTAGAGAGGTGATGATCCCCTGGATAACACGAGCAGGAGACTCAAAGGAGAAGAGGTCACATTTTTTGTCCATGAAAAGGATACTGTTTTTCAGACAACGCTTTCTAAGAATTTTCTGCTGGTTTTATATTGTATGGTGAACTATCTACACTTCCACAATCTCTACTATGTAAATATAATATTTATCCTTTATAATACTTACGAAAGGGTGATGACATATGACTGCATATTCTGCCCATCTGAGACACTCACTCAGGCTCTGACTCTGTAGTTGGATATTTGTGCCTCCCAGACTAGTACAACACCAAAATTAACAGGACTAGCCATATTTTTGTATTCACACTCTGTTTTTATACTAAAGTGAGGAATGTACAGTGATGCTATGACTAACACAGGTGGCTGAAGACAATTTGGTATGAAGTGCTCTTCAGAGTTAGCAGCTAAAAATGTAGAAGACACTCTGTACACAATTAAAAATAAAGATATTCAAAATCACTTTGTTGTATAGTTATTTAGCTAGTATTCGTAAAATTTTCTTGACTACTACTGAGATTCATTTTGTGGATGTGAACTGAGCTGAATCTGCCTTTGGAAGATTTGGTAATGGTACAGAACAAACTTTCTGCTTGTTTAAATGGGAAATTCCTCTGAAGTGAGAGGAGCTGTACTCTGGAAGTCAGCATGCTCTAACCGAGAGTTTAATTTGACACCAAATTAAAATTTAATCACAGCTATCTGTGACTGCAAGTGAACAAAATAGATATCTTTATATTTTTAAAAATAACTTAATTTTCTCCTTTACTAGTTTAAAATCATTTCAATGCTAATGCTGAATGTTATTCTGATTAATTAGTAGTTACAGATAATGACAATGAAACTAATTACAAGAAATTTTACAATCAAAAAACCAGCTTTTCTTCGCTTAAAAACTGGTCATTCTTAGCTAAAGTTACAATTGGTATATTTTTTTAATTTTCTCTGTAGATTTGACAGGAACTGAGCAACGTTATTTTCTTTTGTAGCCATGTGAATGCCTGGACTGAGCTCCCATGTGTACAGAGCACTTCCACACACTGCAATCAGGAAACAGATGCTTTAGAACAATTCTTGATTTTCATTAATCACTTTGATTGCATGTATATTATGGCTAGCTGCATTAACTTTTCATCTATGACTCTTCCTATCTCAGAACTGCACAATGAAAAATTTCTAGTAGTAGTAGATGTTTCAAGACAGTCACATTTTGGGGACTTCTATAAAATGAACCCAAACCAAGTTAAAGCTAGTTCTTCTCTTCCTAACAGTTTAATCACAGAATCACAGAACGGTTCGAGTAGAAAAGACCTCTGGAGGCCATCCTGCTCCAACCTTCCTGCTCAAAACAGGGCTACCTACAGCTGATTGCCCAGGACTCTGTCCAGATGGCTTTTGAATATCTCCAATGTTGGAGACTCTACAACCTCTCTGGGCAAGCTGTGCCAGTGCTCGGTCACCCTTACAGTAAAAAAGTGTTTCCTCAATGTTCAGACAGCACCTCCTGTGCTTTAGTCTGTGTCCATTGCCTCTGGTCTTGTGACTGGGAACCACCAAAGAGAGCCTGGTTCCATTCTCTATGCACCCTCACTTCAGGTAATTAATACACATTGACATGACCCACCCTGAGCCTTCTCTTTTCCAGGCTTAACAGTTCCAGATATCTCAGCTGGGACTCTCATAGGAGAGTCCCTTCATCAGCTTTGTAGCCCATAGTTGGACTCTCTCCAGTATGTCCATGGTTCTCTTGCACTGAGGAGCCCAGAACTGGACACAGTACTCCAGATGTGGCCTCACCAGTGCTGAGTAGAAGGGAAATACCTATCACCTCCCTCAACCTGCTAGCAATGCTTTGCCTAATGCAGTCCAGGATAACACTAGACACCTTTGCCCCAAAGACACATTGTTGGCTCATGGTCAACCTGGTGTCCCCCAGGACCCTTAGGTCCTTTTCTGCAAAGCTGCTCTACAGCTGGGTGTCCCCCAGCATATACGGGTGCATGAGGTTGTTCCTCCCCAGGTGCAGGACTTTGCACTTCTCCATGATGAACTTCATATGGTTCTTGTCAGCTCATTTCTCCAGCCTGTCAAGGTCCTTCTGGACGGCAGCATGGCTTTCTGGTGTATCAGTCACTCCTCCCACTTTGAGGGTTCTCTTCCTTACTGAGGGTATACTCTTCCCCACCATCCAGATCATTAATGAGTATGTTAAATAGGATCAGACCCAGTCTTGACCCCTGGAGTACACAGCTGGTCACTGGCTTCCAAGTAGACTTTGTGCCACTGATCGTCACCCTCTGGGTCTGCCATTCAGACAGTTTGCAAGCTGTCTCACTGTCTGCTCATCCAGCCCATACATCAGCAGCTTCTCTATGAGGATCTTATGGGAGAGAGTGTGAAAGGCCTTACTGAAGTGCAGTTAGACAGCATTCAGTGCTCTGCTCTCATCTATCAGGTCAGTCAATTCATCATAGAAGATTATGAAGTTGGTCAAGCATGACTTACCCTTGGTAAAGCCATGCTGACTATTCCTGATGATTTTCTTGTCCTTAATGTGCCTGGAAAGTGTTTCCAGGATTAGTTGCTTCATTGTATTCCCAGGGATCACAGTGGGTCTGATTGACCTGTTGTTCCCTGGTCCCTTTAATGTGCCTGGAAAGTGCTTCTAGGATCAGTTGCTTCATTGTATTCCCAGGGATCACAGTGGGTCTGACTGACCTGCTGTTCCTTGGTCCTCCTTCTTGCCCTTCTGGAAGGTGGGAGTAACATTTACATTTTTCCAATTTTTGGGTACTTCTCCCAGCTGCCATGATTGATCAAACATTATTGAGTGGTCTCTCAATGACATCTGACAGCTCTTTCAGTGTTTGTGGGTGCATTATATCAAGCCCCATGGACTTACGTACGCCCAGTTTGCTTAAGCATTTTCTGACTGGATCCTCAGTGGGTCTGATTGACCTGTTGTTCCCTGGTCCTCCTTCTTGCCCTTCTGGAAGGTGGGAGTAACATTTACATTTTTCCAATTTTTGGGTACTTCTCCCAGCTGCCATGATTGATCAAACATTATTGAGTGGTCTCTCAATGACATCTGACAGCTCTTTCAGTGTTTGTGGGTGCATTAGATCAGGCCCCATGGACTTATGTACGCCCAGTTTGCTTAAGCATTTTCTGACTGGATCCTCTTCCACCAAGGGTACATCTTCCTCGCTCCAGCTTTTGGTCTTTTTCTCTGGGACCTAGGATTCCTGAAGGCTGGTCTCGCTCGTAAAGGTTGAAGCAAAGAAGGCATTCAGTACTTTGGCCTTTTCCATGTCCTGTGCCACAAGATCCCCTGTCTTGTTGACAACAAGTCCATATTTTCCCTCGACTTTCTTTCTTCAGTAATGGGTACTTCTCCCAGCTGCCATGATTGATCAAACATTATTGAGTGGTCTCTCAATGACATCTGACAGCTCTTTCAGTGTTTGTGGGTGCATTATATCAAGCCCCATGGACTTACGTACGCCCAGTTTGCTTAAGCATTTTCTGACTGGATCCTCTTCCACCAAGGGTACATCTTCCTTGCTCCAGCCTTTGGTCTTTTTCTCTGGGACCTAGGACTCCTGAAGGCTGGTCTCGCTCGTAAAGGTTGAAGCAGAGAAGGCATTCAGTACTTTGGCCTTTTCCATGTCCTGTGCCACAAGACGCCCTGTCCTGTTGACAACAGGTCCATATTTTCCCTCGACTTTCTTTCGTCAGTAATGTACTTATAGTGGCCCTTCTTGTTGTCTTTGACATCCCTGGACAGATTAAATTCCATATGGGCTTTGGCTTTCCTAACTTAATTCCTGGATGTTCCAACAATGTATCCCTCTCAGGCTACCTGTCATTGCTTCCACCCTTTGCATGCTTCTTTTTTGTGTTTGGGTTTGGATAGCATCTCTTTGTTCATCCACACAGGCCTCCTGGCATTTTTGCCTGATTTCGTGTTTGCTGGGATGGTACTCTCTTGTGCTTGATCCAGTGATCCAGTAATATTAACCAGCTTTCTTGGACCCACTTCTTTCCAGGGCCTTATCCCACAGAACTCTTCTGAGCAGATCTTTGAAGAGGACAAAGTCAGCTCTCCTGAAGCAAAGTGTCATGAGCTTCCTTCTCACCCTCCTCCGTGCCTTCAGGATGCAGAACTCCACCATTGTCACGGCAGCCAAGGCTGCCCTTGAGCTTCACAACCTCAGTGAGCCCCTCCTTGTTGGTGTATGACGTCCAGCAGAGTACCTCTCCTCATTGGCTCTGCTACCATTTGGAGAAGGAAGTTATCATCAATGCACTCCAGGAGCCTCCTGGATTGCTTATATCCTGCTATGTTACCCCTCCAGCAGACATCTGGGTGGTTGAAGACCCCATGAGGACAACGGCCAGTGAATGTGAAGCTCCTCATATCTGTCTATAGAACACCTCATCCACTTGTTCTTCCTGGTCAGGTGGACTATAGAAAACACCCACTATAATGTCATTTTTGACAGTTCTTGGTCTTCCTTATAACCTTTGTTCCTTTTTGAAAGAAATTACTTGGATATACATTCTGATGATAATCTTTACTCGTGTTCCATTTTTTTTCAAACCTACATTACCTTCAGTATAGGCCATGTGGAGATTATTTTTTGTATAATTACGCTGTGATGTCATAAATCTATCATAATACATCAGCAGAGCAGCATGTTGCCCATGAAAAAGTGGTAAAGCACCTTTCCTATTGTCAGCTCTTCTACAGCTGGTAAATTGGTTAGAATGACAAAGATGTTGGCATCAAGAAAAATCAACACAGGATTCTTTAGTGAGGAACTATTTCTGGGCTAAAACTTTATCAGAACCAATTATAATAATTCCCCACAAAAAGTTGTTTCTGTGGTATATTGCCCTATAGTACATATTAAGGGTACAGTAGGGAATATTGTAATGACCTTTCACAGGACTGAGTCAAATAGAAGTTTAGAAAGAAATTATCAAGAACATCTAAATGTAGAGCTATAGAACAAAATATCTGAGGAGACATAAATATTATTAGTTGAGTAATATGAAAAAATATATCCATTAAAATGTGTTCTGAATGTATTTCTTAGATACCCTTCTTTTGAGGTTACATCTTAAACATGATATAAAATGGTATTTCTTATATTATTAAAATGAAATTTTAATAATAAATGGACTAAGCAAACTGTCCTACAGGGGAAATCCTTCTCCGTAAGGTAAATCCCAATGAATAATAGAAATCTTGTTTGATTGTTGGCCTATTATTAAAATGAGCACACAAATCACCTGCTTCCTAATTTCTATTCATGAAGAGGAGGAATAATTCTGAGGTTCCCAAAGTGGAAAAACTCCTACATCTAAACCATAATTAAAATTTCTCCCTGGCAGAGTATTTACGCCATTAGGCAATTCACAGATCTATAATCATGAAAGCAAGGATCGTGTACCATATAACCTATATACTCACTCAAGTTTAAAAAACTCCCAAACAAACCACAAACATTTCTTGCATTTTTTTTTTTCAATTGCATTTTCAGAACAAAGAAATAACCCGAGCAACTAACCATCTACTAAGAGAGAATCTAATATTTGAATGAGGTGGAATTGTTATGAGTATATACTGAATACATAGGCTACATAAGCATATGCACATTCATTCACGTAATAGTAATACCTTATGCAATGTAAAGTGTGTAAATGTAATGAATACAGCCAACATAATGAACAATCAATGACGTGCTATGGTCCAACGACTGATACAAACAGAAACTAAACAGAAGCAACCTTCACACAGAGGAAAAAAACGTTACTTTAATAACAGAAAACTCCTCCAAAATGTCATATCATGCCAAGGGACAGAAATAGATTAACACTGAACTTCAGGAACAGTCTCCTTACAATTCAACAAACTAAAGACTAATGCATATGAAGATGCTTATGAACTTGAAAGAGCAATATAGATTAATAGGATTTAGAATTTGCTATATGTTCTTTTGTTGAAAGAAAACATTTCAAGGAACTGCTGTTCTGTAATTATAGTTTGTTTCAAAACAAAATTTTAAGAAACGTACAAAAGCCACTAACAACATACCTCAAATTATTTTCATTTGCAAAGCCTCTTTATATAGCATGTTAAAAAGTGCTTGATCCATTTTTTCATTCTTTTTTTTACAGCTTATAGCAAATGTCTTCTTGCTTTAAGAAAGGTATACTTATTCCAAAAGTGTCTTTTAGGAAGAACATCTAATTCTAATAAATCATCTGCTGCTTAGAAAAAGAAAAAAATTCAAAGCACATTTCCCAAGCCATGCTTATAATGCATGTAGAGCAGCCACCTTATTTTAATTCCATCAAAGCAAACCAACTCTCCCTCCCCAAAATCCCATTTGTCTCCAAAAGTAGTTGAGAATATCAAGATCTCAAGGAGATTTTTTTTTATCTCTTTGAATGTACCTCTTAGCATTCAATATTGACAACTAACAATTTTTATATGGTCTTCACTATTAGTGAGTTATCACTGTTTTCTATAGTGGACCAAATTTTTAAAACACAACACGTTCTGGTTAGGGCATTGGCATAACCTTTAACAACTTTTAACTTTTTTAATACAACTATTATTACTCTCTTATATTTTGCATCAGTGATATCTACATGTATTTAGAAGACATGTAAAAGATGCATCCTAAAAATACTACAACCAAATTACAGAAAAAGGACATGATCTTTATGTAATGTCCTACATTACATGCTTATTCTGTCTTCAGTAACAAGTAGTCTGATGAGAAGTGTAAAATTTAAATAATCAAGTCAAGTAAAGTTCTAGTGAAAAATAAGTGGAATAGAAAAACTGGTCAAGAATAGTTCTTATGATATACAATGGGATCTTCTTTAGAACCCATTCAGATGGACAGAAATTTTTTCATTATTTTATACTGCTTGGATAAGACCTGGATTGGTCCTTGATTTTCATGGTTTATCTGCTGTGCTGCTACTTGGCATCTGTGACTCCCATTGAGATCTCACGGTGAATCACTGGAACACAATGAGTTCACAAGTCCCCTCTCTCTGCCAGAGAAGCATTTCTAATCAATAGCTTTTAGTGTAATGGAAGTTACCACAATGCTTTCAAGATCTGGGTTTATGTTGTAGTTAAAATGAGCTTAGTGCCATCTCTAGTGCATAGCTGTTATTTCACAAAGCTGCATATTATACATTAGGTCAAGGCTGCTTGTCCAAACCAGCATTTTATAAGACAAAATAAAAGCAACACAGAAAATGTTGATACTACCACAGGGAAATCATCTTCATATGTTTTATTGGTGAATGCCTACTTACCCACATATTTAGCTATGATTTGTGCTAGTAAAGTTATTGAAATAAGTCAAATAAATTTTTCATCTAAATTGATTTGAGTGAGCATGCAATGGGAAAGTGCAGATTGTGATGGAAGTTATGATTATGTAAATCTCCACTGAGACAAGAGAGCTACTTCAAATATATGAGGACTGGTGTAAATCCCTTATAACACAAGTTCAAATCTCTGGTTGAAACCCTCATAAGCACATTTTAATTGGGATTTCTTCTCTTAGAATTGAATCATTCAATTACATACATTTTGGAACACATAAAGAGGAGAAAGGCATTTAGAAAAGAGATCTCATTCAAGTATTGGCTAATTTTTCCCCATTTGTCAAAATATTGTAAAAAATAGCTGTAGTCACAAACATTAAAGAACATAAGTCTAAACAGTGAAGAGTGGAGTACAGATTTAATTTGGGTAGAGTCCCAACTTTTCCAGAAACTGAAGAAGAGGGTACACACATGCTGAAAGAAAACGGTGGTGGCTACAAAGGAAAACCAAAGTTCACCAAACAGCACTAAGAACAGCTATGCTTGTCTGAAATAAGATAAAAGTCCTACTGGAAATTTCAGGTCAATCGGAATTTTGCAACTGGATTACAGGATTGGGCCCTGAAGGCTGAAGTTTGCACAGAGAGCTTAGTCATCTTTGTGCAACAGTGACACACATTTTGGTATCATTTACATATAAAAGTGATCCCAGTCGCTTATGTAAATTGGATATTCCCTCCTGGAATTTGGTCGTTTTCTTAGCAAATATAAGGACTATATGCAAATCGAAGAAGAAAGAAGAAGATGATGAAGAAGAAAAGCTACACCAACAACAATGGAAAAAGGAATAAAAATAAAAGAAAGGGAAAGAAGAAGAGAAAGAATAGCAATTTCATGGGGAAAACTGAGTGCATAAGAATTAGTATAACTTACTCAGCACAATGCCATGGATCTCACTGACCTTGGGAGTATTTCCAGGAGTCATTCCTCCCACAAATATTTTCTGAACAATTATAAAGCATCTGAGACACTTTTTTTTTTCCTCCCAGGAGCAGTGATTCATTTTTCTTTCTGTATCGATTTTTCTTTAACAAATATATCTACTGGGGCCATTTAAAGGAAGCAGTACTGCTGTTTCAGGTATGTTCCTGTGTATCTCTTTGAGCATATCTCATGGTCACATGAAAGAAACTATATCAAAATGGGTTGGGTTTTGGAGTGTTTTTTTAAGATCTTCTATTAAAAAATGAGTTGTAATTCCAGGCTCAGGTAGAAAAAACATAGGTAATTGCATTTCTTCCCCTTCAAAGAATAGTCTAAATATATTCAGTGCAAGCTATGAACATGATTGCCATGATGCCATACCACATGATAGCATTGGAAGTTTTGCTCATTGTGCTTCTAGCACAATGCATGAAGAATTATTGATAGCTATAAGAGAAAGCTGGAAGTCAGTTTACCAGTCAGGGTTACACTAGTTAAGCTTGATATCCAAGGATAAAAATGGCACCCATTCATAAATGTGAAGTAGATCCTCATACGCAATTGTTCAGAAAGCACATGGCTGGTTTGGAAAACACAGCATCAACTTATAGACAGTTTTACCAACAATAATACCTCAAACAAAAGAATTCCAAGGCAAGTACACATCCTTTCACAAAGAAATTAGCAAATACGTATGCCCAAATTTGATTTCCAGTGCAATATCAACAAATTCTGTCACTTGGTATATGTTGGTTTCTGAACAAAACATTACACTGCTAATTTAAGAGTGATTCAAAAGGGAGGAAAAATATTTGTAAAGAAACTGAACAACCGAAATGGATGAACTGTATGGTAAAACAGGATACATTATCTCATTGATCAGGACCCTCTCTGGAAGAGATAATGTGAATATGAACTTACATGTAATACACAATCACATTCATTGTGCTACATAGAGGATTGAAGAGATTTGGTGGGCTGCTACCTTCCTTCAGAGGGATACAAAGTATACTCAGTAGACTCTGCAACTCTAGCACACTCATACTTCATATGTATAAAAAACCCCATACAGTCCTCAAAAAACCATGCAGGAGTTACACAGTACCTTGAAAAACCAGATTCTGGAATAGCAATTTTCATCTCTTAAGACACGAGCGACACTCCTCACAAAAAATAATCACATAGCTATGATGTTATGAAAAACATGGAATTGACAGTTCACAAGACTATTAGTAAACAAATATCAAGAGAAAAAATGGTTCTTGGTCTCTACAGCCAGCCAAAGAAATAGCATGACTCCAATGTTGAGTTCACAGAATAATTAGAGTTAGTAAACAATAGGAGTGTTGAAACAAAGCATTTACTCTTGTTTTGAATCTATAATTTTACAGGGGAACTTACTAGTTTGTTTTGGGGAAAAAACCTGTCTTAAATGGGTTCTTACTAGGGTTAATTTTTGCTCATTCTGCTAACATTCCCCCCCCCCCTTTTTTTTTATTTTTAATAAGTGCAGCTTGATCACTAGAAGTGACTCTCCCTTTTCAGCTGATTCTGTATATTCAGGCTCTGAGCGCTGAATTCGTATCTTTGCAGGTAGAAATCTTTTTTAGTTCATTGATGAAGTATCCACACTTTGTTAAGCAATAAAACCTCTTTGTGATTCTATAGTGTCTTTCTTTCATGGAAGGACCTCAGCAGCTTATACGTACAAATGCTTCCATGAGGCAGACAGAAAATCTGGTAGTAAATGTTTCCATGCAAGCTCAAGTGGTGCTCGAGGCTGATGTGAGGGTCATTCAATTCAAGTGAACGTGTGAATATAGGACTTTTTCCACTCATAGCTGAGCTGAAGAAAACATAAAAGGGGAATTTAAATTTGTTTCAGGAAAAACGACAAATAAAAGCCAAGATAGAAGATTTGGCTAGGCTCAGGCACACATTATTTTGTCTACAGGTAGGTGATGTCCAGACTTAAACTGTTATGAAAGATCAGGTAGGAATCATATGAGCCATATAGCATTTTATTGAAACAGGAGAATTGTTTCAATTGTGTACTTTAGACCATAATGTCTGTGAAAATTGTTGCAACCTTTTAGATGGCAGATTTAATAATAAAAATCTGTTTTTTTAAGTAGGAAAAATTATGCAGTGCGAATTTTCATTTCACGATGAAAATTTGTGAACTCCTTATTTTATTCAGCTAGGAAACTATGGAGGAAAAGTGCCCATAGAAGGAGTTTATTAAATGCTTGCTTATTCTAAGAATCCTGGCTGTTCCTCAGTTTAGACTACTTAGCAACAGTGCTATTTAGACTGCTATTTTTGCAATTTTTATCATAACAACAAGCAACTCTGCTACTATCAATAAGTGGGCAAGAAAAAGATCAGAATTTTCTGCACCCCAGATATATGTACTTATTTTTAGGAAATGCCTCCCAAGTGCCAATTAAATTTATCGTAGACTTTCCCTTTTCCCCTTTGGCTTTATGTCTCCTGTAGAAAGAATTGTAGATTTAATATGAAGGACAAAATGGCAAACAGAAGAAAATAAAGAAGACTTACTTTTTTTTTCCACCAAGAGGAAAGTTAAAAAATCTCTTCTTATCAAGCGTAATAGAGAAGAAAAGTTGTTATATATGCAGAAAAACTTTCTCAGGAGAGAAATAAGGAAGAGAAATATTCAGTTCAGTTGGGTCCAAACTACAGGGTCTTCAAAAAGCAACCAGAACAACAAAAGCACCACATATTATTCATTGCAATAACATTACGTGCCAAAACATCAAGCCACTTCAGGAAAGAGGTAAATGCAAACAATTTGCTTAGACTTCCTCATTTACTTCTTCATCTCACTATAGGATCTATAAAGCAGAGACAGGAGAAGCAACAAAGTTTCAACAAAAACAAAGGTTTATGCTGTTTCAGACTTCATCTGTCATTTCTGGGGCTACACATGACCCTGCAAGGTCCAAACTAAGAAAACTGAAATACAGTTTGTGGTGTTGGATTCTATTCCTATTTTAAAAATCACTACAGAAAAACAGCGCCACTTTTTCTACTACCACCAGCCTCTGACTTGTCCCTCCTTTCTTTCCTTCCTTCCTCCTTCCTTCCTTCCTTCCTTCCTTCCTTCCTGCCTGCCTGCCTGCCTGTAACAAACTCCTGCTGAAGCCCTCACCCCTGTGGTTTATCAAAGCAGAAACAAGTAGAATTTTCCCACAATCTGACTACTGCAAGTAAGGAAGACCACAATCATATTTCTAACCTGAAGGCAAAAATATTCTATATTACAAGTCAAAGAATCAGATACTGAATTATTACAGCTACTAGCACATTTTGTCTTTGGCATTTACTGTGTTGGAAGATGTAATTCTGTGGCCACCAGCTGTCAGGCAGGATATTTTATTCTGTTCCAGGGATGTATCAATGTAATTAATCGTGATAAAAACCAGAACCATCCAGCATTTTTCTGCCTTAGTTTAGGATAAACTACGTCTATCCTGGTATTATTTATCTAATGCCTTCCCAACCCCCACTCCCATTACATCTATTTCAGTGTTTCACTATTCTTATCATTAGAAAGTTCTTCCTAATGTTTAAGCTTATTCTTAATTCCTGCCATTTAACCCCATTATTTCTTATCCTATCTACCATGGCCAAATGAAGCACAGATTATTTCTTTCCTTTTTTTACCACCCTTTTATGAATTTGATCTTTGCCATCAGGTCCTCCCTTAGTCATTTCCCCTGTAAGGTACATAACCCAAAGTATTTTGTTTTTTATTTCATAGGTGTACTTTGTTGGTGAAATGCAATGCTCAGAATTGGATGCAGAATTCCAGCCTGGAGTACAGCACTAAGCAGAACTGGATAATTACTTGGCCAAGAATTACAAGCTTTATTTCCATTTACAAGACATAAAGTGTTCTTAGATTTTTTTACAACTCCATGGCTTTGCTGACCCCTGTTCAGAATGTGATACATGCAGGCTCACAGATTTTCTTCTGAAGAAACAGTATTTCACCAGTTTTTTTCTACAGCATATTTTTGCTGTCCATAATTCCTTCCTACGCCTAGCACCTTCCGCTAGTTTCCACAGAATTTTAGCATATCCTTTGGTCCTCTTCTCTAATTTGTCAAGCTAATTTTGAATTCAAAGCTTGTAGTTGAGGGTACTGTTTCTCTTTCCCAGCTCTGTGTTATTGCAGATTTAATAAACTCGGTCTATGCTCTACCATCCAGGCTGATTAAAGAAAAATAGCAAAGAATTGATTCCAGGAGCAATGCCTGTGGTTGGTTTCTCTTTTCGCTTTGACAGAGAATTATTGACAACTTGCACAGTTATCCAGCCAACTTTGCATGCAATTTACAAGCAATTTAGAAACTTAATCTAGCCCCAAATTTCCTAGCTTGCTTAAGAGAATGTCAGCTAGACAGTGCCTAAAAATTTATTTAAGAATACATGACATCTGCTCCTTCTGGACAATCTCTATCAATTGTTGAAGAATTGGTTCAATGCAATTTTTGCTGATACATGCATGTCTACTGTTACTCAGCTTTTTATTACTTTGCAACTGCAAACAAATAATTTGCCTGAATATTTGTTCTTTCAGGAACTAAAGTTAAGCTGGCAAGTTAGACTTGGCTCTTTTTAAATTGCAATTTTAAAATTTGGCACTATGTTCCCCATCTTGCAATCTTTGAAAACATCATGCACCTGCACACACTTTCTTAAAGGAAACCTTCAATAGAGGCAAGATTTGGTCTGGCCACTATTCCTTTAATTCTCAAGCTGTTAAAGTATTCATCAGACCATGCTCATTCACGTACTTCATGGACATCAAGGTCCTGAATAATCTGAAACTGAAAGAATATAACACTTTCATACTGAATGCTTAAAATACTTATGCAGGATATTCTTGCACCTGATAAGGAAGCTAATAACAATAAAGAGATAGGGAGTAGGCTGGGAGTGGGGAAGAAGTGGGGAAGAGACACACTGGGGACAGCTGACCTGTCCAAACAGATACCCCATTACCATATAACGCCATGCTCAGCCATCAAACTGGGAGGCTTTACTGATAACAGGTGTGCTAGATGGAAGACTATGAGCCATGATTCATAATTCCAAAACATTCAGACCGTGTTTTTACTACATGTATTGATACCAAGAAATATCTCCAGTAAAGTTAGTATAACAGGCAGATTAACCACCCAAAAAAAAAAGGTTTAGCTATTTAAAAGTATGCTGAGTTCTGTTCAAACACTTGCGTTATTGCATGCAGTAAGGATCATTATTTTTGTACAAAGTAATATTATCGTAAATCTTAGTTGATTCAGAACCATTAAAATACCTAAAAAATACATAGGTTTTACAGTATTAATTTCACTTACTCAACAGATTGATATAAATCTTCTAAAATGCAGCATTTTGATTAAAATTACAGATGTAACTGAACCACTCATTTTGCTTTCATATCTACATTTTAGTTCTTTACTTTGTCCTGTAAAAACTGTTGTCTAGCTTTACATGGAAAAGTGGAAGTTCAAGCAACAGGCAAACCAATTATTTGTCAATGTTCACAACAGAAACGATAGGACTAGCAAAGGTTGTTAGAACTAGTGTTTTTGGCACAATCCAAACTTTACATTAAAAGAGCTAGAAGTTTTTCTGAAGACTGCACTTCAAAAAAGCAACATTGTTTCTGTGCATGGCAGCTACAAGAGTTCATATATATATTACATATCAAAATCTATTTATTTGTCACATAAAGATGTGGATTTGAAAGTTTTTCTCTGTATATATAGTGCTGGCAGTACTTCTGTCTTACTATGATTCTAAAATCATAGAATAATAGAATGGTTTGGGTTGGAAGGGACCTTAAAGATCATGGAGTTCCAGCCCCCCTGCCATGGGCAGGGACACCTCCCACCAGACCAGGTTGCTCAAAGCCCCATCCAGCCTGGCCTTGAACCCCTCCAGGGATGGGGCAGCCACAACTTCCATAGATGGCTTCATTGATTTTGAACAAAGAATTTTGCTTCTAATAATAAATTAATCCAAAAATAATTAATCATCTACGGGCAAAGGTTTTCGTATTTTGCCAAAGTTAGGTCAAAACTCCGTATCTAGAGGACAAGATTTTCTATTGCTCTTGGTACTTAGGTTGTAATGCAATTTCTACAGCAGGTTTGCATGAATATATAAATCAGCATTTTGCTGAATAATATGTGAAAATAAACACACATCTAAGGTGTTTATATTTTTAACTTTTATATTACTTTCAGTAGATATCAGACTACTGCTAAAGTTTTAATAACTTATATGGTGTGCTGAATCTTGTACTGAAAGGCATGCACTACACTGCAAAAGCTATCAGGAGAAAAATGATAATCTGAAATTCTCAGTTGTTTCAAATGGATATTATAGTTTGGGACCCTATAGAGAAGCAAGTTTTTACTGTTACTGGTGAAAAATTTTAATATGTTGCCATTTAAACTGTCATTGTTTGCTTCTTTTGATACCCATTGTATGGGTGTTTTCCTCTGTGTAATGTCAAACAGTTCAGTTGATGACCTCCATAAGATGTCTTGTTCTTATGAGCTTATGAGCCAAAAAGGTGTATTTGAAATTTTAACTGCTTTTCCTGCCACTTCCTTCAGAACTCAGCAATCAAATTCACCTGGGCCTAATGCTTTGCGAATTTTAGCTGGAATAATTGCTTTATTGTCTTTTTCAGCATAACAGCAAGGTCTTTAACGTTTTTCTTTCCCTCAGGAAAACATTGCTGTCTCTGGGATATTACCTTCTCTTTCTTCTATCAGTAACAAGACATGTAAATCTTTTGGTCCCTTAGCAGAATCAAGCTCATTAGTTGCCAACCTTCTGTTGTTCTTCTGAGTGACCCTGGTTTCTTTGGTTTTCTCTCGTTTTCTTTTTTATTGTAAATTTTACATTAACTCAGCTCAAACCCCATTAAGTTTGGTACAATTGGGTTAAAAAAAGAAACAAAACCCCCCAAAAAACCCCCAAAAACCCCATTTAACAAAGTTGTACTTCGAAAATTAGATTTTTTTTTAAAGTATTTTGTTTAATACATTTACTCCTGGCCCCCTCTTTATCTATGTCATCATATTTCTCCCTACAAATTAGACATCCCATTCTACACTACTGGCCACTTATCATTTATGTATGATGCTCATGAAAGCTCCAATATTAGTCAGGTCAGCTCCTCTACAGTGGATGAAGCTATATGGACTTAAACCATTTCAGTATATAATGTATATTTATGGTGCTGTTGTATGTTATTCATCTGCCACTGCATTGCAAAATAACTTCCTATTTACAAAAGGCAAGTCCCCTATTAGCTAAGGTCATAGCTAATACACACTACATGTCTGAAGGTTTATTTAGCGACTCATAAATAATGCCTGTAATTGTAAAAAGCACTCGAAAGTCCAGGAATATACCACGGAGTAAGAGAAAAAAGTTCAATAGGCTCCATTATAACCAAGTTTGCACTGATGTTCATCCAGAAAAACTGTCATCATTGGAGGCGGCAGAAAAACTGGAGTAATTCCAGCCTTATTACAAATGTATTAGTATTTTTACAAGAGGATTGATTTAAGGGGAAAAAATCTGGTATTGTATTTCAGGGATGAACTGGTCAACACTAAAGGTGAAGGGAGGATGGGGCAATTTTTTCACCACCACCTACATCCTGTAACAATAACCTAGTTGCTTTATGGGAGTATTTTTTTTCTCTTAAAATCTTAGACACATTAGGCTGTTCAATTTGATAGACAATGGGGTTTATGGCTTGAGCTGGTATTAAATTTTGTGTTCTTCTAAAACCACTCTGTGTACTCAGCCATGGACTATCTAATAATTCAAGTCACGTACTGTTTCTTACTCTGCTCGAATTCCCTAGGTTTTATTTGTTGTATCCACACTGGCAGCACTACAAACAGTAAAATACTTTTTTTGTTATTAATACCATTTTTCAACCATCTGTACTCTAAACAACAAAGATTAAACGTCTTTCATTTTGTAGCCTAAGTAAAATGTCAAAGGTTAATTTTGTTTTGCAAACATCTGAAAAGTCTTAGTGAAAGCTTTCAGTTTGCTCTTTTCAGCCTATGTATGGTTTCAGAACAAAAACGGGAGGGAAATAAATAAGGTTCCTGGCCTCTAGCTTTAGAAGCTTCTGCAAAATAAAAACAACAATCCTTTACAAAAAGTATAAAGGACAATTTCCTTTTACCCATCAGGTCAAAGCTGGAGTTTCAAACGTTTGCAGGCAAGTATTTTGCCAAGTATTTTTGCAACTTTTAACTAGAATAATTGTTTTATTGCCTTTTCCATCATAACAGCAAGGTCTTTACCATTTCGCATGTGCAAAAGCAGTTGTTTCTTAGGATTATGATTTGGGCATTTAAATACCTTTCAGGAGCAATACCCAGCAGCAATCCATCAAAATATCTGGCTCACTTTACAAATGAAGAAACTAAGACAAGAACGGTAAGATCATTTTCCTATCATGAAAAGAAACCAAGGAAAACCTGTAGTTCCAAATCTTTTCTTGATTTCTAACTGATTTATGAACTGTAGGTTAACTTGAATTACTTATTTGAATGTTTTTATAGATTATTGACTTAATTTGAGAGGATGTGGATTGACACAAAACTGTCACATAAGCAAAATAATGTGTAAAGTTGAGCATTTCATGTTTTCTTGCCCTATGCTAGTTCCTAAAAATATTTGCCATTATCCGGTAAATAGATAATGTTGATGACGCAAGCAACTTCTGGAATTTTAAAAGCAAACTTTAAGATTGCTTTGTTTACATTTCTTTCTCTATTTTTTTTGTGGTTTCGCTCAACATCATTAAAAAAACCCATAAGGCAGTAATTCCCACAGAATCTTTACCACCGTGAAAGAACATGCTGAGAGATAAAGAGAGGTTTTTGAATAATATATGCACAATGACCATTAAAAAGATCTGCAGGCTATGATCATATTGGAGAACATCAAGAAAAGCAGCTATGTCAAGAGAAAAAAGAAGCATCAGTAATAGGTTTGAGGCTCTTGCTTTTCCCATATCTGTCAAATGATTGAATTTGAGTGGAAACTAACTCAGAGATGAGGCTACAGTGATAATCAGATAATCATTGTTCCCATGAAACAGTGTCTTTCCTTGACATGAAACCTGCTGAGCACCAGAAGCATTGCTATTTTATAAAGCCGCACTGCTTGTTCCCATCAGCTTTTTAATTATGAGCAACAAAACCTGAAGTTCCTCACAAAGCTCAGAAGTTTCACTTCTGCTTCCATTCAACAAAAGCCCAACCTAGTGACAGCTCTAGTTAAAGTTCCAGGAACACAAAGAAAATTAGCAAAGCCTAGTTAATAAGATGGCATATTTTCCTGATTTCTGGGCTTTACTATTACTCAATGTTTTGAGAAGAACCAAGAGCAACAAATAAATTTGACAAGGTAGTCGCTACTTTCACATATCTTCTTAAATCTATTTTTCATTTTGCAGGCTATGTAGTGTATCCTGTTTGTGCATCTTATGTTATCATTTATATAAAATAGGTACTCTTTTAAAATTAAAAAGTCTGTCAACACAGTGCTGACAACAACTGTGACACTGCCACTATGAGTGAAAAAAACCCTCTATGATTCAATGTTATCTGAAGATAAAATTCTTTCCTGTTTGCTTTTTTTTGCCCATGAAAATGCTCTCAAAAAGGAGGTAAAAGTGTTTTTTTTCATAAGTGACATAGACTGTAGATAGTATTTTGACTTGTAGAAGAATGGAAGAAAGAAAATTAAATATGAGTACTAAGACATACCATTTAGCCAGTTACTATGAAAACACACAAATAAAATTGTCAAATCAAATAAAAGACATCTTCTTTCTGTTCAAGTTTCTACAGTTCAGGAATCCTGAACCATTCATACTTCAACATTCTCACAGGAAAATGAAAATTAAAAATTGGTGCGATATGTGCTTGATACAAGAAATTAAGACCTTTATCTGAAGAAGTAATTAAAATGCGGGCATTCATCTGCCTTTCTTCTGGATTTACATACAGCATATACCAAAGAAACTACTTCTGCTTAAATCATCACAACACAACCCTGCCCCTACATCATCCCTTGAAAGTGCACAAATAAAACAAAGAAATCAAAGACCTAAGACCTAACGTAGCTTTTAAAACCTAAGTGCCCAAACTCCTTTGTGACCTTAAAATAGAACAGTAAGTATTAATAATTTTTAAGTTTAATGCTTAGATCATAAAAGACATAGCTGCAGGATTTTACTATATTACTATATATGATACTCAGCGTTAGTACTGAAGAGGATCTTGTGCCTTCAACTATCCTGCAATTGTATAACAAGGCATGATTTTTTGGAACACTGTTAATTTTAAAATAAGATGTATTTCGACATGTATTATATGCTTTGTTTTCTACTTTGTCTTCCTGTTTTAATTGCCCAGTTAGTTTCACAGACAATAACTAAATTCATATTTAAATACTGTCAGTCCCAACCCTTACAAATTTCAGGTTTGCCTCATATAAATTTCTCTATTCCTCTCCAAGAGACCAGGATGCTTTTATGGTGATCAGACACAGTAAGAAAGTCTTAGTCCAGTTACAGCATATATGCAATTATCCTCCACAAGAAAATGCACTGCACTATTTTTTCACCAAAAAAAAAATTGATTTTATGTTTTACACCTGAGGAGATCATAAAGTGCTTTTATTTCTAATACTAACTTATGAATGGGTGGAGTATTTTAGAATAGCTTCTTCCGATGGAGCATTTCTAATAGGTTAAGACTTTTACTTCATGATGCAGTGCTTATGCTGTTCTAATGTGAGATAAAATACTTTTAGATAATTGATTCCTGTTCTTTTTTTGAAGAATTAGCAGAACTCTGCCAATTTAGTAGAAAAAAAAAAGAAGGCTTTCAATTGTTTTTTTATAGACAATCTGGTTTGATGATAGTATGGTTTTAGAACACTGCTAGTATGCATTGAAGAGGTTAATGTTTTATTTTTATTCCATTCCATGATTTTCTAAAAAAGCCCGTTAATAGATTCTCTCTAATGCAGCTCTCCTCATATTCACTTGTGAAAAGCATATTTAACAGGAAGAAAAATTTCCAGCTTTTTCATGTGACATACAGCATTCTCTTCTTAACAGCTGGTCGACATGTTGATTAACCATCTTCCTGCTTGGACACATGTGGATGTGTCCTGCTGATCTGTAATTTCCCATTACGCTCTGCAATGTGTCTATATTGGTGATTGCTCCACTTGGGTGAAGGCAAAATGTGACTCAGCATCTTTTAAAATCACAAGTTTCTCTTTATATCAATGTATTAGCACTGTAAACACTTCTGGAAGGTGTGCTGTAAAACTGACAAACTTGCCACCCTTGAATAATTTCAAGCTCAGTAGGATTGCCTTCATTTCCGTTTCTATTGCCACTTCTGCATTCCCAGGTTTGATACTTTCAGTGAAGAAATGTGATTGAAATGCATAAATTTTGTTCTTCAATTTCTACTGTGGTGTACCACAGCCTTAACTTAAATCTTCTTTCATAGATTTCTAGGTCAGAAATATTCTTCCATGGTAGTTCGTAACACTGAATTATCTGTAAGGGCTAAAATCTGATAAAGCTCGTCTGTAGCTTTTCTTAGCAAACTGATTACATATATGCCTTTTAATTAAGCATGCTCAAAAGCTTTTTTCCTCCAACCTTTTTTTCCTAAGGAAAACTCAGGCTTGGCTATCAAGATAAACAAAAACCAGACCTCTGTCCATTAGCCCATTAAACTATCAGAGAAACAATCTTGTAATGCTCAGGTAATTTGAGATGCAACTTCTTTTTCCAAGTCTGATCATCAGCAATAAATTTCAAATGTCTTAACCAAAGTTTATAGTCTGATCATCAGCGATAAATTTCAAATGTCTTAACCAAAGTTTATTGTATACTACTTTAGAGTCTCCATACACCAGAAAACACATTACCTTTCTAGTTACTGCTTAGTTTTCCAGCCTCAGAAATTTTCATTACTTAAACTTACAGTATAAGCAAGACTTGCCATAGACCTTCAACAATGGAAAACCCTTCTATTCCAGTTATTCAAACACAGCAACTCACTTATAATTCAGTTTCTTTCTCCAAACTTTACCTTCTCAAAAGCACTGTATTCCTGCAACATGTATTAAGATTTCTTTCCAGGTTCTGCTAAAGCCATAAAAAGATTCTTGCTCTTCATAGTGTCCCCTCTAAAAGTACAGTTTCTATTATACAATTTTATTGCAAAATTTTAAATTAGACAATAAATTAATGTATTTTAAATATATCTTTACGTACACAGATGAAGCTAACACATTTCATAAGCTCTGTAAATATTCAGCCCACTTTGTCTATGACATCAAACCTAGGACGTTTGTTCAGCATTTTTAAACATGTTGCAAACTATTCTCTTTATTTACTTGGGGCTTGACATCATTACTAAATTGACAGTGCAAAAATTACAAGGTATTATATTGGCAATAGTGAAGGCAGTGTAAGTAAGGAATAAAAAGGAAGCAGGCGTGGGGATGATTTACCTGTTGCATATGTTATATTGTTCCCTTACTAAACGGAATTTCCATGAATGGCTGTAAAAATTAACAGTCTTGGGCTTTTCTGTATTTCTGGCTCCTCTGCCTGCAAGGTTTCTGCCAGCATGAACATATTGGCACGGGATAATATTTGTGTGCGGTTGAAGGCAGCTCTGCAATTAACAAAACAATATAAACCAGATATTTGAGCCAGATAAACACTGGTGATACTAGAACTTTTAAAAGATGCATATGACAACTAAAATGATGGGTCTGGGAAAAATCCCATCTCCCCGTTTATATGTCATTTTTCAGAACTCATTAAAAAAAAACCTGTATCACCATCTGTAAATCACAGCGTTTCGTTGCTTATTTTAAAGCAGCACAATTACTGTATGTGACAATTGGGATTTGTTTGTATTTAAAGGCCACATCTGATTTAATATTGTATTGCTTCACTGAAATAGAACTACTGAAATAGGCCAACTTCTGTGAGCTAAGAATGTGTTCATTTTCATTTATGCCATATTTTAGGGGAAAAAAAGAAAATGAGATTTATTGCTTTTCAAGTGTACATGGTATTTCAAAACTACTTTGAGATAAGAATCAGGGTCCTTCTACATTTTTTGATCATTCGGTGGTGAAGAAATTTGGTTTTTTGCAAATCTATTGCAAGCACTATCGAAACGTGAATACCATAATAAGTTCATACCATGTATTTGATTAAAAATGTTCATAATTTGATTTATAGTGAACAAAATGTGATCCTTTAAATCAGATTACCATTAGGTTAACATGAGCCAGACTTCAGTCTTAAATATGCTAGTTTCCTAAATAATATTTGCTGTTATAACTTAATTATCTCAATTTTGCTAGGCTTTTAGCAGATAGTATCATGAGCTGCAGAACTGAAATCAAGAGTTAGGATTAATATCTGAAATGTAATTTTGATGGAGATTTCCTCATATAGTTATTTGATGATAGTACCTGTTCAGGCTTCCCAAATGTGTTTTTTTCATCTTTAGTGATAGTTAACAAAAATATATCTTCTTCAAGATTCTTCAAGAATATTCCATACATAACTTAAACTTGCATTTCAGAAGTTAAAATGTCTGAGTAAATCCATACCTGACAACTGAGTGTCTTGTAACCAAAGACTCAAGGACACTAATAATCCTCAGGGATTTAGACATAAAGCTATAGACAACCTTAATAGGCAAGAGTCTTCATGATCAAGATCTTACATTTATTTGTACATGGTTTTAACTTTCGTTGCTAGAAACGACATTTTTATTTAATAGTCTACATCATGCCAGGATGTAATTAAAATAGTCTATTTTATTACATGCAGTAATATCAGTCAGCATGAAATTCACAAATTAATTTCTTTCAACACTTTCTTATTCTAGAGTAGAACCAAAAATCTTTTCTAGGCTACTTAGGAGCAATCTCATTTTTTTCTTTACTATTTTTAATGTCTGTCGCAAGCCACTGGGAATCTAATAAAATACCATGAGATAAAGTACAGAAATGACATCCACTTCACTTCGCCTCATGTCAGTTGACAACTGCACTGTTCACACTGCTCTCTTTCTGAGATCAGCATGTGCATAGATATAAGTGGCTGAAGCTGTATCTTGATAAAATGGAGAGCAAGTTCACATACTTGGAATCTTTTTTCACTAGGGCATCCTATTTTGTACATGTGTCAAGAAAAAAATTTTCTTTATCTCAGCAGTGGCTTGGTGTTCAACCATGTTTTATCTGTTAGTATCCAGATAGGGAGACAGACAGATTTATATAAGTAATTAACACTTGTTTTTATGTACATGAGAGATATTATTTCTATATATCTTTTTAACAATTCGGCATTTTCTAATTAATTTCTCTTATTGTGAACTCACGAGTCAGAAAAGATTCAAATTGCTCACAAGGCACCAGCATAAAAGCTTAACTTCTTCCCTGATAAATGTTATGCTGTTCCAGGTTCCTATTGAACAATGTCTACCTGCACTAGGTGTCCTCACCTTAAAATCTTGCATGAAGTTGTTTAGGGGAAACGACTATTCCATCTGATGTTCTGATTATAAGGATAAGTATTAGAGGATGCTCGCAAGTATTTGAACTACCAAAACAGTATTGAATTTATTGCCAAAAAAAAATAAAATTGGCCACTATATTGCTTACTGTAACCAAAATCCATAATCCATAAATTGCTTGCTTTAGTTCCTTTAAGAAGCTCTGGCTGCTACAGTGATGGAAGGTATACACAAGTCTAACTATAAGGATAAGTATTAGAGGATGCTAGCAAGTATCTGAACTACCTAAACAGTATTTAATTTATTGCCAGAAAAAATTGGCCACTAAATTGCTTACTGTAACCAAAATCCATAATCCATAAACTGCTTGCTTTAGTTCCTTTAAGAAGCTCTGGCTGCTACAGTGATGGAAGGTATACACAAGTCTAAAATTACTTTAAATGTACTAGAAGCTATTTGAATATTCAAGAAAATTTTTCGCTTGTCAGGAAGTATGTTTGAGAAAAGCAACATAACAATAAATAGTCAGAGTACTTCCATTTAATTGGTTATTCAATATCGCTGTTTACCATTCATGAGTCTTCTTCACCCATAACAGAAAACAAAAGTTGTAGATCGAAATGACACAAATGCTGATGACACAAAACTAGGAGGGGTGGCTGACACCCCAGAAGGCTGTGCCACCATACAGAGAGACCTGGACAGGCTGGAGAGATGGGCAGAGAGAAACCTATTGACATTTAACAAGGGCAAGTGTAGGGTGCTGCACCTGGGGAGAAATAACCCCCTGCACCAGGACAGGTTGGGGGCTGACCTGCTGGAGAGCAGCTCTGAGGAGAAAGACCTGGGAGTCCTGGTGGACAACTGGATGACCATGAGCCAGCAATGTGCCCTTGTGGCCAAGAAGGCCAATGGCATCCTGGGGTGCATCAAGAAAAGCCTGGCCAACAGGTCGAGGGAGGTCATCCTGCCCCTCTGCTCTGCCCTGGTGAGGCCCCATCTGGAGCACTGGGTCCAGTTCTGGGCCCCCCAGTTCCAGAAGGACAGGGAACTGCTGGAGAGGGGACAGCAGAGGGCTACAAAGATGATTAAGGACCTGGAGCATCTCTCCTACGAGGAAAGGCTGAGGGACTTGGGGCTTTTTAGTCTTGAGAAGAAAAGACTTCGGGGGGATCTAATCAATGCTTACAAATTCTTAAAGGGGGGCGGTACTAGGAGGACGGGGCTGGTCTTTTTTCAGTGGTGCCCAGGGACAGGACAAGAGGAAATGGGCACAAACCTGAGTATAAGACGTTCCACCTAAACATGAGGAGGAACTTCTTTACTGTGAGAGTGGTAGAGCTCTGGAAGAGGCTGCCCAGGGAGGTGGTGGAGTCTCTTTCTTTGGAAACATCCAAAACCCGCCTGGACATGTTCCTGTGTAACCTGCTCTGGGTGGACCTGCTCTGGCAGGGGTTGATGATCTCCAGAGGTCCCTTCCAACCCCATATGATTCTATGATTCTATGAAATGGAAACTGTTGCTTGGTAATAAACAGAGGGGTTTTCCATCTTTTGTGAATATATTTATTTATCGTAATGGTGGTTTTTTTAAACATTAACTAAACAATTATGCACCAGGATATCTCGTAACAGTTTGCTACATATGTGCAGGCTTACTCTTTTATGAGTCTCTTCTCTTCCTCTCTTTCTCTGGGTCAAAATATAATTTTGTCTACTTTTTGTGCTTATTAAAACAGGACTCAGCATTCACCAGCTTTAATGAATTAGAAACCCATTAAAATAACTATGCCTCATTTCTCCCTGTAGGTGAAAGCAGTATTCAGAGAGGGCAAAAATTAAAAGAGAAAAATAAAAAAAAAACCACATAACATATGACAACACAGAACAAAGATACACGCTTATTTTCTTAACTTCTGCTCTTTTATCCAAAGCCTACTGAAATACCCTGACTTCAGCAGCCTTTGGGTAAGTTCCTAAATCTCTTTGGACATTGCTTTAACTCAACCATTAAGCAGTGGAACAGCTTTTTTATCCCATCAGTGCAAATAAAAGAAGAATAAGCTTCTAAATTTAGCAATAAAAACTGATTAACAGAGGTGGACTTGCAGTTGCAACACTTAGCTGTGTTCCATGTCTATGGCAAGAACGGACCAAGGGATAATAGTGTAATTAATTAAAACTTAACCAGACCTTATGATCTGCAGTGAGAAACATTACAAATTACACAGTAAAACTGTTAATCTACAGTACTCTAAAGTATGCAATTACATATGCAATTTCAAAAAATATAATAGTGAACATCTTTACAATACGTGACATGTGGAAGGAATTTTTTTTAACGTAATCAGAACTGTTTAAATGGAGACTAAGAAGACTCCAAGAAGTGTAGTATATTTACAATGCTGCAAAGTTCTGCTTCACAATTTGTCATATAAAATAACGCCAATTATCCATTAAATCATATAAAATGTGCAGTACACTAGTGCATATCCTTGTGCACATCACACATATGCTTTATTAGTGTACACATAAGAGATGTTCACGTTTTTGGGGAGTAATTATGGCTTGGCTAATTTTTCCAAATGAGTTAACCACAACCTTATAATCCAATTACACACAGTATTTAATACGTATAAAGCTATAGGATTAGTTAACACTGTGTCTAGTATATACGGAATTAGTCTGGTCCAGCTGTCATCTTTGAAAATAAAGTCCCACTGATGAAAACATTTTTAAAAATAATTATTTTAAATGTTTTTACTTGATATTCTAGAAGTACTTATAAAAATGGCACATAATTACTTAGTCTTTAAATATCAGTTATGCATTTTCTACAAAGTATTTTAAAGAATGTCATGTGCATCTGTCTGTAGATCACTGATTAATTAAACTGGCACATTGCATTTTGTTAATTCATCTACATAAGCCAGCAGAATGCAGGCCTACACTCCTCTGATTCACTTCTCAATAAGTTAACCAATGGATGGAAAAAGGCATGTGCCGTTTCCATCTTTTGCGTTTCTGAGCTTAACACATGGGTTTATCTCATTCCCTTCCTTTTCTCTTTGTTTTCACTCCAATGAATTTGTATTTGGTTTGTAGAAATAACCCAGAAAAACATTTCTATCTCAGTACTTTCCTCCGCATTATAGCCACATGTCCTTTAAGATCTTTTGGGCAAGAGCTTTTGTATTGTTAATGTTACTGTACTGCAAACAATTTTAGACAGGAAAATACTTCTTTTTCCAAATCTATGTAACAACTACATTGTCCTGTCCTAGAGCATAATTTTGCATCAGTAGATGCAAAACAAGTAGAATTTAAAAACTACAAATAAAAAAAATGCCTCCACTTTCAAGTAGCATTGAAAATACACGGTTTCCTAAAAAGCAGACTAAATTGCAGAAGTTTTTAAAACTTCAAGAAGTACCAAAATACTGATGAAGTGAAAGTATATCTGACAGAGGCTTTGCATGAAGCTAGTCTGAATATGGGTTTAATATTGAGACGCAAGATTGACCTGAAAGAAGAAAAAAAAACAGAGCAGAAAATAAAACATTCATCCTTAAACTTCTCCTTGAAGTCTGGATACATAAAGAACAGTTATCCGATCAGAAATGCACAATTCCTGTGTGCCACGTTGTTTGGCAAAAAAAAAAGGTAACCACAACCAAAATTAAATTTAAAACCATATTTCTGCAAAAGAAAAGCTGTGTAGCTACAGACAAAAAGTACTGATGAAGAATTGTATTGATCAGGTACATTCTACACATGTTCAAATATTTACTTATTTGTAATGAGTTGATACTGGTAATTAACACAGCTGTCCAATAGCTTTTTTCTGAGCCCCAGCCTATCTGGGAGTATGCATGAAAGTGAAAGCTATATACATTTCTGACTACAAAAAAAAAACCAAAAAACAAAACAGTTGTAGATATAGCAAAATTGGATATGGGCAATTTTTCTGTTTGTTATGATGACAAGCCTATTTCTATCTATTAATTTGCACAGTATATTGAAAATAGCAAAAAATGTGTAGAATCTTGTTGCATTTTCTGCTTCTTTAGAGAAAAAAGTATCTATGCTCTGACGAAAAAATGTCAACTACTCCACAAAATCATGCAGAACTGCCTAAATCCCATTTCACTGAGCTTTAGATACATTGTAAATATGGAGATGTATGGTAAACACCAAATTCACGAGAACTGCTGATAGACTAATCTTTTACTTTTTGCTTCTACGAACCCAAAACCAAGAGAGCATCAAGGTGACATCTAAATTCTATTGTAATACCAATACTTAGAAATATGAATAAATACTTTAATGACATTTACATTCTGTGATACAAATTTTTGACACCTACCAGAAACTAACAGTAAAAATAATCTAGTAGTACCGTACTGAAAATTTATCACAGAGAAAAAAGTATCTATGCTCTGATGAAAAAATGTCAACTACTCCACAAAATCACTGCCTAAATCCCATTTCACTGAACTTTAGATACATTGTAAATATGGAGATGTATGGTAAACACCAAATTCATGAGAATTGCTGTTAGACTAATCTTTTACTTTTTGCTTCTACAAACCCAAAACCAGGAGAGCATCAAGGTGACATCTAAAAAATGTGTAGAATCTTGTTGCATTTTCTGCTTCTTCAGAGAAAAAAGTATCTATGCTCTGATGAAAAAATGTCAACTACTCCACAAAATCACTGCCTAAATCCCATTTCACTGAACTTTAGATACATTGTAAATATGGAGATGTATGGTAAACACCAAATTCATGAGAATTGCTGTTAGACTAATCTTTTACTTTTTGCTTCTACAAACCCAAAACCAGGAGAGCATCAAGGTGACATCTAAATTCTATTGCAATACCACTACTTAGAAATATAAATAAATACTTTAATGACATTTACATTCTGTGACACAAATTTTTGACTTCTTTTTGACAGTACAGTAAAAATAATCTAGTAGTACCGTACTGAAAATTTATCACCTTCTACAAAAGAAAGAAGATTTTCATCAATACATGGTACAGACAAGCTGCAAGCCCAAACTATACAAATAGGAAACACTACACCATATTTGCAGGAATGGTTGAGTAAACTATTATCTCTTTGTTCAGATGCATCTATATTCCCTTACTAACTAAATAGGTCCATATTACTTCCTAATTAGGTGCATATTATCTGCAAATGCAATCACTTAACTATCTTTATGTATTCATTTTCTGTAGAACATTCAAAATCCTGCAGGTTTTGGCACTGAAGCTAGCTGACCCATTTAACTAACAAGGCTTGTCCAGTCCATAAAGTACAATTTATTTAGTTACAGAAAAGACAGCACTGCAGTTCACACAGAGATTAAAGACCAGGTGATTTTTTCTATCATGTGAATCTCTATTAAGGTTGCAAATTTATTTCATTTTAAGAAGATCGTAGAACTTTGCCTCAAACTACGTTCAGCTGCATCTATATTCCCTTATTAACTAAATAGGTCCATATTACTTCCTAATTAGGTGCATATTATCTGCAAATGCATACACAAATTTTTGACTTCTTTTTGACAGTAAAAAGAATCTAGTAGTACTGTACTGAAAATTTATCACCTTCTACAACAGAAAGACTCTCATCAATATATGGTACAGACAAGCTGCAAGCCCAAACTACACAAATAGGAAAGAATACACCATATTTGCAAGAATGGTTGAGTAAACTATTATCTCTTTGTTCAGCTGCATCTATATTCCCTTATTAACTAAATAGGTCCATATTACTTCCTAATTAGGTGCATATTATCTGCAAATGCATACCACTTAACTATGTTATGGATAATGTATTCATTTTCTGTAGAACATTCAAAATCCTGCAGGTTTTGGCACTGAAGCTAGCTGACCCATTTAACTAACAAGGCTTGTCCAGTCCATAAAGTACAATTTATTTAGTTACAGAAAAGACAGCACTGCAGTTCACACAGAGATTAAAGACCAGGTGATTTTTTCTATCATGTGAATCTCTATTAAGGTTGCAAATTTATTTCATTTTAAGAAGATCGTAGAACTTTGCCTCAAACTACGCAAGGGTTTTGCTTAGAGATGCAAACCAGAAAACTGACAACTACAACTACATAATAACCATAAACTTCTGCTCTTGTGAGAAGATGATCTTTCCACATCTATTTGTGGATTTGATAACAGCTGTTCATTTCTTCTGCATTTAAAGCTTCTGCCTTGACTACATGAATGTAGCCAGGGAGAACTGCAGAGAAGGCATTGTATTGCTGGCAGTTCTTTCCATGAGTGCTTACAAGAAAAAGTTCTTGGAGTGGAAAATTACTTTTTTGAATGGATACTAGCAGTGTTCGCCAAGTACTTAAAGGAAACAATTACTCCCATGGCATTCACAGAGCATAGTAAACTATGAATGCATTTTCATTGCATATATTGTCCTATAAATTCTACAGGTTTTTACTAATTTACAACTTTCTCTAATGTTTGTTGGTTTGGATGAAAATTAGCTGTGTATGTCCTTAGCTATGAGATGAACTCGGTCTTGCTAGCTCTTTTGTTAAGTTACCAGAAGTTTTATGTAGGCTCCAGAGTAACAGGCTCACATCTATTTTAGTAACATATATGTTGAGTGGTTTTGATAGACAGTTCTTTAGTTAAAGAAAACTGAATTTTTTTTTACATGTAAATAAACAGATGAGTCATTGCAAAACAGATTTTGAAGGCCAATCAGCACCAGAATTCCACTAGTTCAAATTAGCTGAAAATCTTGTCCATGGTTTGAATTAAAATTAATTATGCACAGCCACTAAATAGCTCAGTACATGCTTAGGACACCATCACCTTCAGCTTTAGGTTCCACTTTTTTTTTTCTGTTACCACCATGTTGTTATAAAAATAAACAAATATATAATATCTATTTGTACTTAAATTTCATGGAAGCTCACAAAATCCAGCAGTGCAGCTAATATGAGCTTATTAAGATTTCTATTTGTTCTGGCCCCATTTTTTTCCAGCTATTCTTCAGCATGACAAGCAGATGGACATTGGCAATAGTGCATGTAGATTAGGGTAGTTGGACTTTCAGTGGTATTACAGAGCAAAGCAGAACAGCTGGGCTGCCATTTGATGATTCAAAAAAAATGTGTGAAAAATTATTACCGAAACAGGACTCAAACTCTACATATACTGAACCGTCCACATATATGGAGTTCCTCCAGCTTGTAACCCAAGTAATCTAATTCTCTTTTTGATAGCAGAATCCATAACTATTTACAAAATAATTTCCATGAAGCTGAGCACTAGTAAGTCATTGGAACTATTTTGATTGACTTTAACAGAGTTTGAAATATACTGGTGATGAACACCTGATATGAATGTTTTTAGCTAAAAAAACCCAAAGCCATAAAAATAAAACAGTCAAGATTTTACTTGCATAATGTTCACTACTCTGTCATATAGAAAAGTATCAGATAAACTGAGATTTTACAAGCAATCAATTTCAAATTTCAGAAGATGCAACTTAATACATTAACAGACCACTCATATTTATATTATACCTTCAAAAAATAAAGCATTTATCTTTTATTTATAAGGTCAATTTAGAAGATGCAACTTAATACATTAGCAGACCACTCACATTTATATTATACTTCAACAAATGAAGCATTTATCTTTTATTTATAAGGTCAATTGCAAAGATGAAAGTCTACTTTCAAATTCTAAAAATTCCTTTGACACCGTATTGCTTTGTGTCTCCACAATATTCCAGAAGTGTGCAAAAGTCTTACGTGGGCCAAGTACTGTGCATACACTTAAGAGTAAGTTTCTGTTATAAGGAGTTACAATCAAAAGATGCAATTTCTAAGTAGACTAAGGATGGGGAAAGGAAAACAAAGCACAGAGAGAAGTAGTTATTGGCCAAGAGTGCAAAGACCAGATTCTCATGACCCAGGCTCTAAGCAAACATGCAAGTTTGTAGTCCACGTAGGAATGTGCTCTGGGTTTGTTCGTGTGCACTTTTCAGACCTGCAGTGATTAAAACCATGGATAACCACTGACAGATGGAAAATATAATGGCAGTATCGATTAGAAATATGGAACACTAAAGGAATAAGGCAAATGCAGCTTTTCTCATTTTAAATTTCAGGCATCAGGTTAATCACTCATTTAAACTAGTGACAACCCAGAAATTTAAGAAAACACATTTATTAATGATCATATCTGCGGAACGTTATTTTAGTCGAATAGCTCTGTACTTCCCATGCCTTGTTTTACTTGCATAGAATCCGCCTATGGCATAGCTTAAATGCTCAGAGAAAATGACTGTTGCTGTGTACATTGTTTTTTCAGGTCATATGTCACTTGTTTAGATAGAAGAGGTTGCTAATTATGCAATAACAATTAAGGCACAGGGCATATCCTGGAAATTAATGACCAACTAGGAGGAGCCGTGCCAAGGGCCATTAACCCCAGACAGTCACTCACTGTGATGGAGCAGATTTCTTTGAAGAATATTAATGTTCTAAAATAACAAGGATGACTCTGGACATAATACAAATGTATACAGAAATGTATCAAATTATGATGGTTTGTGTAGTGAATTCCAGTCCCTTTCTATTTTCTGGGTAACCAAGGAAAATGGATAGCAGGAAAATGGATAGCAAGAAAATGGTACATCGATGTCATTAAGTGCTCAAGCTTTTCTAAACTTCTCTCTTCAGACCTGTCTTGTATGTTTGCTCCTCTGATGACCATTTGTAACTTTGGTTATCATCATAAATACTGATAATTTAGCAAAAACAGGTGCCTATTAGTGTCCTTGGCAAAAGGTCTACACTTAGGAGAATACAAGCAAGTAATTCATCCCTTTGCACTTTCCAGTTCTTAATGGGCACTGGTCTGTGAAACTCTCCTCTCTGCCATTTGCCAGATTTCCTTTCCAGAGGTAAGGAAAGAGGCGGCAGCCCTGGACCACACAGCTCTTCAGGCTTTCTCATAACCTTTGCAGTAAAACATTTCGGAAGCGACCTAGTTGAAAACAGTGCTACAAAACTCTAGCCTGTTTACCAGTTATTATTTTCCAAAATTTTAACGGTTTACCTTTTTATTATCCCTGCAAAAGATTCTTTGCTTTCCTCCACACAGCCAATTCTTCTCTGCACCACAAATAACACTCAGCAGAACAGAGGAGGGCGAAACCAAGGCGGCGAAGTGGAAACATTCTACGCAGATAGGTGCAAATGATCAATTATTTTTTCCCTTCCGCAAGCAACTTACTGCTTAAGGCTCCCATCCACAGCCACCTTTTTCTCAACCCTTCTTCCCTCATCCGCTGGTGGTTTTCACCTCTTTAAATACATTGATTCAAATAAGTAGGTTAGATATGAAGCAATCACAGCAGTTTTCTGTCTCCAAGGTGAAATAAGCAGCCATATTCCAGACTATTTCTAACTAAACTTCTCTAAGGAAAAAGAATACGACCATATAGTCCCTTGCTGAAAATTACATGAGGATTCAAGACTCTTTTCTTTATTATTCTTTATTATATTTCTCCTAGAAGTTCAAAAATCTGATTACCACCTAAGTTTTACCAATAGAATAAAAGATCATATATAAAAACTGTGAAAAAAATCAGAAGATATGAAACAGCTGCAATAGATGAAGTAAGATTATTGGTTTAATAGAAAAATATCTGAAAATGCATTCTTTAATTATAGTGCTTGGAATCTGACCAAGTGCTTTACCACAGTAGCAGAATAAAATAGAAATATCCCTTTATCACCTGGAAGAGTTTGCTGTGGAAATAGTCTGAGAATTACCGCCTTAAGCTCACTTGATTAAAGAGGTGACCTTTAGTCTCAGTGAAAACTTGTTTAATTGCAGAACTAGATTTTAGCACGGAAAGACTAGTAAGTTATAAAAACCATTACAGATACAAGGGATTAATATTTTCAAAATAATGTACTTTTTACATATAAACATTTTTTCCTGTATTTCTGATCTTCCACATTTTTTGTCATTTTGTTTTAATAACATGTAAAGGAATTTCTAAAATTACTCTAAAGCATCTGAATTTCCTTGTAGAAGTAAAATACTTCCATGGTAACATGAATCTCCATAACACGGCTATAACCCAGAAGCCTGAGTTTTGATTTTGTATGCATACCTACATTATATTTGTACTGTCTAAATTATTACATATCAGACATTAAGGCTCACCTGAAATTACTATGAGCAATCAAAGCAATACAGTATAAATATTAAAGAATTCCAAGGAAATTAATCAGAAAGAATCAGTGCCTGGAGCCTTCCTTTTCACTCTTCCTTGTTTTCTCTTTGTAGCGTCCATTCTTTTCTCATTGGTTTTCCATAAGTACTTTCAGGTCATTTAAAATTATAGGAACAACACTAATAAAACTTTTCTTGACATTAAAGAGAAATTATATTTTTGCTCTAATATAGTATTTATTTGCTGTCCTGGGACTTGTATTAATGATGCTCATCAAATGTGTTTTTCAAGGTGATGGGAATAGGGAAAGCAACTGTAGAAATTATAGCATCCACTCTCATCCTTATAACTACTTTAAAACAGCATCTAAAATTTCCACAGAGATCAGGGTTTTATTATGATTGGTGGAACCAGTTAGAAAAGTCCCTTTCTGAACTTAAAGAATGTTCAAAACATTTTTTAGGCCATAGGGAACAAGCAAAAAAGGATACTAAGGAATATTGGAAATTACTCTGAGAATGGGGTAAATCTGTATTAATCTCCAAGAAGCTTCTGCAACGCATGAAAGTAAAGGCAAATTATTTTTGAATTATTACTGAGTGCTAAAGATTCAGACGCCACTGTCTAGAGGATTTAATAAGAAGAAAATGAAATAAGTAAAGAAAAAATTCTGACAGTGCACTGAGGGTGGTGGAGCTTCTGACCTCTCAATTTTGGACACAAACATTTATGAAAATCCACTTACCAACAGTGCATGAAGTATGCTATATGATATGCCTGTCAAATAAAATGAGGAACTATTTAAATATCGCTTGCTGATTCATCTGAATTTTTCAAGCTCGCCTCAGAAAGAGAGGCAGATGAGAAGATTTGCTTTATTGTTTTGAAATCCTCTATCATATTAACCATATAACCAGACAAAAAGCTGGAAAAGAAAGAACTACAGATGAATCCCTTCTTGAATAGCAACTAGATATTCAGGACTACACAAAATCACACACACCAAGTAATTCTTTGGGCCTGATCCTGTGCCAGCATAAATCCTGGAGAAATACACTAGGAAAGACTGTCTTAAAGCAAAACAGATGCTCATCTCTATTGCATTAATTTTGTTTTGCCAATTACAGTTGTGTCAGAGAGAAGAAAACACATTCACTGAATTTTCTGTCTACAATTTCACTATTATTTATGGTTCGTTATTCTGCCTGGCAGCTAGTTCTATCAGTTTTCTACAATCTTTTCACAACCACACTGAAGACAAGAATTTGACTAGCTGAATGCTAATTATTTTGTAAGAATTTTTTTTTCTCAGACAGTACAGTTTCATCCAAAAGAAAATTTCTGTGAAAACGAAGTTTAAAAACACTGCTTGTCTTCATTTTATTTTGGTTTTCCTTTATTTTTAATTTATATCGTGTTTTGCATAATATTTCAGATTTACTAGAACACGATTCTTGAAAGTTATTTATAGATGACAATTTGTTGTCATCATAATCAAACATTTCAACATTTCTACCTCTGAATTTTGGTTTTACAGAATATATCTACATTTTTCTCAGGACAGAAAACTATTCCAGACAGAGATACAAAATACTACAGGGAAACTTAAATCAATTTACCATTGATACTGTGCTATCAATTAATTCAATATCAAACATTCAAATATCTAGCCCATAGATACTACGGAAAATATATACATTTCTTCAAGGTTAGACGGTTTTGGCTGCCCTGAGATTCACAGCTATATTAAAATACAGTTTTTCTTCTCTTACTTTCAGTTCCACATTCTCTAAATCAAGAGATAGTTACTCACCGGTATTTTAAGCTCCTTTACAACATACATTATATAAGAAGCCTGACAGACTTTGCTCATCTTTACATTTTCAATTTTGGGGACTACTTTGTTTAGCCACTTACGCTGCAGTGATCTGTAGCAGCTCTGTGACGCTCAGCGTTGGCCATGTAACACGGAAGGTGTTGGTCTTAGTATTTTCCAGAGAAGTATTTAAAAAAAAAAATAATTTCACTGTCACACACTATTCAGAGCAGTACCTCTAGATCCTCATTTAGAGAGAATGACGGTAACTTGGCACATTACAGTTTCAGTTTAACACTGGTTAGATGGAAGAGGTTACTAATTACACAATAGCAATTAAGACATGAGGCTTTTCCTGGAGATTAATGACCAGCTAGCAGGAATAGTGCGCAAGGCTTTTAACCCCAGCCAGTCACTCACTGCATTGCAGCAGAATCAGATGGCATTCTGTGAAGGATATTGCTTTTCAGAGTGACAAGCACGGGTCTGCGTATCAGTGCAGGGCTTTTTTGCTCACCTACAGGGTATATCTAGTAGCAGATAACGAAGCTATGAAGTAATTAATGAAAGGCAAATGCACACAGAAAGAAAAAAACACAAATCACAACACCCGCCCCTCCCGCTCCAATACATCTAATGCTAGAAAAAATAGTTGAATGCTCTAACACAAATTTCAACTACTTTCATTCCTTTTAGAGATAGGATCAGATCTTTCTCTGAACTGAATCACACACTACAAATACCTAAATTAGCATTTTAAATCAGAACTAGTTTGTGTATTTCCAAGGAGTTCCCCACTCATAACCATTTATTATGTGCTGGTTTAGGTCTTGAATTCATCGTGGTGTGAGAAATTGTTTTCTTTCTGGATGAAGCTGAAGCAGAACCTTCTCCCTAATTCATGTCCCACATCATTGCAAAGCGGGAAGCTGAATCGAAATGCAGAGGGAACCTAACACTTATGCCCCACAAAACTGCTCAGCAACATTGGTAAACTCCCTCAGGTAACGTTCTTGAAAAAGACAGTTATTGAAACTACCTCACAACAGCTGCTTACACTTCCAAATTGACCCAAAACAAACATCTGAGCTCTTCCTGGCCTTCAAGGTGGTCTCAACCTTACTCACCTTCCTCCCTTTGCAATCCTGGTCTGGGTCCAGTCCTGGTCTTTCATTCCTATTCGTAGTAATTTCTGTCATTTCTTTTCCTCTTCTACCTTGATTTGTTTTTATTTCTTTGAACTCAAAATAGGCATCTCTCTTCCCAGCAACATTTCTCAGGCAGTCTGACCTCTGGCTCCAAAAGAAACCATTTATACTTCTCCGGCTGTGGAGGGAAGAGGTTGGGCCTTTACTAGCAGACGGACTACTCTGAGGCAGTACCAAGAGGTGTCTAGGTAATCTGCTGCTGCTAGGCATGAAAAGAAAATGGAGTGGTGCTTCTTCAAGTTTAAAAAAAATGAAGGTGAAGTTTCTGAAGGACTGAAACATTAACTACCAGACCAGTCCAGAATCCCTTATTTGAGTATTGATGTCACTTTTGGAAGTGAGGACCTGACTGAACTGCCAGCCAGGGTGAACTCCTGGTTCCTCCATCCAAGGTTATGCCTGGAGAAGCAGAGGAAGAAGGATAGCAGCTGTGCATGGCTGCTGCCATAGTCAGGGGTCCTCTCTGATGACTCAGCAGCAGGATATCACTGAACAGCGAGGCACCAGTCCTGTACCCCAACCAGCAACCTGGTCATGCCATCCTTTTTTGTGGCTTATGGTGGTGCAATAACATCACATGGCTCACTAGGCAAATGAGTCAGAAAAGGAGACTGCTGCTATCTTTAAATGTCATCTTCTGGTTGGTGGGAGCAGCTGGAGGCCTATTCTGCATGGCAGCTCTCTCATAGTCCAGTCCAGTCCACTGCCCAGCAAGGAACAGTTTGCTTAGCATGAGGCAGAAAACTAAAGCCCACTGCAGCACTCACACCTGTGCACACACAGCCCATTCTCCTCTTCGTGCGCCGCAGCCCATGCCAGTGCTGGCATCAAAATGGCACAGGCGGCTCCTGCAGACCTCCTTCCTGCCCAAAACTGGAACGGCAACTTATGGTTGCCAGCTTTTCATTAATCTACCATGAGAAGGTCCTGCATGCTGAGGAGCAATTGCAGCAAATCATGGCTTACTCCACAGCTGTTCTGGCTGCTCTTTTCACCATCTGGGCATAGTGCCTCTTATCTTCTTAATCCTGAGGGCTGGGCTGGCCTTTCCACATTACAGATTTTCCGCCTCTTATCTTCTTAATCCTGGGCTGGCCTTTCCACATTACAGATTTTCCTACGGGTCGTGCTGGTCTCCCCTTTAGCAGCGTTTCCACCATGGATCACGTTGTTTCCTACTTGCAGTTGTTTCCGGAGGCCATCCCGACAACTTGCCTGTCACAGCTGTGATGTGCTGTCACGGTAATGAAGAGTGATGAGAGGAATTCAGTCGAATTCAGGCAAGGAGAGGGGCCTGAAGCCAGAGGCAGAGGCCTGGCATGAGGGGAGACAGCTGTGGAGAGCTGGGGTAACAGGGCCTCGGGCCTGGCAGGATACAGGGCCTTGGGCCTGAGCAAGGCCTTGGGCCTGGGGGGGGATCAGGGCCTCAGGCCTGGTGAGGAACAGTGCCTTGGGCCTGGGGGCGGAGAAAGGCCTTGGGCCTGGAGGCGGAGCAAGGCCTTGGCCTTCCAGGGGGAGCAGGGCCTCAAGCCTAGAGGGGAGCAGCACCGGCTGGGGAGGAAGGTTTTGTCATAAGTAATTTGAGAAGAAAATTTTGCTTCAGCTAAAATAGGTATGTGCTTGCTATATGGTTGAAAAACGGACAGTGTTAGATAAAATATCAGACGGAAGCAACAGTGGAAAGTACCGAACCCTTGCAAAACAAAGGATGGTGTGGTTATCAAAGATAACTGCAGAGGTGTCAATCGTGTATAGAATGGAAAAGCCACAAGAAAAACATGGTGATGAAGACTTCGAGCCTTCCTCCCACGACCACCAGGAAGACCCCTGAGGAAGCACTGCACCTGCGCTGCCAGGAGGTAAGAGGGGGTTTGGGGGTTGGTTACGTTCCGAGAACTCATTGACTATATAAATCATTTTACAAGAAAAATCATGAATATACATGTATAATAGGGAATAAAAGCAAGCATATTTAAGAAAAAAGTTGAGCCACAGGAGGAGAAATCCCCTGTGCAGCTCCCAGCGCTGTAACTAAATGTTCTTTGCCCCACAGAATTTGTCCCTGACTAAAATTCGATACAGTGAGCACTATTCTCACAGTTTTCCCCCTCCCCAAGGCCTGGCCGGGGAGGAAGGCACCTCCTGAGGCCTGGCCTGAGGGAACAAACAACAGCTGTTGCGGCCTGGGCGAGGGGGAACCGGGCTGAGAGCCATGGCAGGGCAGGTGCACGGGGAACAGCTGCTGAAGGCTGGGAAATGGGGCACCAGGCACATGGCCCAGGCCTGGGGTGTGGGAAGGGGGATGAGGGTGGCCAGCAGCTGGGGAGAGGGTCTGAAACCAAAGGCATGGTCAGGGGGGGAGGATGTGGGCAGGAAGGAGCCAGCTGCTGAAGATGAGCAGGGGCCAGGGAAGAATGTGAAGGCAGAGGCTGGCTCTGGAGGAGCGGCGGAGGAGAAAGCATCCTGGCTCCAAGCCAGGGCAGAGGGTAGAGGCCTGAGAAGGAAAGGGACATGGGGTTCAGCAGGGGCCAGAGGCTCTGTGGGGTAGAGCCAGACAGCTGCTGAGGTGGTGGAGAGGGACCAAGAGCCAAAACAGAGTCCTGGGAGCATGCAGAAACAGTTGAATTGGGATGGATCGGATGGCAAAGCCCCAAACAGAGGCTTTGGGGGCATGAGGGAGAGCACAGCTGCTGAGGGATAGACAGGGAGGAGGAGGAGAAGAGTCCAAAGCCATAGCCAAGGGGAAAGAAGCCAGCAAGCACTTCTGATGGAAGAGAAAAGGACTGAGAGAGAAAGGATTGAGAATACTATTTTAAAAGTAAAATGATTTATCTTTGTATAAAAGAAATTGTTGTGTCTTTTACGTGAGTACTACCCAGAGGGTTCACAGCTGGGATTATGCACGCTGCCAGCCTCCCTCGACAGGAATCGCTGGCTGCAGATGCTGGAGACCTCCCAGATGCCACACATGTTGCAGCATCCAGCCCTCCCCATTGCTCTCTGGATGAAAAGGCTCTCCCGTGCTCCCAGAGACGCTGTGCAATGCACAGCAGGTTTCAGTCCGTTGTAGTCTGGTGGAGGGCTGGCCAAATTACACCTCGACATGACACCTCCACTCTGCAGGCAGGCAGGGTGCAGCTACATCCTCAAAACAGCGCTGTTGTTCATGGTTAAAGATGGTGCACTGTATTCCAGCACAGGGCTTCCAAGGTTTTTTCCAGCACAGGGTTTCAAAGGGCTTCACCTTTGAAAGCACTGTGCCCAGGTTAACCCAGGCTCGGGTGATAATACGGTCTTGTCATTTGGTGCCAGGGAACTTTGGTCAGCTTGGGACAGTGATGGTGGTCTCTGAGCCATTTGCTTCCCCACAGCTGCCCTCATGATCCCAAAGCAGCAATACGGGCTGCAGGGTCTTTGCAGAGGGCAAGTGCAGTCATCAGAGCAGGTCTCCTGTGCATCCATCCGTGGTCCAACTGCAACTGGTGAATGAGGGCTGGAGCTGGTGGTAGGCAGCAGGATTGAAGTGACATAAAAAACTGTGAAAGGGGAAAGAGCTTCCACATTTAGACTCATACATGGTGGATACTGCCGTGGATACCGGTGTTGCTAAGCATGCTGCTGCCAAGGGAAATCTGTGCTTGTGGAAGCACAGGCTTGTGGGAATACTTTAAGGATAATATCAATGCACTTTGTGGGAAGACACATAACACTAAGCCAGGCCCACCCTAGATACTGCAGAGATGCAAAAAACTCAGCTATATCTACTTCAAGTCAAAGATTTATTTTAATTACCATTGGTAATTGGTAGTGTAGACCAGGCTGTTAGTAAGTATAGTTGAAACTGAAATTACTGGAGCTAGATCTATTTATACAGGCAAGAATCTGGTCCATTATTTGTAATGTTATTTATTGCTTTCCCTATTTTACATGTTTTTGGTTTAGTACACTTCTATTATATTCTTCATTGTACCTTCTTGTTGCATACAAGTCCACACCTTTTCTTTCATCATCTTACAATTTTCCTTTCATATTCTTGCACTCCAGGCATATGGAACTCCTTTTTTTCCCCTTCCCTGTATTACTTTTTTGCATATTTCCGCTGTATTCTTAAAATCATTCTGTCCTTCTCCTACTTTTGTTCTCAACCACATTTGCATCATTATGCCTTTTTTTTCACATACAATATGAAACTATGATGAAATAAGATAAACACAAATATGCTTATGTTCAAAATGAAGAAGGATATGGAATTTTCCTGTGTATAGTGGAGCTATTCTCTTCTTTTCTTTGGTTGCCATTTAACATCACTACAAAAATAACTTTAATAAGTGAACATTTTTTTGCCTTTCAGATGTCTGGCATTGAATTTATTTTCCCATAAAACAGTTCTCCATGAGAATGACATCCCTAATCTCTACATAACTAATTCATTATTTTGTTCAGTTTTCAAAGGATATCATCAGTAATAAAAACGAGGTATTGAAATTAGCAGCCACATTAAAAAGAAATGCCATTTTGTCTGCGTTCCTCTTTGTTAAGGCACTGTAGCCACTTGCCCCTCTATTCCTAACACTCCTGGGCTGTCAAAGTTATAATTTACTACTGATAGGTATGAGCATATGCCTATGCACTTCTTCCTTTATTCATTATACAACTTCTGCTGGCATCCAGAAAATGAATATTGAGAACAGAATGCTTGAATCACTTCTCATCATTGTATTCAGTAATTCACTTAGCAGCATTTAGCAGGTCTAGACAGAGAGCTAAAGCTAGCCATTATCATTAGAATACAGAGATTTCACATGTTTATTGTTATGTTGTTTATGCTTCTTCATCAATGAACACAATTAAATATCAAATCTTTCAGTGGAGCCCTAATACATTGTTATATTCTTAAGTGGCATGTTGATTCAAGACATGCTGATATTGAGGCCATGGATTAATATTTCTGTAGCGTAACAATAGCAATGCTTATTCACTATCCTCCTCCTTGTACTACTTTGGCATCTTTCAGCTATTTCTCTAAACAAGGTTTAGCTCACTGAATGTTCTGCTGTGACAGAAACAATTCTGTCCTAATTTCAAAAAAAAGGATTGAGTATGTGATATATCCTTTTGGGGGATATTCCTGTCTCAAGTCCTTCTGTTAGAGAATGTTATGAAAAACAAATTGTTAGTCTGAGCCAATGTGACTATAAAAAACAACCTTAAAAAAATTGCATAAATATACCAAATTCTTTCTAACGTAACAAGTTGTCAGCTTTTCCTAACTAGTAACTCATTCAGATAATGTAGGTATCTCCAAGTGTCTCTTTAACTATACACGTAAATTCAAAATAAAAACCTGCACATGTAATGTTTTTAAAAGCAGCAAATAACTGATTCTCCTTTGCAGATGAGTAACAGGCAGTCCCAAAATGGTCAGAAAAACTAAGGAATGTAAAGATATACTAATGGCTATATTATTGTTAGGTAATATAAAGCAGAACTCCAGGATTACGTGTGAAATGGTCAATAAGGTTCTCGTTTCTTTTAATAGCTGCTGACTCCAGCAACTGTCATGGTCCAAGCCATTTGGGCAGTATATCCCTCATTTAAGCCAGTCAGCTGAAAAGGCAGCCATGTTATAGCTTAGTATCAGTCCACATGTTCTGAAAAAGGGAAATTAGGTTTCTTTTCTACTTCTCATAGCTGCATGAGGAGAAGGTTACCTTTTTGCTTGCCAGAAGCATTCATACACTTCAATTAAAAATTATGTGGCCGTGGTTTGGCTAACATATGTCATATCAATCAGAAAATTATAGGTATAAAGATAGATTTAGGGTCAGCTGATTTTGAAACTTTAGTAATTACATGTGAAAATGTGACACACATTTATGTATGTTTCGTTCAAATCTTGCCTTTCAGTGCAAATCACAAACGCTAAAGGAAATTACTATTCAAGAGCTAACAGGACTTACGCAGCATCCCTCATGGAGTTTTTCCATCAATGCATATGATAAGTAAAATGTCCTGACAATAATTTAGAAAGAAATTGGCTTAAACATACTTATTGCATAAGGCTAAACCATATGTAAATTATTTTCAAAACAAACTTATACACACTGTGAAGGCTTTTACAGCTTGCTTTCAATCAGAAGAAGAACAGGTCCTTTTCATCTCTGAATATGTTTATTTTTGTGTGTGTTGATATAGTGTGTGTGTGTAGGTATAATTTCTTCCAAAAAGAATTATATGCATATATATATATAATGTATGCAAAAAACACTGCCCTAGCCACTAAACTATTGGTCCTGCAGGGATATAGCTCTATTTTTCTAAAGTAAGATGAGGATTATCTCTGATGAAATCTTTGCTGCAACTGACATGTTTCCGTGGGAGTATTTCATTAAAATTCTTAATAATTTTCTAATGATGAATCACTTCATTAAGAAAAATCCATTCCGCTTAGCTATGTGTAAGCATATTTTAATCAGTAGGCATACTACAATAAGTTTGTGCTTCAAAAAAAAAGAAAACTGAATGTTTTCTGAAATGGATTTTCTTTTAGTGTAGTACGGTAATGAGGATTGTCTAGAGATGGTGTAAAAATTGTGAATGGCAAAGAGACACATTGTTTTCTGAATTCTACACACCATGTTTTCCTGATGGGTGATTCCTCTTTCAGTTTCTAAAACAGATATTTATTTAAATAAATATATTTATATATAAAGATATTTAAATAAACAATTTTTTTTGCTTTTAAACTCTTGGCCTTATATGATAGCTGCATCCCTTCGAATTTGCTTTCCTTAAGAAATGACTAGATCAAATTGTTTGGCCTCTATTATACAGGAAATAGCATTAGATGACCACAGTCTAATCACATATTTGGTGGCTCCAGATCATCATAGCAGTCAAACAGCAATTTTGCGACTCCGAAGACAATTACCTCAAGATTCCCATTTTTTAAATCAAGTAAGATCCCAGAAGCTGTACACAACTTCTGCCTTTTTTCACCCCAGACACTTTTACTGAAGAGCTCTGCAGTAGCTAAGAAGAGCTATAACTTTGTTTACATGCATAAGGGCTCATTAAATTGCTGGTTTGCAAGCCTGTATAAATTATTTATCCCTATAGAGAAAGCGGGTTTTAGAATTCACAATTTAGAATAGGCTCTAATTCCCATCTCATATATACAGTCACTGATGTAATTAAAGGTTAAAGTAAAGAAGATGAAATGTTAAAAGGAGAAATGTGTTCCTCTTCTCCTGAGCTTAGGCATGCAATGCTCTGCCATGCTTCCTTGCTTTGTTAGCTGATGCTGAAGGACCTTGACTATCTCCCTCCTTAATTACCTCAGGTTAGAAACAGAGTTTAGCCCATGTTTTTATTATGTTTTCTGTGCTAGGGAATAGATCATTCCCTTCATTCTTTCTTTGGCAACGAGAAAAGTTAGAACGAAAGAAAATGCTCTGCTTCCACAGGAAATGTCAGGTAAAGCACTTTTACAGCTAATGGAGGTTCTGTCATAAGGAGCTCCTCAGCTTCCTCCACCTTCAGCCTCATGTCAGAATTACTTACCAGCTGAGCTAGGCTACCTGGTCTCCACATTCCCAAATGATGAACATAAAATCTTTACAGAGGGAAAGGCTAGTATATCCCCTCATGAATTCTAATGACAGACAGTGTTTCCAAACCTTCAGTGATACCATTATGTTCTTTATAGACTATAATCGATTTTTATGTCTCACAAACAGGCAATCTGCAATTTATAAGCTACATCATTAGACCTTTCCTCATTGCTTTTATTTTCTTCTCGCTGATGTATAATGTGTCGCTAGCAAGAAAAATTGATTAATTCCTTGCTTTTTGCCCTTGATTTTGGACTAATTTTGTTGTACTTCCACAGCTATTTTGGTTCTAAAGAGGGAAAAAACTCGCTCAAAATCAACTCTTAGCATTTCTTACTAACAGCTCAGTTGGACCTCACCATGGCTGAAGTGATAGAGTGGCAAGATAAAAGCCAAGTTCCCTTTTTGACCACAAGTCCAAATGTGAATGGCCTTCAGAATTGGTTAGAATAAAATTGCATTCACTTTATCTGCTGATCTTCACGGGCAATTGCATTTCATGGAAGTCCCAGGCAGCTGTCTATCTTGGAGCATTTTCTATCCTCTGCAAAGCTGGTAAAGCTTCTCTGCCTGCACGTTGGAACCTCCCTTCAAAGGACAAGAAACAACAGCAGCTGCATTACAGAGCCTGCATTAGAAAACATACACACTTCTGTATGGAATCCAAACTTGGGCATCCCAAAATAGCTTCTGTAGGCAATATAATTTAAACTTTTCCAATATAACTTGTATTCAGTTTTGTTTTCAATCTGACTTACAAGACATGAGAGCTCTGTAATACTGCACATGGATTTCTTTTATGAACCGAATTAACAATTTTTAAGCAGGAGGTCCTGGTGCTGCACTGTTCCATTTGTACCACTTTCTGGGTACATTTATAAGAAGCTGTATCATATGTATTTAATGAAGCCTAGTCAGCATTACACCAGGCAGCATTACAACACAGCACCATGTTAAAGCTATCTAAATCCCACCTTAGGAGACAGCAATAAAAAGAAGTTAAATGAAATTACTCCTTAAGGTAGAAAGAGTTTACTTCTTCACACACAACTTCAAAGGTTTCACTGTAGGTGAGAAAGAAATCATTACAGGGAGAGACAGTAGTCTGAAGGATAAAAATAGGCAAAGAATAAACAAACCAAATAAAGAAGACTAAGCCCCTCGAATAGTAAACACCTTACTCAGGCCTTTACAGAAAACCTGGGCTGGGAGGAAAACTGGGAGGGCTGAAACAAAGAGGCCCATGGCACTCAAAATTGGAAAGGACCATCACAAAGAAAATGGAGACAGGGAAAAGGAACTGGTTGTGAGGAACAGAAATGGGAAGACACATCATTAAAGGGGAGAGGTAGGGCACTCAAGGAGATTGTAAAGGAATAAAATATTTCCTATAAACCCTTTATAACTATAGAGGCCATCTGCAGGAATATAGGCCATCTAAAACCAATTATGATTGCTACGCACATTTCCTTATCTTTATCACTGTGTTAAATATCATTCAATAAGGAATATGAGTAATTCTGACTTAGTATAAGAGTGAAATATCCGAGGGAGGAAATTTTAATGGAATGTGGTTCAACATCAAAAAAGAATCAGCAATGCAAATCAGACTATGTGATAACTGGGGAATGCTAAAAGGAAACTGCATGAGAACCTCAGACATCCTGTCATTTCTGGAAAACGTGATCAACAGAAGATGAGTATTATATTCATTTTAAAAAAATGAATAGTAGATAGTAACAGGTATATTTTCCTAAACTGTAAAGGCACGTGAAATAGAAGAAGAATGGAAGGCTCTGTAGTGAAATGAGTGCAGCTGACAGTCACAGAGATAGAAGAAGGATGGAAGGCTCTGTAGTGAAATGAGTGCAGCTGACAGTCACAGAGATATCAAATAGCAGACTGTAGATGTGCTGAACAGAAAATTACAAGGCATTTTTGGCACACAATTGTGAACAGAATCAGTAGGAAGCAGATAGTCATAGTCCAGTAGCAAAGTTAGCAAGGCATTTCAACAAATGTTTGCATTGACCTCATGGCCCTTAGTGACACTGTTACAAAACCTGGACAATTCATCTGGTATCCTTCTAGAACATGAAATTTGTGGCAGATAAAGTCAGATTTGGATCATTAACACGAACTGGAACCTCTTAGAGATACTGGTCTTGCAGTATGTATAGAAACGACTGTCTTTCAAAATGTAGCTGTTCAATTCAGATTAAATAATCACCTTTAAACAGGGACACACTTCACATGGTGCAGAGCCAAAACTACTTTGCTGTTTGGACTGAAATGAGGGCAAATGCCTTCTACTGTGATGGACTTGTATCCTGATAGAATGATCTTTCTGGTTGCTCTGATTCACAAATTCAGAAGTCTGAACCATAGCATTTGGAAAAACAAGGCTTGAGAAAATGGAAGCTTACTGTCTTGTCCCTTTTTGGCTGCTTTATTTAATTCCTAAAGCCAAAGAAAAGAGAGAGTGCAAGAATAAGCAAAAGGAGCACAAGCAAGAGGAATGAGAAAATAAAAACTAAGTGTATAGATAGGAGACAAATGTAAATTAAGGGGGGAGGGAAAGCCCTTTCTTATTTGATAGAGAACCAAATTGTTCTGCTTTAGCAGAACAATCTTTCCCTATTCAGAGATTTTCAGGATATCCTTTGTAAGAAAGTTTCACCCCATAGCCCAGCCTTTTCGAAGTAAGATAAATTCTGTGCTGTTATTAAATTCTGATCTTAGCATTGCTGTCAACTACTAGTTCTTGGTCACTACCTAAATATAACATGAAAGCACCTGTTCTGAGTAAAACAGTATATAGTCCAACTGTATCCTGCTGCTTTACTACTATTTTTTCACATCCTCCAGACTGGCCATATGGTTAATTTGTTAGATAATTTCCTCAGGACTGGCCACTCACTGAAATAGCCAGTTTGAAGGTCTTACCCCTTGGAGAGCTCTTGTACTGCATTTCCAGCAATCTCATCTCTTACAGAAGCATGAATCCTATTTTGCTGCTTTGAAGAGCACACCTGAGTGGTAGATTTCCTTCATTTTCTTTGCCTTCTATATTGACCTTTAATCAATGAGCTTAAAACGCCCCCTTCACTTCATCACTCAGAAGTCTGGTGTATCACCATAACAAGAGGTAGATACTTTTTTTTTTTGTAGAACTGCCTATACCCATTTTTATCTTTCCATAGCACAAACATATCATATTAATTGAGATATGCTCCAAAAAGTAAAGTTCTTGTTTCAATTTCACATGTATTGTACAAGTATTCTCCTTTGAATATTCATTATTATATATAATTTGTAATTCTTTCATATGAATTTTTACTTTTGAATACACTCTCTGTAAATGGAACATTAATCCTTCACTCAAGAACTATTTTTTTTGTGGAAAATTGCAATGGAGCTGCCACTGCAAGGTATATATGCACTAGGGTATTTAAAAAGCATTGTTAATAATGTAATGGGGTCTTCATTCTGTTGCTACTTCATTAACAATAAATTATTCTCAAAAAATAAACAGTTTCATTCAAACAAAAATATTCTGGCTTGTCAAAAAGAGAAGTGCAGGAAAATAATGTTCCTTCATGGAGAGGCCAAATCATCAAGGTTCTTGTGGAAACAAACTAAAAAAAAAACTTAGATGTTATCTCTAGATCTAAGTGGCATACTGAAGAATAAAAAATATAGGTCGACATTCCTTCAACACACTATATACGTTCTATTTGTCCCTTTTTTCTTTCACATGCACGTACCAGAAGGAGTAATACAAATAACAATTAAGACAGCTCTCAAGCATTTGAGATGATGAGGGGCAAAAATGATGACAAATTGCGCTTATCATTATTTGGCCCAAGGGAGCTCTCATGCATCACAAAAGGTGAAAGCACACCACCAGTCCCACAAAGAAATCATATAAATGGCAAAAATTCTCATGGATTTAAGTCAATGAAGATTTTCTATGAAATATGTATTTAGTACAGAAAACACTATCCCGTTAATTCTTATATTTTGAATGCACTGCAAATACACTAGATGCCTCATGCTAAAAGTCCATCAGGCTTACTTCAGACACAGAGAGAATGTGACCTCTCAAGAGGACTCAGAAAAAAAGTATCTGTTCCTGAGCATACTTAGAAAGTTTTGACAGCCATGCTGGGTAAGTCAGGTAGCTCATGAAAGATTTTTATGTAATAAAATTTCTAAAAATACAATAAAATAATATTTCAACAAGAATAACCTAATCCTCCTTAACATCTCTGCATAGGGATTAGAGCAAATAAAACCAAACCTGTAAGTATTTTTATGAGAGAACGTAGTTATTTTTATCTTTCCATAGCACAAACATATCATATTAATTGAGATATGCTCCAAAAAGTAAAGTTCTTGTTTCAATTTCACATGTATTGTACAAGTATTCTCCTTTGAATATTCATTATTATATATAATTTGTAATTCTTTCATATGAATTTTTACTTTTGAATACACTCTCTGTAAATGGAACATTAATCCTTCACTCAAGAACTATTTTTTTTGTGGAAAATTGCAATGGAGCTGCCACTGCAAGGTATATATGCACTAGGGTATTTAAAAAGCATTGTTAATAATGTAATGGGGTCTTCATTCTGTTGCTACTTCATTAACAATAAATTATTCTCAAAAAATAAACAGTTTCATTCAAACAAAAATATTCTGGCTTGTCAAAAAGAGAAGTGCAGGAAAATAATGTTCCTTCATGGAGAGGCCAAATCATCAAGGTTCTTGTGGAAACAAACTAAAAAAAAAACTTAGATGTTATCTCTAGATCTAAGTGGCATACTGAAGAATAAAAAATATAGGTCGACATTCCTTCAACACACTATATACGTTCTATTTGTCCCTTTTTTCTTTCACATGCACGTACCAGAAGGAGTAATACAAATAACAATTAAGACAGCTCTCAAGCATTTGAGATGATGAGGGGCAAAAATGATGACAAATTGCGCTTATCATTATTTGGCCCAAGGGAGCTCTCATGCATCACAAAAGGTGAAAGCACACCACCAGTCCCACAAAGAAATCATATAAATGGCAAAAATTCTCATGGATTTAAGTCAATGAAGATTTTCTATGAAATATGTATTTAGTACAGAAAACACTATCCCGTTAATTCTTATATTTTGAATGCACTGCAAATACACTAGATGCCTCATGCTAAAAGTCCATCAGGCTTACTTCAGACACAGAGAGAATGTGACCTCTCAAGAGGACTCAGAAAAAAAGTATCTGTTCCTGAGCATACTTAGAAAGTTTTGACAGCCATGCTGGGTAAGTCAGGTAGCTCATGAAAGATTTTTATGTAATAAAATTTCTAAAAATACAATAAAATAATATTTCAACAAGAATAACCTAATCCTCCTTAACATCTCTGCATAGGGATTAGAGCAAATAAAACCAAACCTGTAAGTATTTTTATGAGAGAACGTAGTTCCAGGCAGAAACTGGGTATGACACTCATATCCACTGACATTTAAAGATGACTGAATTTAAGAAAATCAAATTCAGTCTCCAAATATAAGAACTACAGGACTGAGATATCTGAAGGTTAGCATATTATTATCAATTAATGGGCAAGTATAAAACATTTAGGATTTTATTCTATCTCAGGTTGGTCCTTAAATGAAATTGCATTATGCAATTTATTACTCAGTGGAACTAAGAAGAGGACACAGTTTGTGCCAAGATAAACTAATCAGAGATTTATGTATTTCATTGCTGACATGCGTGATTTAAACGTAACTCACCAACTTGGTAATATCCTTAAAGAAATTTTAAAAACCTCTTGATCGACATTCAAAGTCCCAAATCTAATGACTGTTCTACTATCTTTCTCACAGCTTGAAATCTACATATATTCTAAGGGCTTTTAAAGTTGGCATAAGGAAATCCTAAATAAACATATAATCTTGTATCTCTCACTGCCATGCTTTACTTTAATATCCCCAAATGTCTGTTGATGAATAGTGCCTGCAGTGAAATAATTTGATACGTTCCCCTAAACTCTTGATATTTTTTTTGTAAGCAAGCAATTTCCGTAGAAAAAAAATGCACATCTTCAACAAAAGAAAAAAAGTGCTGTTTTAACATTTGCTGAAATAGAACTGCACTACAGTGTACCTTGCAAAACAGATTAAATAGAGAGGAAAAATTACTTTCATATGTTTCCTCCAAAGGAAATATATATTTTATACTATTGTAAGGAACTGTAGTCTCTTGTCCAAGACCATTATTGAAAATAGCTGGTCTTCTCGTACCTTGAAGTACTTACAAAGGTAGAAGAATATTTTTGGCACTTACAAATCTTATTAGACAATAAAAAAATACAGTGTTTGGATTTCTGGAATGTAACATTTTGAGAAAGATTAGCAGATGTTTCAAAGTAAGAAAAATTTATTGTCCAGGAATGGCGTATCAGATAAAACATAAATTATTTAATTAAATATGTACACTAACTCCAGCGGTCCTATAGTGGCAGTATACACAGCTATGAAAATAAAAGACAAAAAATGGAGTGTGAAGCATACGTTATATAGTCTGGCAATGGACGATAGAAGAGAAGGTATCTTATTTTGTAATATATTCTGCTATAGTTTAGAAATATTAGGAAACACCTATGTAGTGTGTCAGATTGCTTCTCGGAGCTGGTATAGTAAAAGAAAGTTTGTCAGCAAATTCCTACAGACATCATGAGAGGTGAGTAAGTACACTCTGTGCTTTGGAAAAAAATCTCTCTCTATTTACTCTGCACCTCGGAAAGTATCATAACATTTTGTTATGTTTATGGCTATTTACATGAAAAAATATGTTTGAGTACACATGTAAATTATAGTAAAGATTTACTTGTTCCAGAGGAGGAGTCAGAGTAATATTATGACTTCAAAGCTGTGGACTCTATATTTCTTTACTACATTGTGAAATTAAAATGTCAGAATAAAGAGATTTTGAAGATATATTTTGAAGATAAAGCATTTAGCATTTTTCTACTCAAAAATATAGTGTTTCAAGCTCCAGTAATCTATTCAACATTTTAGAATGACGGGTCCGTTTACTATTGTTCTTCTTTTTGTATTTTCCATTAATGATTAGACATTTACTTTTATGACAGATAGCTAATACATCACTTCTTCCTTTAATTAGGAGTTTACATGCTCAATACATTTGCTCACAGACTTAAAGGTCTGAATTCTCCATGCTCCCTTCTGCAATCACGGACTTGCTGACATTTCATTTAGCCAAAGTGCTTCGCTCTCTCAAAAACCCTTGTCATTCTACTTAAAATTGAACTGAAATTGAGAACATTGGGTCAGTGCTATGGATTGCTCATTCTGCGATTTTGTCTGTGTCGTTGGACAAAGCTTCTATCTAATCACTCTTTTCTTGCAATCTGATTTATTAGCTGTGCTTAGCTGTACAGTTCAGCTGAATGTATTATGCAGATGCACCCATGAGAAGCAGCAAGCACAACAGTATGCGCAGCCATCGAGTCTGTGGTGATACCTAATAACCCAGGAGCTGGAACACAATCCATTATTCCCTTTCCCATATATTTAACCAGTTCCTTTTCCTGTAGATTTTGCATTCTTCAGTAGGTTATCATCTTCTATCACACAGGTGTCAAACATTCTTTCTTTGGTTGTTTTATCCAAATGGCAAACAACGTGTAGTTGGCCTGTGTGTTCAGTTCTAATTAGATATTTTCAAATGGTCATTTGGACATTTCATAGTATATCCATCCTTTTATAAACAATACCTATATCTATTGTTAATGAAAAACAAATGAATTACTTGTTAATTTACTATCTAACCGCTATCTAGAGATATCCTCATAAGACTTTTGTGACATCAAATGTTACAGCTACAGTCATTTAAGCTACATATACTTTAGTATATCGTACAAAGATCAGATTAAATTATTTCTGCATAAACTTTTTTAGAAATACCTACTAAAAGCAACATATTTGGATACATTTTTCACGTACAACAATAACTAACTTCCATGAAGGTGACAGCTCAAGCACTATGAGGTACAAGCAAACTCCTTGATGCAAAATTTTCCGAAATCAGAAAGAATTATTCCCTTCTTTTAAAAGTTGCGTGAGGAGAATCATGCCACTGTTACATTGCTGAAAATCAGATCTTCATTTCAATTCAAATACAGATGAACCAATTCATTCATCTTGTGCTTGCAGGGTAATTCCTAGTAGCAGAAGAACCCAAAGGCTAGAAACTTACAAAAGTGCTTTTCTCCTCTTTAATACCTAATCAGTCTGTATTGTTCAGAACAGCCTTTACATAACCAGGTATTAATGGAAATCACTGTTTCCCCCCTTACACCTTTTTGCAAGGACAAAGCTTTACATTCTATGGCATTTTGTAAACATTTTCTACCAGAAAGCTCTAAAATCCTTCATACAATAGCATCAGCAAGCACTATTAGAGTGCAGTACGCCTGGGAAAATTCTCTTTATCAGCTGACATTTATCCCAAAAATACAATCTTACATGTGTCGCAGTAGGTTTTCAGGTCATTTCCAAAAAACACCTTTGCTTTTGCTTGCAAAGGAGAGAAAATTTAGACTCTTTTGACAGTACATTCGTTGAGGACCCCTTTATAAACAAACAACATTTTACTCAAGGATATATTAATCTTGTTAACAGATCTTGTCGCCATGTTATGCTATGAGAAATAAAACACAAACCAGGCCCAAACGGGTTATCTCAAAGAAGAACATATGTCTATAAAGAATATGTATAAGTACACCAGGACCTTTGTTGCCCTTAAAGCAACTGGAATACCCTAAATTACAAAAATTTATTCACTGCTTTTGCTCTAATGTTGGTATCTCAACTGCACTTCAATATTGTACAAAATATGTAACATCTAAAATCATACGTAAGATCCACTTTTCTTGTAGTAGGTATTGGTAGGAATATAGCAAAATATACTCTGAAATCTCAGACATTACTAAACAAAACAGACAGGGAATGGTAAGAAGACAGTGAATATTATTAACCTTATTTTATGGATGAAAAACTGTGAGGGAGATTAAATACTTGAGATATATAAAGCACTGGTAATAGAATTGTGAAAATAAAATAGCAATTCCAAATCCCATTTCCAGTACTTAATTACTTCTTAGTCCTTCATCTCTCCTTTTTTCCGTTTTTTGCTTCCAGATGTCTACCATTCATCTGATGTAATCATTTATGAAGGATCCAGTTTTTAAAGAAGAAATAATATCTGGGTCCAAAGCTAAAAAAAGGGTTGTTTCGTAATAAGTTTTCTTCTTAACTGTAGTGAATTCTGCAAAAACCAAAACCCAATTGCAAAACCCAAGAACCAAAGGTCGCTATCACAATTAAAATGATTCTCTGAAGAAATCCAACATTTCAGAGGAGAACTTGGTCATATATTAAGTATTGTACAGTTCTCACCAAGCAAAAACTACAGTAAGAACATCCGACAGTAAGAAGTGTTGGGTGAAACTCACAGTGAGGCTGTTGCACACCTTTTAGAATTAGGTGGGCACTACACACGGGATTAATTAACCAACAATTTGGTGAAACTTGGCTGAGCATGATATACTACTATAATATCTAATAACATTTCAGTTATTTTTGTTACATTCTTCTTCTGATCCCACTTATTTGGTAACTAAAGGTTTGGTTTAACAATATTACCAGTCTCTGTTTTATAAACAGCTTTCCAGGCTATCTTTTGCCTAAAGTCAGAGAAAACAGCAAGTCATATTGAAATTTAGTTGAAACACTTTAAAAAAAAATAATTCAGGAACCTGTTTTAAAATGTGGCTAAAAGGAAAGCAACTCTCAAAAATATTTTTGACAGCTATGAGAATTTCAGTTCTAAGGGTTTTTCCAAGATTTGATTTAAAAGTGATGCTACAGACTCAAAGAAAATGGAGGCTCAGTTCCCAGGCTCAGCTGAAAAACTTCATGATTTTTATTAAGATAGTGTAGTGTAGCTACTGGGCTTACTCAGAGAAAAATTTTGCCTTACTAATCTTCGAAAACACACTCCTTCAAAACAGAGAAAATATTTTCCAAATCACCAACATTTTTCCTAATATTTCCAATAAATTCCTTAAATATTTTTTCTGGCCAGAACTTTGATAATCAATAATGCTTTCTGGAATCAACCACAGCTCTATAGACAGGAATTCAAACCCATGGAAGTCACACACCCACTTCTCTAGTAGCTGAGCAGGCTCCCCTCACACTACTGCATGCTCACTATCAGAAAAATTCTTATTCTTATTCTTTGTATTCTTAATTATTCTTATTCTTCGTATCAACTGGCATAACTGCCTGAAGAACTGCTCTTTCCAAATGACCTGGATTTAACAAAGTCACAAAATCACAGAATGACTCAGGGTTGGAAGGGACCTCTGGAGATCATCTAGTCCAACCCCCTGCCAAAACAGGTCTACCAAGAGCAGGTTGCACAGGAACGTGTCCAGGTGGGTTTGAATGTCTCCAGAGAAGGAGACTCCACCACCTCCCTGGGCAGCCTCTTCCAGGGCTCCACCACTCTCACAGGAAAGAAGTTCCTCCTCATGTTTAGGTGGAACTTGCTATGTTCAAGTTTGAGCCTGTTCCCCCTTCTCCTGTCACTGGGCACCACTGGGAAAAGACTGACCCCATCCTCCTTACACCCATCCTTTAATTATTTATAGGCTTGATCAGATCCCCTCACTTCTCCAGACTAAAAAGACTCAAGTCCCTCAGCCTCTCCTCATAAGAGAGATGTTCCAGTCCCCTCATTGTCTTTGTAGCCTTACAAGAAAATTATTTCTTTTTAGCCAAGTCATTGTAGCAGGACCAAGGTGCAGCACAATTCCCCGTGTGTATGGGGGCAGAGCCAAGAAAGAAGTAACCTTGGGTGCAGTGGCTGTACTCTTCTGCTCTGGCACAGTCAGCTTCATTTGCTATTTTGCAAGTAAATGAAAATTCCCAACATAAAATAAGAGTTGCATCAATTTTAAAAATACTGAAAACTACCTACTTTTTAATCTTACTGATATAAATCCCGGAGATGGTACATTAGCAATTCTAAAATAAATATGCCTCTCTTCAACAAAAGTAGTATTGCCTTTTAAAAAAAAAAAAGTTACATTAAGTACAAGTTGTTTTCTCGAATTTTATTAAACTGAGAAGAGTTTTTAGGCAGTTTATGAAGTGCATGGATGTTTAAAATGATCACAGAAGCTGATATTTTGAGAAGTCTGGCAAGTGTAGGTAGTAGATTAAATGATGGTCAAAGTGTCAATACATTTAATTTTTTAAAATATATCCTATGGTCCTATCAGGCTCGTAAACTTCTGTTTCACTCTTTGTGTACTATCTTCTACGTTTCAAAAAAAAAAAAAAAAAAGTTTGCCAAGGAGCACTGCTGAGCTAGGGACATATTTTAAATGATGGTAAAATCAGACTGCATTAAATTATACTCCCTTCACTGCTTAGCAACAACAGCCTTCAGGGATGTTACACAGAACTGGGATTTCTGACTGGTACTATCTTCCTCCAGAATTTAAGCTTTCCTAAAGAAATAGCACTGCAATTTTTTTATAGAAAATGCAACAAAGAGGTGCTAAAAGGCACATATAGTGGGCTTGAACAAAATTTATATGCATGCAGACATCTGAATTTAAACTCATTATTATTCATTTCAAAAAGGCATTTCTAAAGATGAATCTAATAAGATTACATACTAAGCACAACATTTTTAACATGTAAAAACATGAACAGTTGACTCTAAAAATTTATAAATAGAATTCCTATAATTGGTTGCCTATAATTCTGCAGTTTAGCTTGTATCTGATTATGCTTAAATCATGATTTTCAATTACTTTTTATGGACTATTGAACTTTTTACTTTTAAAAACTTTTCTGTTTATTCTAACATATATAGTCCCATTTAAATCTGTGGGAGTAATAACATTTAATCTTCCTGAAAATTTAACTAGGTGATTAAATACCATGAGGTAACATATATGATAATTGTAAATAGTCATACTGTATTATTAAAATAAGTGTGGTTATCTGCGGCTTATTTTTATATACATTAACTTATATTGGGGAGCAAGGGGATACAATTATTAATACCAATAATCTGTGAATTAATACAAATTCATCTGTGAATTAAGTCATCATAAAGAAATTTCTTGGGAATTTGACCATGACTGTACTCTGTCTTCACCTTCTCTTGTCTAATAGCATTTTATTTGTATGCTTTATAGTCAAAATAGTGCATAGTATAACATAGTGGATATAATATAAATCATGGAAAGGAAAAGGGAAAATAAAGATTTTAAATCTTCATAATTTTTTAATACACAAAGAAAGAAAGAGCAGCTAATTCTGTAAGTAGAGAAAGTAATAATCACTAAATCAAGAGAAAAATAATGAAGGTGTGTTCAAAGGTCTGGGACATAATAAATATGGCTTTTATAAAGACTGGAGTATCTTAAAAAAATTGGCTGGTCATGTCAAAGACTGACACTGCATTTCTGGCTCTTGTGTGCAGAATATGCTATTATGGCTATACTATTCCTCATAAAAAATTTTCACAGGAAGAATTGCTATTATGGCTATTCCTCATAAAAAATTTTCACAGGAAGAGTTTCAGAAATATTCTTAGGCAATTTTTTTTTTTAGTGGCAACACTCAACAAGCACCTGTGCAAATACAAGGTTTTTATTTTATGTTAAAAACTTAATTAATTCCTTGAAAAATGGTTATGAAGTGTACTGAAACAATTTTGTTCCTCTTTTTTTTTTTTCCACTCTTTAAAAGACACACTTACTACAGAGGAAGATCGATTACTGTAATTAAAGAAAATAGAGAGTGACCCAGTATAGTAAGGAAGTAATCTTTTTTCAGTCTTAAAAAATATTTGATTTAGTCACAAAAAACCATCTCAACTGAAAACTTGACATTTATCTTAGCAGTAGCATCTCCCCAAGGGAGCTCTAAGTAAGTTTCATTTCCATTCTGATTCCTTTTGACTTTAGTCTTACTTCGACAGAGTAAGAGGGGACAGAGTGTATCCTCAGCAAGTTTGCCGATGATACCAAACTGGGAGGAGTGGCTGACACCCCGGAGGGCTGTGCTGCCATCCAGCGAGACTTGGACAGGCTGGAGGGCTGGGCAAAGAAGAACCTCATGAGGTTGCAGAAGTAACTTGACTTTCAGAGTCAAGCCTTTCACCAATCCTTTGAAAACCCACCAGAATCTGTTCAAGTTGCAAACTTTCTCAAAAGATATGTTTGTACAGAGTTAGTGGAGATGTCTCGGATTTTATCAGGAGATTGCAGATTGTCTGGACTGTGTTTGCCTACTTTAACTACAGCCTCAGCAGGTCTTCCCTGTCTCTGGAAATTCTGTAGCCTGTGCCACGTCCAGCTACCCAGGGAAAGTGTCAGTCCATCAGCGACTTCCCTGCTGGGAATGGGCCCTGTGGAAAGGATGCTTCCTGATTAAAGTGCAGAAAACACAACGGCTGGGGCTGGGATGTCTGCGTGGGAGTAGAGCTCTAAAAACCTATAAAAAATTATACACGCTGACTATTTTACTACCTTAAAAGAATGTTCTTTAGGTTGCAAAGGCAAAAATAGCAGCTCTGAGACATAAGGCTTCTTACGTAACTTAGCTACATCCACGTATGTTATGATATAGCCTTTAATGACATAGTTTAATGCAATTCTCTCCAGGGCCTCCCTTAACTTGTGCTGTACACAGAAGAGGTCTATTCTTAGCAGTAAGTAATGACCGAGTAACGAAGAAAACTGTTGTGTTGATGAGCACCATGCCTGCCTCTGCACCACCAGTCCTCGCTAACTGGGAGTGGGGTGTAGCACGCACCACGGAGGGGGGAATGCTGCCTCCCAAGTAAAAGACATTCTATATCCCCTTCTCTCCTCAAACTCCCAGGTGAACTTGGTCAGGTTTTTAAAGCCAGGCATTTTCTGGCTGGTCATTCCTGATGCTGTTCAGGACTTTGGCATCTCTGGGGGGCCGTGCCTTGCTGGGTATCCCAGAATATGCAGCACTGATCGCTCAAAGGTGTAATCTGAAGTCAGTGTGTGCTGTGCTTTGAAGTTACAGTAGATGCTTAGAGTACATAGTGTTATATGCAAAGTACTCAGAAAAACTTCAGATTTTGCACTATTAGTGCCTGTTTTTACCTGCAGTCAGTCTCTCTTGCCATTTCTCTTCTCTGACTGGGACAATAGCATCTGTCATCTTACATGGGCATTGTGTAATTTTTAATATTTGCGTAGAAGCTCAGACATTCTAGTTATAAAAACCCTAGAAAAGCCCAGGGAAAAATTAATAATTTCTCTTCAGAGCTGGTTTGAATATGGACGATAAATAAGGCTTGGGGCTACACACTGAACAGCAAAGAGACAACAAAATATTGAAGAACATATTATCCAGAGTATGCACTGAATGAGGCAGAAAGCTTGAGGAAGAAGTGGTATGTGATCATGTAATTAGAGACTGTTTCATAATGAGTACCCAGAAACAGACAAAATTAAAATTCTACAGGATCTTTTGTCCTGACAGTTCGCGGCTTGTAAGTGCTTTATTTTATAAACTTAATCTCAGGGCATAGATTTTGAATGCAATATGTTCATTCCTGTTAGACTGACACTGATGACATAGGTTGACTAGAGAAACAGCAAATTGGCCATGCTGAGCTGTGCTTTAAAAACTTGTGCACTCAATGGGTATCTAAGAACAACAAAAGGAGTGCGAAGATTGATTCAAACCTGGGGATGAAAAATATATGACAGCCTATTTTCAAACAGCAAGCACTTTAATACAGGATAGGTCATCTCAGCAATGGGGGTGGAAGTGGGGTTAAAATATGAAATCTTTTTTAGCCATAGTTTGTCATTTTATAAGGGAAATTTACATTGCCAGTTCTTATTATACCTCTACAAATATAGAAAGATTAAAGAGTGAAATTAATTATTGTTACCATATAGGTGTGGGAGAGAATGAAGGAAACTTCTTGCTAGTCATTTCTGTGCATCTGAATAACAACAGAAAATTCTACAAAGATCACAGATCACAAAGTAATATTACATAGCAGTGGGCAAGGTTAAGCCTGTTTGTATCTTGAGGTCTTAGGATGTTTTAATATTAATACACTTGCAAGATTTATTTTTTTTTCTAACCACGGGACCTGATGCTGATCTTACACTTATTTTACAACAGCTTAATATATTAGCTTCAAGAGGAATCAATCCTGATTTACACAGACATGAAAAGAATACTGAGACACATTATTTTACTCCATCAATTGGCTGCGATTCTACTGAATATGACAAACCTACAGAAGGAAAATATTTTTTAAATATTGTCCAGAAAAATATATGATTTCTAAAGACATTTTTCTCTTCCAATTTTATTAGTTCATTTCCTTAGTACCTCTTTATGCATTCTCTAACAATTGAAAGCTTAATTTAAGTCACTGAGAGCTCAGAGTGGAAAAGGACCAAATTTCCAGGATACAATCATGTACTATTTTTCAAATTTCTGAAGAGGAAGCTAAGGAAAAGCGAAGTTGAGTAACATCAAAATCTGTACTCAGTTCACCTTATGTATTTCATAGAATCATTTAGTTTGGAAAAGACCTTTAGGATCAAGTCCAACCATAAACCTAACACTGCCAAGTCCCCCACTAAACCGTGTCCACTAAACCAAGTGCCAAATCTACATGTCTTTTAAATACCTCCAAGAATAGTGACTCAGCCTCCTCCTTAGGCTATCCAAGGAGTAATGAGCCTATGTTAAAGTACAACATCGAAATAACTAAATAATACTAAGTTCTCAGAGACATGCGTTTTGAGTTAGGTATATCTCTATTATGATAGATACAGCACCATAACTGCTTTTTGTTACTTGTTCATGCAAATGTGAATAAAATGGAGAGACAAGTTTCACCCTTAAACGCAGGCAACAAAAAAGATGAAAGCCAGCACTTGTTGAAGGTAGCTCTGTTCCTGAATTCCTGCGGTGCCATCAACTTAGACTGCTATTTTTCCATTTCCATTAGATACCTTTCTGGTTTCTTAATAAGGGAGAAATTGGAAGGAAATTTTATTCCCTTGCATTACTGTGCATGCTTCTGAGGTTTAAGATTTACAAAATCCACCAGTATGACTCACGTATCACAATGGGTAATATGTGACTGAATAGAACAGAATTGTTTAATCGGTCCCTACTACAAACTTGAATGATGTAGGTACTTATAACGTGAACGAAAGACCCTACATTTAAAGACTGCAATGATATTTAAAACAAGAGAATGGAATCCACCCAATGGCAAGAGAATAGATTAAACTGCTGAATGTTAAGAATTTTTCAAATGGATTTGCAAGAATAGCAGGTCAAAACTTCTATTACATTAACTTTTTTTCTGTCATTGGAACTTTCTTCCTTACAAAAACCTGGATAAGAAACAACGTTAAAATATTTTTCTTGTGACTCCAGACCAGATATGTGGTTTGTTTAGATTTTTAGTTTCAAAATTTGTAATGTGGAAAACAAAAATAAAACCCGTGCTGTACTGCTACATGCACAACTTATTATAATGCCAGAGTCAGGTGTTTAACTGCCATAGAGGAAAAAGCACAAGTTCAAGGCCATATAACTAACTTTCATCCTAGCTGCTCTTCCAATACGTGCACAACTTATTATAATGCCAGACTCAGGTGTTTAACTGCCACAGAGGAAAAAGCACAAGTTCAAGGCCATGTAACTAACTTTCATCCTAGCTGCTCTTCCAAAGGCTTCAGACAAAGAGCAGTGACAAAAAAACCTCCAGAAATTACTGGAAAAGATCACAACTGAGACAGCACTCATAGAAAACTAATGGAGTTTTGGGTCAACAAGGAAATATATTCAAATCATATTTTATTCCTGGTGAACTAGTGGGAAAATGCTGATGTTTCCCTCATAACACTTAAGTCAGGAATGTTTTATGTACGAATATGAAATCTGTATTCAGAATTCATCCATAAAAGTTTAACCAAACCAGAAAAATCTTTTGTCTAATGTTGAATGACAGTCTGCAATTTATCTCTGAAAAACTATATGTTCTAAAAAAAACCATGTTCTTTGCAATGCAGTAATATTACAGAAATTATTTTTCTGCAGTAAGTATCACAGAAAACAAACTTCACAGAGTATCATCTCCTGGGAAGTTCAGCAACATTCATCTGAGAAGGATATAGCAGGAGGGCATTAATCAGTTCTCAGAAAATCTATTTATAAATCTTTCTTATATCACTCTATGATAGTCTTAAAGTTTAAATGACATACAGCTATTGGTTTATAGCTTCCATTTTTGCCTGTCTCTCTTCTGATGAGGAAAAATGGGATGAAAAGCAAACTCAAAATAAGCAAAACTAGTAATCTCTCTGTCAGCACTAACATTCCTGAAAACTTCCTGAAGAAATTCCACTGCTTTTCTAGGGAATGATGTCATGTGAATCATCTGTCCACCCCATTTTTCCACTAGAATTAGGACCCAATTCTCACATTCTTATTAATGAATATTATCTTTGCATCTGAATTTCACTGAATTTCACTGAATTTCTAGAGTTGGAAGGGACCATAGAGATCATCTAGTCCAACTCCCCTGCTGAAGCAGGATTGCCCAGAGCTAGAGCATGTCACTCAGGAGCATCCAGGCGGGTTTTGAAAATCTCCAAAGAAGGGGACTCCACAACCTCCCTGGGCAGCCTGTTCCAGGGCTCTGTCACCCTCACTGTGAAGAAGTTTCTCCTCATATTTGAGTGGAACCTCTTATATTCCAACTTGTGCCCGTTGCCCCTCGTCCTCTCACTGGGAACCACTGAAAAGAGTCTGGCTCCCTCCTCCATCAACCCTCCCTTGAGATACTTGTAGGCGTTGATAAGGTCTCCCCTCAGCCTTCTCTTCTCCAGACTAAAGAGTCCCAGCTCTCTCAGTCTCTCCTCATCTCCATCACAAGACTGTAATTCATCTTAAAGCTATTCATCACAGTTGTCCCCTAGACACCCATTGTACAAATCCTGCCACATGTGTATGAACATTTCTGTTGTCACCTTTGGGAACAAAAAAGGATAAGCTTCTGAAGAAAATTACAATATTGAGATACAGATCTTCATCCCATGTCTACTCACTATTTCTCTGATCTTCTATACAGTTCTTAAAAAGAAAGTACATGTAATTTATAGTATATACATGTAGTCTTTCTCAAGGAGTCTTTTCTTAATGGAAATACCTCCTTTGACAAAAATGTCATATTTTTAATCTTTTGTTAAAGCTAAAAAGCGTAGAAGGGAAAGAAGATCAACATGAAGGTCATTTGGTATCAGGAATTAAGATGTAATTCCGAAACTCTGGAACTGTGACATACATTTCCAATTGCATAGTGTAATGTCAGTGACCTCTGTAATGGCTGCACATGTCCTCTTAATTACAAAAAGACGTCGCTGTGGGAAAAATCAGTCTAGTTTTTCTGCCTTTAAGCAACACGTAGCCCTTATTCTAGACAAAATCACCCAAAAAGTCCAACCTTTCCCTTTCAAGATCTTGTGCATTGTGCCACAGACTAAAAGCAACCTGCAGCTTGCACACCTACATGTGCAACCTACACTGTTGGGATGGAACACTTCCATACACAAAATACACCGTTTCACAGTTTGTAGTGGCAGCAACTCCAAAAGTGATTGTATGGAATCCACCGCTCGCTTTTTGGGTGAAACAGATTTTTCTACAAAGTACAGTCTCCTTTAAATATAAAACAAAATCAGTCGCATAACTTTACCGTATGGTTCATAACCATGTATTAAATTAATAAATAATGATGATGATGATGATGGTAATAAATATGCAAATTTATGAAGAGTCTTTTCTCTATAGATATTCCCATATGAATACTACAGTCAGAATCAGCAGGTTATTTAATTTGCCCTAGATCTTCTCTGTTTTCATATTCCCACTTGAATAGTAAGTTCAGAATCAGCAGGTTATTAGGTTTGCCCTAATTCTAAACTTGAGTCAATGGGACTTCAAATTGATTCCAATGGAAAATGAAAACAGAACCTGTTTTTTTTTTCTGCTGTCTATGAGGCGCCAAATTTACTGCTTATTAGGAACTAACTAAATAGTTCCAGATTCATAAACAACTCCATAGAGTTAAAGAAATCTCAAATCCTATCATACAATCCTGTCCTTCCAGAAAGCTGCCAGCCTACTTCTGTCTCTTAATTCTTTACAAGCTCAAACAAGGCACGACTGAGGCCACCTCCCACTTCCACCCCCCAAATATCTCATTGAAAACAAAAGAGAATGAAACTTTTCAAAAATTACACAATCATTGACTCGGAGCCAGAGTTCTCCACTATCCTCAGGCATTAAATCTTAAATTCTTTTATAGTAGTAAGGATGACTTTTGTACAGGTGTCGTGAGGTTGCAAAGGATGGTAACTGTTATAACCATGAGAAGAGCTGAATGATCAAGGGAAAAGCGGTTGGCATTTGACAAGCTACATCATTCCCAGTATCTCGTCAGACTAATGGAAAGGATGTAATGGCAGACCAGTAGAGCACAAGAAAAAACACATTATTGTGACAATTGAGCTACGGATAGATAGGCAGTAGGAACAGTGGCAACTTCAAAGCCAGTTGATAAGTATCAGTTCTGTAAACTAAAGAGGTTGCACTACAGTAAGGGGAGCTTCAGATCTTGACTTCCCCTACTAGATACCTAATAGAAATCCTGATCTTTCAAGCACCTGACAGCCAGGAAGGAAATCCTACCAAAAATCCTGTATAGAGTGTCACTAGTTTAACTTTACAGATGGAGAAACCAAACTGTAGAAGGGCTATGAACTGGCCAGGGTCAATAAAAAAGCAATGTCCTATCAAAACCATGTGCTTCTTCCTACCTCACTCATCAGTTACTACAGGTATTTTGTGCACTGAAGTGCTCACTGCTTCTACTGAGTACCCCAAGACCCAAAAGAATGACTAGACATTAGCATGAACCCACCACATACAAATACTTCCCAGTCAGATACCACAGTACAGAAGGAGAAAGTGTCATTTCCGAAAGTGCACATCTTTCTGGGAAAAAAAAAAAAAACAAACTTATTTTGTAAAAGATTAAAATATGACCCCTGGTCATCACAGAACTAAATAAAGGCGTCAAAGATATTATGTGCCCTGACTCTGCTTGTGTATTCTATATATAACAGCATGGTTAGTTGTTTGTTACGTTCCACCAAATCATACCCTGAAAGAAGTACACTTTGGTCTTTGCAATTTACTCCTCAGATACAATGTAGCACACAAAACCTCAGAATGCCCTTCGCTATTCTGTAAAATCATGTGTTTATGAAGGCACACAATTTTCAACTACAGTGCAATAAACTAAACAAAGTATTTTTCCAGAAGCTGGTATGGTTTCGTGTTTTCTGAAAGTAACATCAAATCAAGCTTTCTGGAAGACAAAACACTATTAATTTCTACAAGAGAGCCGGATGAACCTTTTTGTTTTAAATTACCAGCCAATTTTGGTATGTTTATTAAAAGAAGCATAAATCTTCAAAGCTGCGTATCTTAATGTTAGCCTCTACATAAAGCTATTTCTATCAGGAACTGGTTTTACTTGCCTGTCTGTTTCCCTATTCCCATCCATCAGCTCAGTAATGATGATGGGGTAAAATTATATGTTCTGTAATCCAAATGTTTTCCCACAACTCCTTGGCTAGCATCTACTGTTAAAAGACTCCTAGGGAGCCAACCTGACGTGGAGAAAAAAGATCAAGTACATTTGGTCAAAAATGCCTGTCAAGCCTTGAAATGTAATTACATTAAAATATAGACAATTTTATTTTATAATTTTGAAATTCTGAATGAATATGACCAACATGACACAAGGTCCTGTGCTGCTAGATGTAAATTCTTCTAGCATATTTGCATTCTATAATTTACAGTATAGACCTAAAATTAACACGGACCCTGCATCTCCGCTAGGCACAAAGGGAAGCAATAACCTCACTATATAAAATATTATTGATCTGGGGTACTAAGATGCATGTTATACGCGTAAGTGGTCTTTTGGAAGTATTTCAATATCAACATTTTGAAAGGATTAGCAATATTCAACAAGTAGCCTTCTTAGAAGATAATATAAAACAGACTGCCAATTCCTAATTACCAGTGACACAGTATTTAAATTGCTGTGATTTTACACGAGGCAGATATTGAAATCAATATCCTATAATGCTGAGTCCTGGCAAACAAAATAATACATCAAATTGCATTCGGAAAATGATGCAAAATTCTGCTTTAAACTGACATAAGGATTCTGTTTTCATACAACTAAATGCGAAAGGCACAGATTTAATAGTTTTTAAAGACTTTGGCATTAACTGACTATCTGCCCTCAAGTTTCTACACTGACAAAGTCACTGTTTAAAAACATTAAATAAAATTACAACACTTATTATTAAATTAATAAAACCATGTGTAAATACAACAGAACCCTAATGTAATCTCTAGTGGATTTCTAGCCCTCACCCTAAATCAACATCACCCCAGCGGTCACTGGCACGGACAAGAAATTGAGTATGCAGAAGAAATACAGATCATGTAATAGAGATGCATTTTGTAGATAAAGATTCTGAAGTGTAAATGAAAAGTAAAGTTTTGCTCATGGTATTTACTAGCTCAAAGTATATTTAGCTAACTATTCAAGAAGGAAAAAGACCATGGTGGCTACTCGATTAAGACTGACTATAGGCAATGAGTTCAAGAGCACTGCTTCACACTCCAACACGTATCTTGCAAAAGATAATTAATGCCAAAACATGTTTATATGTTTTGTTCAAGGTATAAGAGAATTGAATGAATTAAAATATGACATTTTTCAAAAAGATATAAATATTGGATGACTTCTTAAAAAGTTAACACAAAGAAGCAGATAGGCACAGCAAAGATTGATGTAATGTATTCAGAACCCAAACAAACAAATCTAAATGCTGGCTAGCCCGAGACATCTGGAATTTGCTTCCTTAACAAATCACTTTCACAGTTCAAACCATAGCTGGCATCAACTTGTGAATATCTGACAAGGAAGAATATCGCTTACAGTGAACAGCTGCATGAACAGTCCTCATTTTTCCCACTAAACAGAAACTCGGTAGAACAGTTAAAATAAAACATGTTCTAAACAGGAATACTTTGAATTCACAGAGTAACTGTCTCTATTATATGCTAATATTGAGGCAAGTAGGCCAGCTATATTTTAAAAAGCCAAGTTATCCTGTATGCAATTTTTTTCAAGCAGTCACACATATAGAAAAGCAGAAGGGCATGGAGTGAAAAGAAGCTGGGGTCAGTGGGAAACTCTCCCAAGTCAAAGTGTGTTATGTGCTTTTATTTCCTCCTTCAGAGGTATCTGCTTGTTTTCTCTGACAGGATACTGGACAAGGTTATTTTTATATAAATGAGGATGAAAGGAAAACTATATTATTTTTTTTCCTAAATCTAGAGAGTCACTATTTTATATATTTCGTATTTCAAATAGGTTTTTTGTTCTGAAATTTTTAAATAAGGAGCAAAATGAGAAGAGGAATATGAAGGCTCACTGATATGAATCATGTATTCTCCCTACCTTCTAGGACCCTGACTTAATTCACTCAAAATTTTATTTTAAAGATCAGTCTTTTTAATGAACAGCTCTCCCTATGATAGAATCAAGGCATACCAATTTGATTCATTTCAAGGAATAATATAATTTCCACTGAATAGAAGATTGTGATGTATGTCAAAAACTTATGAGAAAATTGATATGGCAATCAGGGTTTATTTTAATGCTAGTCTTATTCCTAACAAAATTTATCGTGATTTTGTGTATTTTTCCTTCTCCTGAGTCACTCTTACTACATGAAATAATATTCCCTTCCCTGTTTCAGTACTAAATAGAGATCTTACTTCCTCTTTTCAAAGGTTTTTTTACTGTCTGTACTCATAAGCACATGGACTAATCAACAGCAGAACTGTTACAGATCATATTTTTCTGTGCTGTAGACTGCACACCCTTGTTGCTCAAGCCAAACTCCAGTCCTTGTTCTGATTCACACCAAACTTCCCACTGAAGAGAGTTTAGATCCAGTTTGAACAAAAGTATGACTGAATGCAATAGGTCTGGTTCTTTCCTAGCTTACACTGGTTTTACACTGGTGTAGTTGAGGTAACATAAATGAAGCTACTCCTGATTTGGACAGGTACAAGGACAGTTAAGCCTACTGGGAACAACTTATATTATTATGGGTTTTCCAGAACAAATAAACTTGGTTGAACTTCATTCCCACAAGAAATTTTTACTTCATGAAAAACCAATGAGATTTTCAAAGATGAAAATCTGGAAAAAAAAAAAAAACCACCAGATTTTTTCCTGAAAATAATGTAAGTGCTATCAAAAATTGCATCCTGAAACTTTGCAGGCCTGAAACTTTGACTCTAAGTCAATTTTCTAGTCTCTTAAATGTGCAAGTCAGGATAGAAAATTTTGGAAAGGTTTTCTTTGTTGCTGTTGTTACTGATTTCTAAAGTCCTCATTATGCCGTGGGGCTCTCTGCCTCACCTGGCTGCAGAGATTCAGAAGCACACTAAATCCAAGTGTCCCCCCCGCCCCAAATTATTAAAAAATCCAAGGAGAATAGAGTCTAGTGACCATCTTTCACCTTGGTATCACCATTTGATACCTTTAAAGAAAAGGTATCAAATAGGACATGTGGTTACGATCTCAGATAATAATGGGAATTTGGGGAATTTTTCCATCTAAACCATTTTTAGTCAAAAAGTAGGATAAGAAAAGAGTGAAAACTCAAGATCTCTCCAGATGACTGCAGTCTGAGATGATCCTGCATCTTTCAGCAATGGCAACCTCTTACTAAGCTTTGTGGGAAATTCACACGCTCTAGGAACACAAGACCAAACCCCAACAGCATAATTTATGTGTTGGCAATAAAGAATTAAACAACAATAGCCAGGCTTCCTTCCTTGGCAGACACCATGGTCTTACTCATCCTTCTGCCTCTTCTATTTCTTAGAATATCAAATCATTTATAAAATAGTTCAATATCTTTGGGAGCGCATGCGAGTAGCTACTGATCCCTTCATCAAAACCTGACTGATGTGAATTTCAGTTACTGTCTTTTCTCATTCAACAGATCCAAACTGGAGGACTCGTTCCATCTATATTTCTACCAGTGGAAATGTTGCCTCCTGTCTCAAGTGAAATCAGAATCTGAATACTTTATGATGCTCTGGTGAGAATGTATGCAAAAATGGTAAGTCTTGCTATTATTTTATATAGCTCCCCAAATTTGGGAGATTGTAAATATTATTTTGCCTATGAATTTCTTATAAGCTCTATACAATTTTTAATATAAACATATATATGTATTACAATCCCATTAGATCTAAACATAAAATGTTCCTTTAAAATAGCTAGTGATCTTATTATTATGTAAAGATAAGAATTTCTCTGATATTACACACAATTATGTGGACTTTTTCATACAAATATTACATGTTCAAAAAAACTTCAAATAAATAAACTGTGTTTTAATGTAGAGGGTATATAAATGTATAATAACATACAAATAAGTATTGTTGCTTCTGTGTTTTAATGTAAAGGGTATATAAATCTATAATAACATACAAATAAGTATTGTTGCTTTAACCAAGCTGCTACACCTCATAATTTTCTTTTTGGTTTATAATAGGGCCTAACTCAAAGATGTTAAGACAACTCAGTATTTTACATACACCTGCATATTTTGTAGTACCACATATTAAAAATTTACATCCAAATACTAAATCCATTGATATGATCTTACCTAATATAAAAGGCATTTCATTTTACAGTTTCTGGGACTGTGTGCTATTGAAAGCACAAACGTTTTATTTTCTGAAACTATCTTTACTTGTTAAAAATTATTTTTAAATGTTAATAGGGTTTGAATTTGTTAACGAATGGCAGATGAGAGATAAACAGCTGATAAAGTAAACAGGATGCAGAATGACTGTAGCGTTTTGAGTATTGACACTAAGGACAGAAGGTGTTACATAATAAAGCACATCACAAATGATGCTTTCTTTCTTATAATGAGTGAAATCTGCTAGAAATGATAAAGGCAAATTATTCAGCCATAAATGTCATGCAGCCACTCAGTGAAGATCTTCATTTGGCCTTGATAATATCTTATTTATATTTACCTCTTCTATTCTAAACTTAGGTCTTTGCTCTCCAATTTTAACATGGAGAATCTATTTTCCTCTGATACATTTCCTCTTATTTCAGTCGTATACCTTTACGTCCTGTTCTAGGTACACAACATATGTACTCTCTATGCTTAAGGAGCTGCAAGCAATGGTACATTTACTAGCAAAATAATAATTTAAAAAGAAAAAAAGAGTCCTACATGCATCTGCAAAGTAAATGTTCACACTCCTTCCATTTGCCAAAAACAATGGGAACAGAATAAGAATAATATTTTACCCAGTGATTTATTTGTAGATGGGTTTCAGGAAACTGCTGTTTTTCTAAGCTTTCTCTTCCTTGATAAAACTATTCAGTAATTTTGTGGTCTGGGAGTACATACTGGCCCCCTGCCCTTTTGTGTTCTCCCTGTCTGACTGGCATGGTGAATCGCTAAATACATCGCAGAGCAGCACCGTTCGCATTCGTGTAAAAACACCATCCTCCGTTTAATCCTCCTCTTCCCCGGCAACAATTTCAGGAATTCACAAATAAATCACTGATTTTATTTCAACGACACAGCAGAGGCAAATATCAATACAAAGAAGACTCGGGGTCTCCCCTACCCTACAAAAATAAGACCAGGATGTCTTTGCACTTAATCAAGTAAAATCCTCCCCAGCATCGCTCTCCCTGCTCCCAAGACTAATTGTCACCAGCTGCTTGTGACAAGCGTGCCCACCCCCTCCCTGGACTCTGGCCGAGCGTGATGCCAGCCACCCCCTGCCTTCCCGGGTGACACCCGGCACCCAGGACCCACCTCTCCTCTGCTGAGAACAACCCCAAATCGCACCCCACCTCTGGAAGACGCCCCAAGAACCCCCTCCTCCTCCTCTTCCTCTCGCCCGGACTTGCAGAGAACAGAAGAGTGATGGCACCATGGTCGGCCACAGAGACACGTGGGAGGGCAGGGAGGGGGAAGGCGGGGAAGAGGGGACGCGGTGGGGAGGGACGGAAGGGGAAGGGAGGGAGATCCACTCATACGGATGAAACTCCATGCAGGCCTGGCCTCCTACCCGTCCCCTCCACGGAGCGGTGGGGAGGGGGGTGGTGGTGGGGCGGCGGGGCGAGCTGAAATGGCGCCTTACCTTCGCTGCAGTCCTTCCCCCGAAAGCCCGTTTGGGAGCAGTCGCAGACGGCCTGGTCGTTGAGCACCGAGCAGACGCCCCCGTTGAGGCAGACGTCCTCCCTGGCACACAGGCGGCTCTGCTCGTCGTCCAGCCGCACCTCCTGGCTCTCCACCGGCGAGGCCTGCGTGTAGTTGACCCGCACGTCCGTTATCCAGCCCTTGAAGGGCTCCCGGTCCTTGACGGAGGAGAGCGTCAGCTTGAGGGTGGCCGACCGCAGCTCCGGCGGGAGCCCCCCGAGGAAGAGGCCGCTGAAGACAGTCATGTCCCGCCGCTTGGACTTCACCTCCACCCACTTGGCCTCAGCCCGGTCGATGATGAGCGTGGTGTTCTTGAAGTGGCGGCGGATGACGACGGCGTGCCAGAGGTTGTCGTTGACGGCCGTGTCGGAGAGCAAGGTGGCGGGCTCGGCGCAGAAGATGGAGAAGCTGAGCTGCAGCCGCCCGCCCTGGGTGAGGATGAGCTCCAGGAAGTCGCAGAAGCCCTCGTCGTCGAAGTAGAGCACCAGCCCGCTGGAGCTGCGCGTCTTCATGTTGAAGCTCATCTCACTCTCGCAGCAGGCGTTCCACTTGGGGAAGCGGGTCCACTGGCCCTCCGCCCCCGGGAACTCCAGCCCACTGCCCAGCTCGGCCCAGCAGCCCAGCAGCAGGGCCAGCCACAGCAGCAGGCAGCCCCC
>NW_015092359.1:1930897-1932830 GCF_001431845.1 Calidris pugnax
GGGTGGAAGGCGCCGTTGGGTCTCTTTTCACTGGTCGGTCGGGCCTCCCAAAAGGCGTCCAGGGGCGGGTGAGTCAGCAGAAATTTCCCCCAAAGCCAACATCACCAAAGCGGGAGAGAAAACCAAGATGGGTGGCAAAACCCTCCTCCAAGCGGATCCACCAAGCTGGGCAAGGCCGTAGCGATATCCCCGCGCGTGCGCGCCTCTCTTGGGTTTTTTTTTTGTTTTTACATCCTCTCTCCGCCAGCTGTAGTTTCCCAGGAAGCCAATTACCGATCCCCAGCGCTGCCTCCCGAGGACGGATCCTCTTGTCAGCTCACGGACTGTCTGCCATGGTGCTAGAGCAGCGTCAGCAGACGACAGGACTCATCGCTCATGGTTTCCTGAGCTGCCTCGATCCCAATGGGGTTGAAACCCAGAAGCTGTCAAACAGCCGAGTGGCTACTTGACATGCAAAGCCTGACAGCTCCTCTTCTGCTCGCTCGCAAAAGGCCACGGCTAAGATCCAGGGAGGGGGGGGGAGGTGTGGGTGTGATTTCCCTCTTTAGCGTTTTTGTTTCTGATCTGCAAGGAATCGAAACAGAGTAATAAGAAACGACGACTGATAACACGCTAAATCACAAAGTTGATCGATAGCGGACGTTTGCGATTAATTTTTCATCCCAACCGCTGTTCGCCGATAGGAAAACGAACTGCTGCTGGAATTCTGGAGTTACTGAGAAATCATCATAACTTGCTGTGCTAAACTTCAATCTTAATGCATATGCTTGGACCAGATTGCATCTTAATGGCATAATCTATACGTAGGCTACTTACCTTCCCAAAACTTTCAAATATTTTAGTAGCGTATTTTACTGTTACAAGGACGACGTTAAAAAGGAGGAGTTTATTCTGCAATTTGTCTTATTGTAATTTATGTATGGAAATACCGGCACCTGTGAAGCTCTAGGGTCCCGTGAATGCAGACGATGCTACCAAGCCCAGTTCTAGCTCTTTCCAACACAGCTCAAAACCAGACAAAGTGGACTTAGCTCCCAGCAGGAACTGGCAGGCTTCGCTCTACGTGGCACACCTACTGCTTTATTTTCATGGGGTGAGGAAGAATTGCAACGGTTTCTTAGAAGGCTTTCTGAAAATTTCAAACCGCATTTTTCTCTGCCACCCGGTTTCTTTTGCTGCTGCTATTCTCTGTTATGGCAGGGAAAATCCAATTCCAGCCAGCTCTGATGTTGACATTATTCACAATGCAGATCGGCTAATCCCAGGTGTTAGTCCTCTGAAACGGGCTGCAGTATTTTATGTATGTTTGCGCAGCTGCCCTTATTTAAGAGGACAACTCCTCATTTTAAAAATAATATATATGCCACAGTTCACTCTCTTCCTCTGAAGAGGTCTCTGCATTCAAAGCGTTTCGGCAGAGCGGATCCCCTCTCTGGTTTCTCTCCCCCAGGCTGCTGGAGCTGTTCTGGAAGGTGTGTATTAGCAGATCTCTCCTGATGGAGGAGAGGATCTCCGACACCTCCCTCGCCCACCGCTTCCCCTTCACCTCCCTGCCTCCCATTTCTTCCCCAGAGATGGGGAGACGGTGTCCGGAGCTGCTGCCAAGCCCTTTGCCGGGCTGGGGGGTGTGTGGGGGTGTGTGTGGTGGAGGGGGAGAGGGGGCAGAAACGAGCCTGCCAGGGCGAAACCTGCTTTAAAACAGGCACACACCTCACTCAGATGCCTGCACCTGACACGTTCGGAGCCGCGAAGTCACCTCCTACTCTCTCTTTATATTTAATTTCGTTCCTCTAAATGTCAACACGTTTATTTTTATTATTTGTCACACGCGAGGTGGGCAAGAGCAGCGAAAAGGAGGCGAGGAGAACCCCCAAACTTGGCGGGCAGAGACCAGCCGTGCCCAGGCAGCGCAGAGCCCCCGGCTTTCCCCCGC
>NW_015092359.1:1933100-1934851 GCF_001431845.1 Calidris pugnax
TGAGAAGTGACTTGGAGGAGCGTGTGCGTGTAGAGGGGAGGGCGCGGGGTGCGGGGGGGTGGTGTGTGTGTGCGTTCGCGTGGGGCTGGTGTGGTCACTGCGCGCCCCGCGGGGGGTGGGGAGGAACCGCGGGGGCCGCAAGGTGCGCGGGGCGCAGGCCGTCCCTGCGCGGGGTTTGCGTGGGGCGGGAGGGTGTCAGGAGCCCGCGGTTGTGGGGGGGGGAGAGAGAGGGGCAAGGACGCGAGTGTGAGTGTGTGTGTGTGTGCGTGTGTGTGCGCGCCCGCCGTGCGTGGCAGAGCGATCCCTACAGGTGTCCGCGGGGAGCCGCCGAGCGGGGATCCCACCGCCAGAGCATCCCTGCCCGCCGCTGGCTGCGGAGCCTGCCTTCCCCCCTCACACACACACACACACACACACCAAAAAAAAAAAAAAAAAAAAAAAAAAAAAAAAAAGAGAGATGGAAAGACTGAAAAAGAAAGGAGAAAGACCCAATAATAATAAAAAAAACCCCTCTAACAATCGCTTATTTATTATTGCCGATATAATTCACACACTGTCAATAACCAGCAGTCTTGTCTAGTCATTTCCAGAGCAGAGGGACACTTTCATTCTCCAAAGAGGACTATTTATTAACATCTCTCTCTCAAATGGGCTCTTAAGCAGCAGGCATCCCTCCCAGCAATTTCTATATGTATACACATGTATGTAGCGAGAAATATACACTATTCAACATAAATGTACCTATTGCATTCAGTACCTCGCCAGTAAATTAATATGCTTCCCCCACCCCTCTACAATCATTTTTTTTTTTCTTCAAAAATTATGATTTAGTCACAGGTGCCCCGATTGAGCCTTTTCGAATTAGAAAAAGGGAGAGAGAGACACCCATAGGTCAATAAATCCTTAATAAATGCCAGGTCGGTTGGCATGCACAATCCTTGGCAGAATCCTTATTGTATAAAATGCACAGCATTGTCTCTGGGTGCGGGGAAGACCAGAGAGTTCACAAATTACCGGATGAAATAAAAGGATCTGAAAAAACAACCTTGCTGCAACCAAAGGGAGAAGCGCTCCAATTCAAAAGCAGACTTAGCAGCATCATTAATCTTTTCCTTTCATTTCTACGTAATTTCTAGAATCAAATTCTTTCCTAAGCGGCTGGAATGATCGATTTTGGTACCCTCCCAGCCTGCAGATGTATTTATTTTAATATGCTTATGATATAATTTCTACCCCTTCAAAAATTGCATACCATCAGCAGGAACCTGAACAGTTTCAAACACATATCAAGGAAGCCGGGTGCCCTCTTTCTTCTGCCTCACAATAGAAAATGTCCCAAATTATCAATGCACTTCCTGCACAAACCCCTCGCCTCTTCCAGACCGCCGCCGATAAATACCACCAAGATTGCGATATTCCTGCCCAGCGCTTCGCCTTTTCACCGAAGCAGCTCACGCCAGGGAAAACATGCAGCAGATTGATTTTATTCCTTAAGTCTCCCAGACCCCCCGTCTCCCCTCCTCCTCCTCCTCATCCTCCTCCTCCTCCTCCCGCCTTTGCAAGGGATAATAAATTACCGCATCCAACCTTTAACTTCTCCCTCCGCTCCACCATCTCCTCGCCATCTACCTCTCCACAACGCCGCACGCAAACCCACCAGCCTCTCGCGCTTCCTCCTCCTCCTCCTCCTCCTCAGCCTCCGCCGCCGCCACCACCACCGGCTCCGCCGCTGCAAAACCGGGGCTCGTCTT
>NW_015092359.1:1934944-2022080 GCF_001431845.1 Calidris pugnax
TGCCCGGTGCCTGCCCCGCCGCTCCCCTCCCTCCCCGGGCCCCGCCGCTGCAGGTGGGATTCGGCGACTGGAGGGAGCGTGATGGAGAGAGGAGATGCTGAGGGCAGTGCCGGGCCCCCGGGACACACACACACACACACACTCACACACACGGCACCCCTCGGTGCGGTGGCTGAGGAGGCCCTGCCGCCGGCTGATGGCTCGGGGGGGGTTCCCGCATCTTCCCAGCATGAGGTGGTGAAACGCCGCCAGGGCCGGCGGGCACCCCAGCTTAAACTCTCCCTTGTCTCCATGGGGCTGTTTTCATGCTTGTTTTTGTTGTTGATGATGATGATGATGGTGTTGTCATTTTTTTTTTTTTCCCCCCAGAAAAAGCTTGCTGGATTGTGCACACCCCGTAGGAAAAAGGAGGTATAGACTAGAAGGGGTGGATGTAGAGCTTAGCCACATGGTTTAGTGATGGTTTTTGTCAGTATTAGGTTGATGGTTGGACTCAATGATCTGAGAAGTCCCTTCCAACCTAGACAATTCTATGATTCTAAGTACAGAAGTGTTTGGAGAAACCTGGCCGCTTCCTGGTGTAGTGTCTAACCTGTCTCTATGTTGCCTCCAAATGGTCGCGAAGCATTAGAGGAACTGAAAGCTTCTTCAGATGTTGGGTTTAGTTGCATGGAAAGTATTTGATTGTGCCAAACATACTCATTTTTGTCTATCAATTGGCCTCCTAACTTTGTACTTGGTGGCCTATGAGGGGAAATGGTTTTAAACTGAATGAGGGGAGATGTAGATTAGATATTAGGAAGAAATTTTTCACCGTGATGGTGGTGAGACACTGGAAGAGGTTGCCCAGAGAAGCTGTGGGTGCCCCAGCCCTAGAAGTGTTAAAGATCAGGTAGATGGAGCTTTGAGCAACCTGTTCTGGTGGGAGGTGTCCCTGCCCAGGGCTGGGGGGTTGGAACTCCGTGATCTTTCAGGTCCCTTCCAACCTGAACCAATCTATCCTTCTATGATTCTATGATTATAAGTGATTTGCATGTGGCTTTAGCCAAGGTTCTGGCAACTTTGGAAAATGCACAGTGATGTTTGTCACACCAAGAGTCACAAGAGCACTCCAGTATTGACATCCCAGAACTTTTTGAGAATGGCCTGTGCAACCATACTTTTTGTTGTCCAGAGTGTGGACGTAGCAACTTAGCTTTGAACTGAAACTTCAGAGATATGTGTTAAAAAAAAAAAAAATCCATCCTGCCACCACAGTCCCAGAGGGGTTAGCCTTATGATTTATATTTTTTTAATGAAACGGGCTTCCTCACAGATGACAAGTTTGATGAGGTAACCAAGCAACATGTTAAGTAATGAGAATAAAAGCTTGCTAGATACGCAACGTATCTTCAGTACTTACGGAATAATCAGACATCCCTTTTGTGCAGCCAGCTGATATCCATATTCAGTTATTTTCAAGTAGTGAGAATTTCTCTCGACAATTCTAGTAACTTGACCCGTGCAAACAGAGCAAGGAGCAAATATCTCTTCTGCTATGAAAAGCATATAAATTGCTGGCTGCGATATGATAAGTGATACACATTTTTTAAAGGAGCAAAATTGTAACCTGACAGAAGGTAGCATTTTGTGTGTGTGTGTATATATATATAATGTAAAAAATTAGCATTTTCTAACTGTGGCCTTACTTGTATTGTGCTCATGGTGAACATGTGGTAAAGCTTCTTTAGGTGCTTAGATGGGGAGTTTCAAAGCCCTGGATGTCCTGTCACGGTGGAGGTGCTGGCACAGAGGGGGGATTCTTCCACCTTCAAGCTGAGGGACAGCTCAGTTATTCAGCAGTAGCCAGAGAACGTTCACATTTTCCTAAATCTGTAATAAGAAGCCTGCCACAGTGAGAGGAGGGCTGGGCAGAGCCTACATAGAATTAAAGCAATGAGACATCAAGTCACAGCCAGAAAGATATGGGGAGATTTAAGGAGAACACAATTTCCTTAATTTAATGGTATTTTTTGGTTGAATTTTAGAAGGCTGTATTACTTTTGTCATTCTCAGCAATTGTTGCAGCATATGGTGTCATACTTGATTCATTCTGAAGCAGCACACAAAAAAAAAAAAAAAAAAAAAAGAAAAGGAAGAAAAAAAAAAGGCAATTTCCAAACCATCTCTCTTTGTAGCTCTTTCAGCTTGACAAATGTATGGAATATCTTGCAAGATGCATGTGGTCTTACAGAAACCTGACTTTCTTCTGCATAAATTAATGTTCTGTGTTATACCAAAATATTTATAGATTTTGAAAAGTAAAGAGATAAAAGCAGCCATGATATTTTTGGAAACAAACCAATCATATTTTCTGTCAGAGAGAATGCAGTATATTATCCAACTTGCAAGTCTGAGACCTTTTGGAGGGATGTATATTGTCAGAACAAAGTGCCTTTGAGTCATTAAAAAGTACATATGTGAAATTGTCCAACAGTTGTAATTTTAAATAAGAGATTTGTTGGCAAGCTGAAGTGAATGCTGGAGCTGTCTCTGAGGCACGCACATGCAATTGGCATGGCTGTCAAAGCTAATAAAAAAGGAAGTAACCAGTCAAGGAGGTGCAGAAGAAATAAGAATGATTCAACTGAGAAAAAAAAATAATCCACAATTAAAATCAAACTAGAGGTGCTTCCAGCATTGGTTATATGGGCAGACATGAGAAAGGTACGAGAAGGGAGAAAGTTATTTCTGGGACACAGACAGCAGGAATTGTTTTAAAGATTTGAAAGAGCGAGAAAACCTGTTCCCCAAAGGTTAGATTTTTGAGGTAGGTCAAAGCTCTTTTCTGGTTAGAATCATAGAATGGTTAGAGTTGGAAGAGACCTTAAAGATCATCGGGTTCCAAAAACCCTGCCATGGGCAGGGACACCTCCCACTAGACCAGGTTGCTCAAAGCCCCATCCAACCACACATTACTCCACATATCCCTGGCATCTTTTCCTTCTTTGGAGCGATCATCAGTAATCCTTCTATACCAAACCAAATCTTTGAAAAGAGCTTCAGACCCACTAGAAAGCTGTCCCTTTGTGTGTTTGAATGCAAGTTTCTTTAGAGGACAACTAGTAACATTTTTTTATGGTCCAGAGTGAAGAACAGACATGATGACATAGATTTATAGCAGAACTGAGGTAATGGTATGCAAGTGTCTGTATCTGTATGGAGACAATGAGGTTTAAAGAAATATGGAGGAAGAAACGTATAATTTCTGCCTGTTAATTGCCATATTACTGGGCAATGTCAGCTGTTGGTGAAGAAAGTGTGGGTAAATCTAAAGTAAAAAACTAAAAGACACCTGTATTGGAAGAAAGACAGCACATTACATAGGTCTTCACTTGCTCAATTCAAACTAATTGAAGAAAATTTTGAAGTACTAGAAGATCTTGAAGTAAGAGAGGCAAAACTGCATGGTTCAACAAAATTAATTGCAGCAAATAATCAAATACAGTACTGGGGCTATTTGACTGAGACATATCTTTGAATTCCACAAGCAGAACTCAGAGCCAACTAACTACACATGGATTGGATTTGATAGTTCCTCTAGATAATGCATTTTTGGAGCTAGCTTATACCTAACTTTGGAGGATTAAGGTGTTAAAAACTTGCTTAAAACCAATTCAGAATGGATAAATAATAAAGTAAAAGAGCATACTTATGAGGATCTAAAATATTTATTGACCTTATACCCAGTACTGGCATTTAATGATATTTCCAAGTCTTCTGCTATTTCAGAAGGTATCAGCTGTGTTTAGTCATATAATATTCTAGTCATGAAGAAAAGATTGGAGACTCATATGGTTAAAGGTTTTGGGCTTCAAAAGTAGTTTTGTCCAAAGAAAGCAAACATGATCAGAAAGTGCGTAAACATGTGAGGATCAGAAGATATTTGTGGCCTCTTGGTAAATTCAAAATCTGAGCTGACCACAAACCATTTCAAGGTTTACACATGTTTTTCCTTCAACATCACTGCTTCCTTGTATTTACGGTAACATTGACAACTTAATGTGAAACATGTTCAAGAGAATTTAACAGTACTAAGTAACATCTTGCTGAAGATCCCCATTTGATCCCCAAGGTTAAAATCTTGGGATGATTCAGAGATTAATGTAGATGCCATTTTTTTAGCTTGGTAGTTTCATTTCATGGACTTGTTTGAAGCCCTAAGAGAAACAGACCTGTTTAATAGTTCAAAGGGCATATATTGATGGTACCTACATACATGAAACGTGTGAAATATTGAATTTAAAGTTTTATAACTTATCAGGAGTTGCGTATCCAACCTGTGGGATTTTCTACATTAAATAAGAGGAAAACTTGGTGAGCGTGAAGATAATCGTATTTCTACAACATAATCATCATAGAGGGAAATGTAGTGTGAAGAATACAGGAGCTACCAAGACCTCAAAAATCCTTACAGTCCATTTTAAAAGACATAATTAGTGACAAAACCCTATAGTTTGATGGCTCTAAGTCTCAGAGCTGAAGATACAGTACACTTTCACACATTCCAGTTCTAACTTCTGTTGTGCACAGGGCTTGACTGATGGGCACAGCAGTACACAGCACCAGGAGAAATCTGTAATGAAAGACCCCATATTTGCTCTTCTGAGCTGTACAAAAACTCATTAATCAGCTAGGCCTGTTCATGAATCTTCAATAGGTTTTAGAATGGGTTATAATATGACACAAGTAGCAATGGTTTTGTCACTGACACTCCATGAAATAAGTCAAAATAGTGGTGCAAAGTGTCCTTTTCAAAATATATCTTTGGATTTGACAACCTGTATCAGTTAACTGGCCAAAGCATGGTAAAACAGAACTGTTAAATCAACTGGTTTCCAAAGCACATTTGGATTGGTACTAACTCTGTGAATAAGAACGTGGTTGTAGAATTTTCTTCATAGAAGAGTTTGGTAGGATTGATATGAGCATCAGTACTCTCATTTTTTAAAATTGTAAGATTAACTTTCATATTAATAATCTTACTAATTTCAAGAGAACCCCCTATGTTCATTTCTCAAAAAAGTGATTATCTTCTGTGAATCTTTATGTGGTAACATGGCATCACATATATCAAATATTCACGCATGCGGCAGATCCATCTCAAGGCCATCCTTGCAGATTTGAGTTTAAGAATAATCACGTAAATACTATACATCTAAATGCATTTGATTACAACAACATAACTAAATCATTTTAGAATAGCTACATCTTTTTTTAGTTCAAATGTTTGCATTTTAATGTCTTAAAACACTTCGTAAACATCAAAGTATAGGCAATCCTTTAGATAAGAAGAAGAACTGAAGAAAACAACAAGCTGTTGTATGTTGTCATTGAGTGGACAACAGTTACCAAAAGAACTTGGAAGCTCATGTCATCCCATAACTATCTGTGGAATCACTGGCTTGAAAGAAATGTGTAAGAAATCCAACTGTAAGAAGACGTGGGGTTAATATTTTGTTGCAATCCCCAAGGGAGGTTATTTTAAACCCTGAAGTATTTTGCTTAATATTTTGCTCAAAACCCTTAACATTTAACAGTCTTTTTCTAATGTTGCTCATATAATATCCCATCATTCCTCACTAAATTCCTACTCATATGTAATTATGTAATTTATATGAATGTAATTTGTGTGCCATTTGTATAAATTTCCGTGAAATCCATTCATCATCATCTGCCATCACCTTCCTCATCCTCTCTGCTTAGGACGACAGTGCTGCCTAGATACATCGGTGTGTTCAGGACCCATGTGTGTTAGGGGAGCTTCTGGGTAGTCTCTGTACTGAGGCTCTGAGCAAAAAACAAGCTCTTTTCCAAAGACCTCCCAAATTGAAAAACAACGTATAGCGAGTCTGTAAGGCCGGCAGAACAACAGAACATTCTAGTGTAATTTATCAGTGTGCCCAAATCATAGGCGTAGTATGCAAATTAGTAGAAGCAATCAAAGAAATTGCATCTTGCACAGCTGCAGGATTGGGTCTTACGCGGGAACTTCCCTGGAAGGTGCTGAGTGCCCTCAGCTCCCACTAACCGCTAATGCGGGCTGAGGGTACTAGGAAGAACTTGTCCCATTTTGAATCAAGCCCTTTGATAGCTTCAAGAAAATCTCTGATTATAATAATTTGTTTTATAATGTGTCACTCTACACTTATGAAAAATGAGTATACTTGCTATAATTCAAGTATTCTACAGATACTTAGCTGTACCAAAAGTGTGCCAAGTATACTAAAAATATATTACTTTTCATAAGGGTATAATTTCCTAGTAATCAGAAGATATACTCTGATTCAAAAATTGCTATAATTGTTAATGTTGGTGAGAATTACTAAGGCATCAAAGCAGAGGAATATTTGTGGTATGAAGCTGCAGATAGGTAGTTGAGATCATCAGTGTTTAAGCCATAAATGATGCACCTGCTGAAGAGATTCACTAAGGGAGTGCTGCAGTGTGCCAGATGGCTAGTATTTTTACACTTCAGGGCAGCTTTATCGTTGGGTTGCCTACTTCACAAAACCTTTCACTAAGGGAAGTGAAAGTTGCCCTTTCCACAAATTGCAGTAATAATTACTATTAGTTTAAAAGCTTGATTCAGTTTATTTTTGTTTAGTCCCCACAATCTGTCTCAAGGGTCCTTAGTGTTATCGTTACTTCTTAATAGTTCAGGTGTTTGTAACACAGTGCAGAAGAAAGTCCTAGAGGAGGAAAGTAGGAATAAGTCAAGGGAATGAATGAAAAAGAGATTGGAAGGCAGCAACAGTGACAGGTTGGGGATGAAGTATAACTATACATGAAGTGATAAGAAAAAAGCAAGCAATCAAAGTTAAAAAAAGCAAAAGTTCTTGTTGGAAATAAAGAAGAGGGCAAAGGAAGGGTGATGAGCAAAAAAGAATGAAAATAATTAAAAGGCAAGTAGGTACAAGGAAACAAATCAAAATTGCTTGATGATGGAGCATTTTGCCTGGGGTCAAAAAAGAAGTAATGAGGTGTAGGACAAATTGGGCACCTTACCCATTTACTCTAGCCCTAAGGAGCAAAGAAGACAGAAATTTGACTACTCAGCATGTGTGGTGGAGACAGAAGCAAACCCTGGCCCAAACCAGAAACATTTGCATTTGTATTACGATCATGCCAAGGTCAGAAATACTGTGAGAGTAGATTGGAGCCGTTGGGAGAGCTGTCTCTGGCTGCCTGACAGTATCTTCTCCTGTGCCTGGTTGACATACACTGTGTGGATTTTTGGTGGCTGAGGCCATGGTGCTTCCAGCAGGATTTTATGTGGCTGATCCAGGGCAAATTTAACTGGAAAGGGTAAACTTTTCACTGCTATAAATGAATGTTGTTCTTGTTGGAGGAAAAAAATCGCAAAATATTTTATAATTATATTATTTCCCTTTTGTTTGGCACCAAACCTACTCACTTTAAGATTCAGATTAGGCAATGCTTTCCTTATACAATGCCAATGATGTTTCTAGTCTGACCTTCCAGGCAAACAGTGTTGAACAAGTTAATGCATTTGCCATAAACAAATCCTTCGCAGCATTCAAATGCTTTGTCTCTAGCTCCAGAGTTCTTTCTAGTGCCACCTGCAAACACCAAAAAAATGCCAGAATCCAGGACAGGCTGTTCTCTCAGCCCAGGAAACTGCTCCTTCTACACAATATGAATATTCAAACTTTTCTGTAAGATCTGGAAGGTTTGTGTCTCTTTCTAAGAAATATGCTTCTCTGATGTCAGGATGTGAATTGCATTTGTGTTTTTAATACTGCCAAATTAGTGTTTGCTTCATGTAATCTTTGATCCATACTGTGTTTTTCCTGTTGCTGTTTCAACTGTTTGCCTTCCTCTGATGTGTTCAATAGGCAGAGTTATTTTTCACTCTTGCTTTCTCTCTGTGATTCTTTCCAGCCATTTTGTGGCTGTGGCCTTTGCCGATGACTGCTTTTGATTTAGCTGTACATTTGTGCAAAAATACCATAGCTACCAAAGCAGTAGGAAAAGCACAGATTTCACAGAGACTTACATAGTGGCAGGAGAAAAGGTCAAGATACTGCATATTTTTAACAACAGACTCAAGTTCTCTCTCATGTATTTGGTAAACTCTTGTTTTGCTGGATGCATTAGAAGACAAAATTTTATCGTTCCGTAGCCAGGTACCCCAAACTGAACAACCAACAATAATATGAAGAAGGTTTTAAAGATCCAGATTGAACTGTGAGTAATAATTAGTAGCTATTCTCCTTTAATATTCCTCCACATGGATACGATATGCTGTTTCAGAGCTGTGTATTCACGTTTTCTCTGTCTTATTCTATATTGCATTCCTTATACATCCTCTCAGCAACAAACTTCTTTGGCTGTAGTGACCATTGGAAAAGCCACTTCCAATCTACTGATTATGTTCATTTCAAGTTATTTCAACATACATAGAAGCATTTAACTTGGATAAGTGATAAAAAGATGAAGTAATAAAAAATATCATGCTTTTATTTTAAAGATATATAGGCTCACGTTCAATTATTGCTGAAGCTAATTGGAAGCCAGAAATTACTCCACAACCTGCCTACTTTTGTACTATTGTTTAGCTTGAGTCCTGTATTTATCAGATAAGCTTATAGCAATGTCTTCCAAGTGGAGGGATCATTAGTAATTGCCAATTTTAAAGTATTACTGGGTCAGAAAAAATAGTTCTGGTCCTGTAGACAGTGAAATTACAATGGTTGTGTTGGTTAGAGACAAAAGACCTGGGCTAGTATACCTCAAGGCTTTGATCCTATAATTTAGCTAACGCAGGACTCCAGTAGAGCTACCCTCCTGCTTTTGAGGGCTTATATTGATTCTTAGGCATTCAATGACTTAATGCTACAGGCAGAGAAACACACAGATTTTCCTGATGTTTGCAGGTTTCAGGATGTTAAAATTATGCAAATTGAGCACAGTTTGCCCAAAGAGCAAATTAGCATTGTGCACCTGTAGCAAGCATAATATGTGTATTTCAACAAAAGTATGAACATTCAGCACATTTTTACCTCATTAGCACTCCAGGGGTAGCAGTGACTTAATTCTTTGCTGTTGCAAGCTCTGTAGCTGCTACCCATAGACGTTTTACAGTTGTCCATAAAACATGTTTGTCAAAAACAAACATAAATTTTATGAAAAGTGTTGAGAAGCCAGGGTAATGATTCATTCCTTTATAGAGTGAATTACACTGTTCAGGGTATAAAACCCTTGGCATCCTAATTCTGTGGGGCATAAAATGAAATGCTACTCCCAGAACTGGGCTGCCTGGTTTTGTAATGCTTCAGATTTGGAAGCAGATACTTGCTGTTTGGGATGCAGAAATCATAGAGGATCTGTTCAGACCATATGAAGCTGCATTTTGGAAAGGAGGACTAAGATGAAAAAGGCCTAGGAAGAGCATGATCCAAACCCCATGGAAGTAAATGGACTTCACTGTGACATGGTGCAGAATGGAGGAAGGGGATGTAAAATCCCATCTGTTTGTGTGGTTCTCTTGGTTTATGACAGATTTGTTGTTGGATGGAGAAAGTAGTCTTCAAGTTTCCACAAAGTGATAATCACTTTGATACAAGGAATAAAAACCAGAAGGTTATCATTGCATTTTGCCCCAAATGCCAGTTTTTTCTCATATTGATAAATTAAAGAAGATCAAAAATTTTGCCATGATCTTGTTACATTCCCCGATACACTTTGAAAGCTTTCTTGTAATTGCCCTTGAACTGTCCTACTATATGAGTAATAAAGAGTTTCCTGTTAACTGAATCACTAAAAATGTTCACCTTTTATTAAGAATGTCTTTTTTTCCTTGACTTATTCTCCTCCTGTTCTTTTCCAGGTTTAATTTTGTTGGTTCACTATTTTATATAGATTTTGGGTATTTTAGGATTTCAATGAGTCGTTTTATATGGTAAGTTTTACGCAATATGCTTTGCTGATCTAAGTCCACAACAGTACCTGTAGATGCTAGAGGTACTTCTAAGTAACATCTGAACTTTTCTTTCTTTTGACTATTCACAAATCTGTTGTTAAAACACTATGAAATTTAAATACAGGTATAATTTAGAATATAACCACATTAAGCACATCAACTGAGCATAACATGGAGATGTGTTACGAATTTTCTCCATTACTGAAGAACTGTTAGCTATCAAGTTATGTTACAAGCATGAGAGCAATTACGAACATACAGTGGATAAACTGAAAGAGGGGAGATTTAGATTAGATATCATGAAGAAATTTTTCGCTGTGAGGGTGGTGAGACACTGGAAGAGGTTGCCCAGAGAAGCTGTGGCTGCCCCATCCCTGGAGGTGTCCAAGGCCAGGCTGGATGGGGCTTGGAGCAACCTGGTCTGGTGGCAGGTGTCCCTGCCCAGGGCAGGGGGGTTGGTACTTGATTATCTTTAAGGTCTCTTTCAACTCAAACCATTCAATGATTCTATGATTCTATAAGGTACCTTCTCAACCTGCTGTTCAGAAAAGCTGACAATTTTGGGGGCATGTATAGAGAATATCATGGAAAGCAATACTAGGAAATAACGTAATACCAATATTATAATATTAGATGACCTCATTTAAAATGTTTGCTGAAGTGTTTGTCCACCCATCTCAAAAAGAATATCGATGAATTTCAGGACAGGTTCAGGAACAAGAGAGGAGAATCAATGACAATGCTGGGACACCATAGGATCCCTCATAAAAAACTGAAAAGATCAAAGCTTCCTTTATGAAGAAGAGTCATATGAGCAAACACTTAAAAAACAAACAAGCAAAAAACCATCCCCTGCCAACAAACCTCAAACCTACAGCATAGCCTAAAAGAGAATAGATTGGAAGTTATTGTTTCTTGTCATATGTAATGAGGAAGATTTTCTGTGAAACTGAAAGGAAGCTGATTCAAATCTGTGTGGGAAAATCTTTTTCACACAGTATATAATTAAACTATGAAATGCATTTGTACAGGTTGTTACTGAGGCCAAAGACTAAGCAAAATTCCAAAAAGGTTTGAATATTTATATAATGATGAAGAAACTACAAAATGTTTATAATGTTGGGTGCCAACACATTTTTGAAGATTGGTAAACTTCAGATGCAACCAAATCCTTAGCAGTTTTATCGGGATGATTATCTTCCATAGTGGTAGTTTGCAACTCTTCCTTCCTCATTTGAAGCATCTCCACCCGACCATTGTGAGGGACAGCCTCCCAAAATAAAAGGACTTTGCTTCTGTTCCACTAGGGAACTGAGAAGAGCTTTTCCACCCAAAACTGGACTCATCTATGTGTCTTCTCCTTCCTTCAGTGGGGTTTCTTTCTTCCCAGGATACTTGTTATGTTGCTGCACCATTTTGTAGATAGACGTACATGTGTTCTGCTCATGCAAGAGTTAGCCAGCTGTGTGCCAGCTGTTAGCATAGCACTATGTCTGAACTAATGAGCCTTGCTGAAGGTTTTTTTTCCTTCATAAATGTTCCGAGGGCTCTTAATCAGCAGCAGATTCTCCTCTGAGTGATGTATGACAGTTTGCTCTGCTCTCTCATTCTTGTGTCGCTGTACCGTAGCCTGTATGCAGACATTTAGGGACCTGTTCAGGAAACAAGTATAGCCTATTTCACTTTATAAAGTGCCCATAAGCAGATGTGGATTTGAACCGTGATATATTCATCATTTTATTCATCAAATCAGGTGTCTGCAAACAGAATAGCATGTTCATTACTTGCCATTTTTTTGAAATCTGTGTGATTTTTATTACTCAAGCTGGTCACATGAGTATTTTCAAAAAGAAAAAATAATAATTTGAGTGTTACTGTGAAGCAGGTGAAAGGGGTTGTGTACACCAATAAAACTGAATTCAGGACTGATAAATATATATTCATAGTTGTAAACATTGCTCTGCAGTATTCATCCTGCTCTGCTCATAGCAAACAACTGACAGGGATTTGGGGAAAAGACTTTTCTGATGTAGCATGTTTTTTACTTACATAATTAGGAACAAGCAGCTAGTGTTTGCAGTAACAGAGCTTAAAGATTATTAATACGTCCATTCTGCCTTCTTTGCATTTGAAAGAATTTATCACTCATTAGTACATTGTCAAAGACAGGATTATGTCTTGGTCCTGTGTGCACTCGCAGGGAAACCCCTGCCAACTCTTTTAGTTGCTGCCAGGAAGCCAGTGAACAGAAAATGCTTTTCTTTTTTTCTTTTTTTTTTTTAGAAGCATGGAAAAAAATAAGTGTTATCTTTAAAATGAGAGTCCTCTAAGAATAGGAACTGAAATTATGATCCTAGGCAATAAAAGGCATGTGCATACCTGTCAAGTCTGTGGTCAGGGTGTCTCAATGTCCCTCCCGAGAGATCCATGAATTTCTTCCATCCTCTCTTTACTACGTCCTCATATAGTTCAGGAAAGGCATGCTGAAAGTTGAGTAGTTAACGTAAATAACTTTTACTGGAGAGCTCTTTGGAGTTAAGGTACTGAACCTCTGCTAGTATAGGACATACCGACAGCACGTTGAAGAGTGTGATGCAATAGTCCCTGAGCTATTTCAGGGGCTTTTCCATTGATTTACGGTGGTCAGTGAAGACATGACATGTTCTTTTGGATAGTTTTTCAACCTTGGGTTTGCTTGTGTTCTTTCATTATCCTTAGAAAATTATTCTCAATACATTGCCATCATTAATGCATGTAAGAATTTAATAGTACGGCACCAGTAATGGAGTAAATCAGTTTAATAAATATTTCTTATGGCACGACTTACACAATGTAGTGAGGGTCCCCCAGGAATGGAAGTGAAGCTATGACAAGGACTTTCTGTTGCATGAATGCTGGCATTTTTTCCCCATTAACTCAGTGTAATCAATGGTTGTGTTACATGGTAACCTTCATGTTGAATGACGGTGGTGGTGTGTGTACAAATGCTTATTTGTAGGAGGCCAAAATATTTTTCTTTGGTGCATATTATTGAAATACGTGAGCAAAACTTTAAAGCTGGCATCAGTGGCAGGACTTTAGGACAATTACTTAGTGTGATGCATAGGTTAATGGCAGTTATATGGTCACTTCCTTGCACATCACATTGAATTATTATCCTTTTTTGTTTCTGGAAACATAATTAGTCTGTGATGGATGGGAGGTTAAATTCAGTACTTGGGGTCAAGCCACACCTTATAATGGAATAGCTGCAGATACTTTCTGCATTTTGAAACATTAATTTGCATCCAGTCTATATCAAATCTTTTCAGCCTTTCAGGCCATGCAAACTTAGAAAATCAGAGACTATCCTCGTAAGAGAAAACTGATAATACTCTGCAGTCTCCTCCTGCCCCTTTCACCCACCTACTGTGCAACTGAGACTTGTGGGGTAATCCAGGATAGAAATGATGTACCTTTTACTTTTTATTAAATACCACTTTCTATTTTTAGGACTTGAACATTGAACTGGTTGTAATCAATATACCTCTTGAGTGGAGCTAAGAGAAAAAAGAATGTTGTCTAGCATTTGTTTGAATACGATTTGACAACATACTTCAATAATATTTACAGGTGACGTCTGAAAAATTTCTAATAAAATACAGTAGAAATATGCTAATTTGTTGAATTTGAACAAAATTGTGGAAATCTGCTGAATTCCAGAAAGCTTTTAGGTGAAAATGTCTTCTTTGATTGTAAAGTTTCTGATTATCTGCGACCCAACTGAGAAGGAACTTTAAAACCTGACATTTTTATTGTGGATGTGACATTTTAACACAGATATGTTTTATGAAAACATTAAAAAGCATTCGGTTTTATTTCAGTGCAAAATGAAAACAAATACCAAATACTTTCTGTGAAATATGAGATGTTGGCTTTCTTTATTCTCTTGCATACTCTCAATATTTTTCAGGGCATGTTTTCATCAGGGTGTTCATGTAACATAAAATTCTTCACTGTTCAGAGAGTTAAAAGGAAGAATTATGCAATATTTAAGCCTTATTTAAGACTGTGAAATAGGGAGGAGGTGAAAGATACACATTGTATAGGCTGAGTGTTATGCCTAGGAATGAAGATTAATTTTACCTAAGAAAAGTGCTGGGTATTTATTTTCAGAAAAAAAAAATGCACTGTCAGAAATTTTAGCGCTGATTTATTTTAAACATAGAATTTTTCTGCTTAAATTAAGAACCTGGGCTCTCTGTACAACTAATAAAGAAAGATAACCTTATTCAGGAGAGACTGACAGCAACCCTTGTGTGCCTTCGCCATGGTGGCAGCTTGGCCATCTCCCCAGAGCTGACCTATCACATACCATGAACGGTGTGCGCTGCAAATAAAGAGCACTGGAAACAATAGCAGTTGGGAAGGTTTCTGCATACTGATGAGTTTTTGTACTAATCATTCATAAGAATAATGTGATTATCAGTTGAAGTCTTATCTTCTTACTAAATAGATCAGCAGAGGTGAATGTTTTTGTCCATCACAGAAATTAAAAATAGAGAGTGTCAAAGTGTTTCTGGGAAAACAAAGCCCTGTTTTAAGACTACACCCGCATCTGGGCTTGCACCAAACACATATATTTTTAATATCTGAAGATTTTTTTTCACTGTAATGTATACAACATCTGAATGAACTCTGTTGGCTTTGATGAATTTAATTTTTTTTTGCTGTAATTTATGTGGACTCTTACTTTGCTACTGTATCCACATTGAGATACATTATCAGTACATTATCATCTTTAGAGATTTTACATATGAACACTGCAGAACAGCAAGTAATCAACTTATAAAAAAAAAATCTTTATTTAATTTTTTTAACCCAAGTGATTCCTTTATAGAATAAGATTTTTTGAATTCCTGGAGTGCAGTTGAGAAGCTCACAGCTACTTCAAGGAAAAATTAAAGAACATGCAAATATTTTTTTATTAGTAAAATTTAAAAGCACATTTAAATGTATAGCTCCACTAAATAGATAATACTTCCTTTTTATTAGTCTTAGGGAGCCCTGGGACTGGTAAGGGCTGGCAGTGTCCTCAGGGCCCTGGCAATTTGTGTACATTATTTGTATTTTAAAAACTAGCATTTCTCATTTTTGCCAAGGAATTCTGAAGAATTTGTATGTTGGCTTCTATTTTTAGGTTATTTATTTCCCTAAACAATCCAAACAAACCACCTAACAACAGCCAGTAGAACATCTGGGAAAAAAAATGGAAGGACTCTATAGGTATGGATACACTATGACGAAATGAACACTCAAATGAGCATGCATATTTAAAGAAAACTCTTGTCATGAAGACGGAAATGACATTTACATAATGATTTTACTGCTGCTGCATGACTTACTGTATAAATCTTTAATTCCAAGTGAAATTCAATGCATCACAAATATACAGAAAATCCAAAGTCTTTATGTTTTCATGGCTACTCGACCCCTTCACATTTATTTATATAATTTTATTTTACCCCCATAAATGAATTTTGATAATCCTCCAGCTCCTTGAATACTTATGGACAATTTTGCAATATTGGGTAGTTTTGTTTCCTAGTTTTTGTATCACTTTGTATCACTATCCATAGTCTAAGTTAATCAGTATTAAAATCCCCGAACCATACATACATTTCTTTCTCCAGTTTCAACTTCTTTTTTTTTTTTCTTCTTTTTGCATATTGCATAAGAATTTCTAATACATGAAACAGATAAATGGTTTATAATCCTAATAAATTCTGTTCAGGAAAGATTAAATTTCTGCACACTCACCACAGAATTTGCAAGGCAGCGCTCCCAGGACCAGGGCAGGCCATGGCTGCTCTCCAATACTGAAGTTATTCAGGTGTCCTCTGCTTTTTTCACCTTTCCTTTTTACATCCTGTCACCGTATCTTCCACCAGAGACAAAAAATTCAGGGAAATCTGAATTCCTGTGGAGAAAAATGGGCCATAAATCTTTTAGGAACATCTACAAAGATTATGAAAGAAAAAATTATATCATCTACTAAGTTTCTTGTGAGGATATTTAAAGAGCAATCCAAGTCCTTTGTCAGTCTCAGCCTAATAAATATACTGGCCTGGATGTCACTGGCACTGGGGATTTACTAAGTAAGCCTGTTCCAGAAGCCCACCCATAAGAAGCTTCCTGGACTTGATGCAGAACTTCACCAGAGCATTTTTAGAGAATCATTTTTTGTTGTTATTGCTCAGTTCATGGAAATGAGAATGAGAACACAAATTGGTTTTGTGGGGGAAAAAAATACCTATTTTCTGCAATTACTGGAGACAATGAGAAATGAGAGTTTCCCAAGGGAGATCAAAGGTAACAACTGCATTTTTGATATTCATTATTAATTGCCTGGGTCTGCCTTTGCATGTGGGGTAGATCAGCTTTGGTGGCTCACAACAGCAGGACACTCTTTTCCTGCATATTCATGCATACGTTCATCAGTAGCTATTTGGTGGGGGGTGGGAAGACATCAGGTTGTGTTTATTTTTATGTTGCAAACAGCAGTCCCAGTCCATTCCTAATTTCACTTACATGGGCAATGGAGTTGGGGCACACAAAAGAATAAGAAATGTACTATTATACATTTACTGTCCAAGAAAGTGTAATATTTCTGAGAGTAACACAGCATTTGAAACTAGGCTACTAGGTATCAGAAAGCACAATAATTTATTGCCTCCGTTCATTTTGACAAATATTGATTTTGCTTGGAACGATATTTACTTTGAGTTTTTAAGAAGGGATGAAAAAAAAGACTAAAAAGGTGATAGTCAGGAGAAAAAAAAAAAAAAGAGCAACTTATTGTAAAGGAACTCTGTGTTTTTTATCTTTCATTTCTCCTGTCGAATCATTTTAAAGGCAAGTAGGGATGGGTTCCTGGGGGGGAGTAGGAAGAAAACCAAAAACCTGTCCAGTTTTCTTCAGCTACAAGAATTCTTTCAAAATTGATGTTAATAGTTCAGAAAAAAAACCTTAATTATATAAGTCTTTTGGTCTTTCTCACTCAGCAAAACATATTAACTCTCTCGCTAGCCTCTGTTTCAGAGTTTCACTACCAAAGTGTTTCTGAATAGGTTGATGTTGCTTTCTGCAGCAAATGTTTTCAGTTTCAAGATGCTCAGAGTTTCTGTAAGCATCTTCAGTCAGAGGGGAAAAAAAACAACAAAAACCAAAGCACAAGAAAAAGGGAATATATGCCTGCTCTGTAATAGAATATTTCTTTTGAGTTTCACGATTCCTGATAATTAACTACTAGCTGGAAAGCTAGGTCTCTTCAGAGTTTTGAGGACTGCTGACTCCAGCCAGGACTGCTCAGGCTTAGTGAGCTGTCATCTTTGGTGAAGAAGGATACTATTTCTATTTAAATGAGTTGCCTGATCTAGAACATGGCAGCCTACAGGGTCTAAGCATCAGTCATGTATCCCCAAACACGTATTATACCATTTATTTTGTAAGTTTATGATTCTTCTCATTAATAATGAGTTTGTCATTAAAAAATAAGCTGTTTGCATATGGTACTGTTTCTTGCAATTGTTTAAGAATTATTTTCCTAACAGGAATACATATATATTGTTTTAAGCTTTTTGTAGCAAAGAACATGCTTGATCTGTTTGTAATGTTCCCTGTAAATTTACGTTGTTATATAAATATTTATCAGAAATAGCAAGAGCAGGCTTGGTTTAGGCCCACACGAATGCAGGAAGACCAGCTGCACTCTTCAGAAGGAGCTGGTAGTACATGAACTCTCTTTCAATCAAGACTGATGAATTTATTAGCATATGTGAGATTGTGTGGGAGCTTCACTGGTGGAAAATAACACAGCAGAGGAAGGAGAGTTGATTAGCAGGGTGTCTCTGCAGTCGCTACTCTGACTTACTCCAGGTATTGCATTACTTAGAACTTCATCTGGGTGGGTGACCAGCTGAGGTGCTGGCCACCTGTATCGCTCTCCAAATACTCCATGCAAAACTCCAAAACACTCATCTCATCTCCACTAATGGTTTAAAGAAACTTGACAGTAGGCTGGCAAATACGGTGCTGAGAGAGTCACGTATCAACCTGGTATAATACTATTGTCTTCTTATGCTCCCCTATCTGTTATGATTTAGATAAGACATGGTAGATATTAAGTGCTTTCTGATAGGGTGTCTGTGTTAATAGGGAATTTGCCTTAGCGAACCAGATCTGTGACTGATTAATTTTACAGCACAAATAAAATTTTACAATGAAATAAAAAATACCCCTTTTAGTAATGGTGCACATAGAAAATAAATGTTGAAAGATACACCAGAGTTCAAGGCCACTAATTTCTATTCATTTCTCATATCTACTTTTAGACTTCAAAATTAGTCATTGCAGCATTTTACAAATATCTTTACAAATAAGCTATTGCTTTCAGGTCCCCATTTATCACAATGCTAATCTGCCATTTTAGATATCATATATACAATGCGCTGCATTCTCTCCGTGACAAGATGCCACATGCAATGAATTACATCTTTTAAACAAAGAATATATACTTTCATAATGTCTTTGACAGAAAAATCGAAACCAACACCGCTGCTAAGAGTGTAGTAACCACAAAGAAATCCTCTGTTTTTTCATGACATTTTGTAGAGTAAAAAAGTCTTCAAATACAATTCAAAGAGTTTTAAATTAGTATTTTTCTGAGAAATAAAAGTATCTTCAAATGTTCATGCAAAATGTACATGTTAATTTTACACAGTGCTGATAATAAGGAAAAAGGAAAAAAGTATTTTGGGGGGTGGTAAAAGGGAATTTAAAATGGTGCCTGATAGCACAATACTTGCACTTAATTCTTAAAAGAAATGGTGTTGCATTGTCTCCCAAGTATAAAACTTTGGTCCATCGCAATATTGTCAATGAATGTAAGTTCTGGCTTAATGTGTATTATACATATTATATTGCACTGTATATAGATACCAGTATGTATATATAAAGAATCATATTTTATTTCTCTGTTTATCATGGTATGTTCCATTTAGCCAAATAAAATGCAAGTAGATCTTGAAATTACTTCCATGTCAGTTTTTCGATCCTCCTGCTGCGCAGACAGACAGAAGACCTTTAATTGAATCCCATTTTGTTTGCTACATCATAGCTCATTTCATACTAAGTTTCTGTTGAGGAGCAATGTTCAGTATATTTTCAGGTAAAAAGGGTAAGAAATAGAATATTAAAAAAACAGTGAACTATTAGTTCCTATTAGAAAAGTGAAAGATACTGTTGGGAGCTAGTTCTGCATTCCCAATTTCTCTAGTCTTTTCTGAAGTTTGGAAGAATTCACAAGTGTGACATGAGTAAAAATTAAATGCAATAAAAATGAGTAAGTTGTTTGGGTCAATCCTTAAATGACAGAAAGGAGATCTTGGCCATAGGTAATGCAGGGAAGTAGCGAAATCTAGCTAGAACCCCAACAGAAATAGAAAGATTGTTATTGAAATATTCAGCTAAACAGCTGAAATTCTTGCAAAATCTCTGATCCAAGGCAAGGACTGAAAATATGGAAGAGCGTGGGGAAGGAAGAAAACTGCCATACACAAAATAGTAACTGTAGTCCGAGGCACAGAGTGTACCAAAACTGTCTGGTGCTTGTTCTGAAGACTTGTAACTCACATCCTTCAGCATGTACCCTGCAGCTGAGTCACCCCTCTCTGTACGAAGAGCTTTTCTCACTATGAGTGTGGTCTCTACAGTGGGTCTTACCCCACGTTGCCAGCCACACTTTGCTTGGAATTCCTCGTTCTCTGGAACAAGCCACAGGGCAAGATCAGTCTGCTTTTGGTAACTCCAGGATACCAGGCTAAAAGTTAGATTTCACCTGCCACAAACAGGATTACAAATGAAATACCTCCAGTTGCCATGCAAATGAATTAATTTTAGTAATTACATGGAAAAAGAAGGACTTTGACCTCCTGCAATGTCCCTCTGATTAACTCCAGGATACCAGGCTAAAAGTTAGATTTCACCTGCCACAAACAGGATTACAAATGAAATACCTCCAGTTGCCATGCAAATGAATTAATTTTAGTAATTACATGGAAAAAGAAGGACTTTGACCTCCTGCAATGTCCCTCTGATGTTGAATATTGAGGTACGTACTAAAAGCTCCTGTTTCTTTACAACTAAATATCTAAAGCCTGAGCAATATTTAGTCTTGCCTAGAAGCCTTTCCATCCACTAGTGCTACTGAACATTTCAAAACTCATGAAAATTTCATTAATGTTCTTTTTTTCCTATTGTTTATAAAATTCAACTACATGTACTTCCCTCATGAGATCTTTGTTACAGAATTTTCTGTCATTTGCTGTATTCCATAAATAATTTTCCTGTAGAATTATTTTTAAAAATCTCCTTTGAAATACTTAGGTTTTGCTGAAACTTTGCCTTTGAACTCTTTCAGTTGCCAGTAGATGGCTGAGGATCAAACCCAGAACACCCCAATTGTTGAAAGTGGAAAAGTAAGAAGGCTGCTTTGCATGCTTCTTTACATGTCTTTCTTTTCAAGTGAAACAAAACTGAGGGTGGGACAGATGGGCATTGGAGGACACCATCCGGTCACAGAGGGATGCAAGAAGCTTGCAAGGCCTCTGTGAAGGGGCAGGATCATGGCACCTGTACACAGAACTCCATTTTATATAATGTTTTCTATTTTGGATTCAGGGAATTTTCTAGAGACACCATAGATGAGGTTCACCTCATTTATCTTTAAACATCCGTAATGTTTTAGCTAACTTAATCACCTTAAAGTCCCTTTATAATAATTTGAGAGAAATATTGGTAGTATTACCTTAGCGCGACAGTCAAAGAACAAAGGAAAGTTTGTAAGTTTAGGCAATATCTTTCATTAACAAACTAGAAGTGTTAGAAAAAGTATACTAACTCTCAGGAAAAATTGTGTAACTTCAAGTCTAAAAATAGAAGCAGCAGCTTTCACCGGTAAAATTAAATTTGGGGATGCCCTCCTTCTAAAGATAAATGTGCATACTTGAACCAGAGTGATCTGCGTGAACAATGTGATGTTGGAGCTGATCTACCCTGTTTTAGATGTGTTTCAGGATGAAATGTATTATACCAAGGACTTCACTAATTATATTGACTAGATCACCATTGATTTTAAAATCAACTTGGGCAACTAAAGCAATTAGGGAAGACATTACTGGAGCCATCATAGAAACAGATGAAGCCCCTCCTAAAATGAAATTGGTTTTTGAGACACTGTTCTTATATCTTTTAAGTATGACTACTTCCTTCCAACTGAAGCTTTCCGACCCAGCTCTAGGAGTTAATAGGAAGCCAAATCCTGCTACGAATAAAATCATGAAAGTATTTACTAGGAATTTTAATAAAACAAATTTTCACTGATTTATGTGAAAATTACTGCAGTACGTTTGTATGAGAGAGGAAGGTAACAAACAGGGGGTCACGGAATCTGTGATAGCATCAAGAAACAAAACAATAAAACAAAGTGTATCTAGCCATGTTACTTTCATGTGATGGTGTGCAGCATTAAATGTTTCCATCTACAGCCATTGACATAATATGTGAGCACTATTGAAGTACGTGGATTTAATTATTCCATGGGTTTGGCCAGTAAATAATCTATTTTGCAGAAAGGATACAGAGGTTCAAGAAAAACCTCTGGTGAGAGGATAGTGAAGAAACAGCTGAGAAAGCCTCAATCTCCCTAAAGAGGCAAAGATTCTTGTGCAGTTTTGGGGACAAAATTTTGATTGTTTCTTTTGGGTTATATCAGAATTTAAAGGTTTTGGCCCAAGACCTAAGGTGTCACTAGGCAGGTTGTCAAAAGTATTTGGGTACTTAAAGATGCAGGCAAGTACTTCAGTTTTCATTCCCCAGTCAGTGAAAACATCGCTGGCTGCTAGTTTGTATTCTTAAATTCCCAAATATCTTTAAAAACCTACTCAGAAATTCTGCCTGTCCAGGTACCCAGTCACCAGAGAAATACTGAAATTCAGCTTTCATGAGGAAATTAATATAATATGACTGTGAAATTGAGGCCTGAACACATGCAGTTACTGAAAAACAGGAACTTCACAGCTTTGCTTTCAAATTTTGGCTGTAGTTCAGAAAAGCACTTTAACATACGCTTAAATCCCATTAACTTCAGTGAAAGTTAAATGTGCTCTTAAGTGTGATCCTTAATAGGAAAGGTCCTTTCCATGGAGTCTTATGGTTGGAGAAGAACCCTGGACAAGAGGAAAATAATAATAATAATAATAATAAAACAAAACATAACAAAAGCTTTTGAAAAAAGCACTGGAGTTTTTCTCATGGAATGGTTTTCAATTAGTGACTGCAACGTGCATGTAAAATGGTAACAAGATGCTTTCCACGAGTTTTCAAGAAACACCATTGACAAGTAATTTCTGTTAAAACATATACAAGTTTTGCTTTTAATTTATGGTATTTTTAACTTTACCTTGATGATTATTCTTCCAGCAATCATTCGCCGAGGAAACCAGCCTCCGGTGTGGTAAGTCAGCACTGGGGGAAGGGAATCAAAGCAGAAATGGGTGGGCAGGAGCTCTTTTTGTGGGCTTTTTGAAGCCGGGCAGAGTGGCCGGTCTGTGCCAGGAGCCGGCAGCTTGAGGGCGGGCTGCTGAGAGGCCTGGGCGGGCCCAGCACCCCCGGCGGCAGATTTAAACGAGGCGTAACCGCCCTAACGGTCATTCGCTGAGGAGACCAGCCTCGATTGTGGTAAGTCTGCGCTGGGGGAAGGAATGGCGGCAAAAAAGGGTAGGCAGGAGCTCTTTTTGAGGGCTTTTTGAAGCTGGGTGCGGTAAGTCTGTACTGGGGGAAGGAATGGCGACAAAAAAAGTGTTGTCGGGAGCTCTTTTTGAGGGCTTTTTGAAGCTGGGCAGAGTGGCCGGTCCGTGCCGGGAGCCGGCAGCTTGAGGCCTGGGCGGACCCAGCACCCGCGGCGGCAGATTTAAATGAGGCGTAACCGCCCTAACGGTCACTTGCTGAGGAGACCAGCCTCCCGTGTGGTAAGTCTGCGCTGGGGGAAGGAATGGCAGCAAAAAAAGGGTCGTCGGTTTCTCTTTTTGAGGGCTTTTTGAAGCCGGGCAGAGCGGCTGGGCAGTGCTGGAAATCAGCAGCTTAAGGGCGGGCTGCTGAGAGGCCTGGGTGGGCCCAGCACCCCCGGCGGCAGGTTTAAACGAGATGTAACCGCCCTAACGGTCACTTGCTGAGGAGACCAGCCTCCCGTGTGGTAAGTCTGCGCTGGGGGAAGGAATGGCGGCAAAAAAGGGTAGGCAGGAGCTCTTTTTGAGGGCTTTTTGAAGCTGGGCAGAGTGGCCGGTCCGTGCCGGGAGCCGGCAGCTTGAGGCCTGGGCGGACCCAGCACCCGCGGCGGCAGATTTAAATGAGGCGTAACCGCCCTAACGGTCACTTGCTGAGGAGACGGCCTCGGGTGCGGTAAGTCTGCGCTGGGGGAAGGAATGGCAGCAAAAAAAGGGTCGTCGGTTTCTCTTTTTGAGGGCTTTTTGAAGCCGGGCAGAGCGGCTGGTCTGTGCTGGAAGTCAGCAGCTTGAGAGCGGGCTGCTGAGGTGGCCTGGGTGGAGCAAGCAAGCAGTAGGAGGACGTCAACGAGTATATGATTTAGTTTTGTCATAGTAGTAATACTTACATATATATTGTTATCCTCTGTGTGCTTCTCACCTTTCTGTATCTATATTTTAATTTAACTGATAGTGGATTTAAGTTATGAATCTTATTCGTCCAAATATTTGAACAGTGCAAGCCAGAGGCAGATTAGAGTGGGAACCCACACGAATCAAACTCTTGGCTCTCCTGCAAATTGCAGTGGAATGTGAAGATGTTTGCAAAGAGAACAAAGTTTCCCTCCCAGCTGAAAGGGCTACCTGTTTGCATGTTTTGAAATGTTGTGGTAGACTGGATATAAATTAATAGCCTTTTGATATTGATTGAGCACGCTCAGTTGCTTGATGATATTTCCCTTAGAAATAACATTTACCCTTTTGAGCTCAGTCTCTATTATTTTAGAATTGAAGCAGTTATTTCTTTCTTTGAGGGTTTGAAGTGACGTTGGACTTTACATGTTGGGCAGTGGAAGACCCAGAAAAGGACCTTGGATTTACAGCTTTCCAACCATACAAATTGCTGCCTGGCATCCTTTACGTTGTTTGTTGTCTCATTTAAAAAAAAAATGTAAAAAATATGTCAAAACCAACAAAGTCTTAGCAAAAAACACCCCCATAGCTTCTGCAACGCTGTTGTAAGAAATTGATTCAGCTGGTGTAAATCCGTGACCTTTGCAAGGGCTTCCACTCGTTGCTTGTGTCATTACTCGATTTCCAATGGAAAGTGAGGGCATGACAGATACTATTTGCAGCCATTTCCAGTCAGTGCTTGTGATAGTTCTAACCTTGGGGTCAGGGAGTAGTGTGTTCTGCAGTTTAAATCATTGACTATCTGGCCCCTTTAACTCTAGACAGAAGGGAAAAATAGGGGAAAGGCAGGCAGGGAGTACAATTACAGGCAGCTTAATTCACTGCCTGTGAAACAGCCAACTATTTACTTTTCAGATGCACAAAGTACAGTCAGGAGGCACTTCCTATATCCACTTGTCTGTATGTCATGTATTGGGTTTCTGATCTGGTTTGTTGTAATATTCCTAGAAGATGTGTTAATTGAATTCAACAAGTTAACTTGTGGACTTGTGCCTTCATGCACTTGACAGTGGATTCATGTCAACACAGCTGGGGTTTGTCTAATAGAGAGAGTGAGTGCTGGGCTGGTAAAATCCAAGTTATAAATTTCAGTGGGCCACATGTATGTGGAAGGGTGGGAAGATGTGGCATCTGCTGGGAAGAGGTGTAGGGCACAGTGCAGCTGCCACAGCCAAGTGTCAGCTCACAGGGATGTAATTCTGGGTTGCAGGCTGATGAATCCTGAACCTTGTCAAAACTAATGGTCACTTAATGGTCTATGTCTTTGCTAGATTCTCCATGACTGTCCAGCCTAAGAGTGTTTAGTCCTCTTCATCTGTGGCTATGTTGTTTGAAGCTTTGTACTAGTTACTCATCCTGGTTTTGTTATTTAATAGGGATTGTGACCCAGTGTTCTGGTCAAACATTTCATCATCCAAATCATCCTTTGGTCTGGTGACAACATAAAAAAAAAAAATCATTAAACTTCTGCCCTCCCCCACCCAAGATTTACGCCATATCTTGGTTAAAGAGTAGCAACCCATCCAGAGTAGTTTTGTATTCCCCAAACATTACATATGTAGCTTGAGAAATTTACTGGGCTTTTTTTTGACAAGTAAAATATATCATCTAAGTAGTTTATGTCCTTTTGTCTCCAATACTATGATCGTCTTGAATGTAAAAGAAATCTTGATTTTGATTTGTATTACTTGTGGCTCATTCACTCAGCCATGAAGATCTGTCATACATCTTTATCTATATTTGTTGTTGGAATCATTAAGTTGCATGAGATAGATAACTTCCTAGAGCTGTACAATACTCACACAACCAATAAATTTAATAAAGGGAAAAACAGTCTGAGAAATAAAATGCCACTACTGACAACACTAATAATGTACATTCTCGACAGGTATTATGGGGCTAATACAAGCCTTGCTAGCTTCATCATAGTCATTTGTGGAAAGATTTTACTCTGATTTATATGTAGAAGTAAAATAGCTATAAGATGTAATAACTATAAAATGATGCATTGTCTATACTATATATACAATATATTATTACATCTATGTACCCCAAACCAAGCACAGTAAAATTTATCAGTTGACGGTACACTTCAAATAAATTAAACATACTATATTGAACTTTTTAAAATTAGAATGATAAAAAATTGCAATCTAATTTTACTTGTGTTTTTAATCATCTTGCTTTAATTGTGTGTTAATGAGTTTAGCCAGCATAGCTGAAAAGGCTGAGCAACACAGTTATAAGGAAAAAAAAAGATACTAAAGAGAGATGTTTGTCCTGCAAATAAAGAAGCATGTGATCTAAATCTAACTATAGGTTACATATAACTTGAAAATTATACTATTGAAAGCTATGAATATGAAAACTGCAAACGCTTTTTTGCTTGTTTGGATTTAAAATCTAAAATTCATACTTGAAAACATTACAAATGTTTATCTTGCAATAAATTAGTAGTTCCCAGTTCTATCTTCTCAGTTTATGAAAATTAAAAAGATCCCTGTTGAGGCCAGTTTTTTTGGATCTCACCTGGACTTTGATTTGTTTTTGGTTTTCTTAAATTTCAAGATATTGTCTTCCTCCTGTATTCCTCTCATCCTTCTGTCATCCTTGCTGTCAGCTGTCTCCTGGATGGCCATAGGAATTTTTTTGATTTCTGAGGAATTTCTTTTCAGTGGAAGCAAACCTTGTTAGAATCCATTTCTTACGCCCTTTTTGTTGAAGCAATTCTTCCTTGAAAAGAAAACAACTATTTTTTGCCCCGGAGCAGTAAGCGTGATGAGAAGCCTTGGTGGCACCAGCCATAGTACAGCAGGAGGCCACAGCACTGGTCCATCTGTGGTGGCCCCATTGAAGGTGGCACCTTCATGGACTCTGCTGGAGTTGGTACTCCTTGGAAGTCCTGGACCATCCATCGTGCACACCAAGGCACCACTGGGGAAGCCTTTGGCAGTCAGGGACAACTCACTGAATTCCTACTCAATCTAACAGATAGATAAAGGATTGTATAAATGTATTTATTGCTTGAATGTTCTCCTCCTTGGACCTCCTACTCCAAGCCTCAGAGCTGTTGTTTTTTGGTTGCTTGAACTATGCAATTAACCCAGTACCATCTCTACAGAGCAGCTGTCCTATCATGGGTAGTTATATTCAAATCAAAGTGCATTATGTTGAATGTATGAAGAACTATGATTTTTTTTTAATTGCGTTTTTCCTAGAATGTTCCATTTCATAATAAATGTTAGGTCCAACCAAAATGTAATGAAATTTCCTTTCATGTAGTTACTAATTAACAATTACTGGACTTGCTTACAGACGTGCTTTATTGTTATTAATATTATGAAGGAAGGAAAGTGTTTTTTGCAGAAACAAGGGGATAAAATACCCTCACATCAATGGTAAAGACATCATATAATTCCATTAGGAATATTCAAAGTGCCATAGTACCATCTGGATATCTCTTTGTTGAAGCATTATTTTCACAATTAATATACCTTGTCATACATCTATTTGTTGGTGAAAAGTTAGTTGATGAACACAAGACAAATAGAGTTTGTCGGGTTTTTGCTTTATCTGAAATCAAACAGTTGCACCCCCTCAGAAATTGCTTTTTAAAAACTCTTTGCTTGCTATGGAATTTGACTTTTTTATAAGAGACTAAGGACAGACATCTAAGAAAGGGACTTGCCTTATTTGAATAGAGCATTTAGAGTAACCATGAAAAATTAGAGTCAAGTTTAATGAGAGATGGAATGTAAAAGAAAATCTCTGTGTTCCAAGAGAAAATACCTTTGTTGTGGAGACTATTTGCTAGATAAGCTTAAAGGATTTCTTGTCCACTTAGAGGAATTCTAGTGGCATAACTAGATACATGGTGTCGTTTTTCAGAGTAAGTCCCAGAATGTAATAACATTAACAATTTGTTTACCTTGTAACTGCGTGGTAACCATTAAGAATTTAGTGAGCTGGACAGAATTGAAATTCTCAAAAAATATTTAAAAAACTAGTTAGTCATCTTTGCTGCTGTGGATCATAGTACCGTATTTTATGTGTTATGCTTAAGCTCATTTCTTTATCTGTTTTTGTGATGTTTCTAACAACATTATAACAGTGTTATAGAGAAGCTTTTAGTATGATCAAAAAAAACCCAGAAATATTTCAATGTTATAATAGAACTGAGGGTTATGGCCTTAAAACAGTGCATTGTAAAAAAGATATTTTCAAGTACATGAACAAATAGCAGAATTTACATGTCTTTGTCTTAGGAATTTGCTTCATACCCTGTTTTCAGGTTAAGTCATGTATTACTGTTCAGTTGGCTTGCAACCTTTTAAACCACAGTGAGTCAAGATACTAACACACTCTGTGCTTTGTTACCGCTGGGATTAAACAAGTATCCCACTGCTACCATGGTTTATCCCCTGTGTAATGGTTTTCAGTGGTCATTCACAGGCCTGCAAGCTTTTTGCTCTTAAAATTCAGAAATGTCAACAATGGGCACAGCTAACATCTGGGACCTCTTTACTTTCACTGTGAGAATCAACATGGTGCTCAGAAATGAGCATTCAGCAAAACATATAAACTTTCTGGAAATTAATATCATAAATACTAAATGGGGCAAAAAGTGTAATTTTACTTAAAGATACTTGTACGAAAATATAAATTACACAGAAAACTGCCTGGTGAAGTACAGTGCACTTGACATGTTTTATTGTTTTAATATGTTTTTAATAGTACATTTTTACCATTTTTCTTCTTATTCACTGAGTTATTATTAGGCAACTACAATTAATAATTTAAAGGGGCCTATTCTGGCTTTTAGTACATTTATATGGCTCCCTCGGCAGTAATAAGAGTCTAAAACATGCTGTGTATTCTGATATCTGGTTCATAACATGAATCTTGTCTTGCTTTCTGTTAAGATTTTAGATGGGGATTTTTCCACATTAGTTTTACATTTGTGCTATCCATTTTTTTGGTGTGTATGATAACTTTTCCTCAGATAGAAACCGTGCTCTCAGGAAGCTAAGCTACATCAGCTTTTTCCCTCTGAAATGTTCCAACTTTGCCATCTCCAGTTCAGTTCCCAGGACTAACAAAGCTAACAGTAGCCGGGATGCAGATACCGTGTCAACTGGCCTCCAGAAGCTGCAAACATGGTGTAATTTCATGCCACCCTGATGCAACTTTGCAGTGGCACCAAAGGGCTCTATACACACTGCACTTGGGACCTGTGCCCGAGTTTGGACTTGGGTTCACAAACCAAATGGCTCCAAAAAAGTTGCATTTATGCCTTTTAAAAGCAGAGCTCTGGGACATGAGCTGTTTCTGCAGCTTTAGTTTGACTTTCCTTACCTGGAAGTCCAATTAGGTCACTTCTAATTAAACGTGAAATGTGGGTTACCTTTGTGACAGTGAGGACAACGGGGGAATTTAGGCTTGCATTCTTGTTCCAAGATAAAACGACAGGTCCAGCATTACTTAAATTACAGCTAGGCTTTTTTCCTTCAGCAGCACAATTCAGCCTCATTCTTTATCTTTCCCAAATGCTGTCCTTCCACCTAACATATAGCAAGATAGCTGTGATGGATGTATCTATAATTTTGTGTGGAAGAGATACATATATTTCTTGCAGTCAAATGAGATTTTAATATAGGACTCAGTTTATCAGGGAAATGATAACTTGTGTTGGCACGATGCATGTTGCCAGTATACATACTGTTTGGGGATGTTTCTCTAGTTTGGAAACTATAGAATCAGAAGGTGACATGTCCATGCTGCTTGCACCTACAGCGTACACAAAAAATCTGTGAATTATTATGGTATTTCAGGAAGTGTACCTTATGAAATGTTCTTTTGCGGCTCCCTGAAGATTAAAACGCCAACCAGTAAAGATCCTATTGTGGGTTTATATGAGTGAGTAGAGAATATATGTTATGCAACAGAAGCATTTCATAATGTTATCCTATATCCATTTGGACAAGCTTCAGGCCACACTAGCAGTTTTTATAGTAGCCCCAAATGTCAGATTTTTATGTGGCTCAGATAACAGTCTTATTCTTTGATCTTTTTTTTTCTCTTTTCAGCAACATCTCACTAGTACGAGTTCAAGAGTGTACTTTAGGCTCAGACAACATAAAAACCCATCACAGCATACTTTAGTATTTCTTCTGCCTTTTAACAGTATACATGGCAAGGAATAGTGGCTAGATTACAAATCTTAGGAAACAAAGAAAATTCATGCAGGCTTGGAGTTTGCAAGTGAATTCAATATTAATAAAATGTTAGCATTCATTCTGAACATATGACCAGCTTCCCTTTTCTGTGAATTTACAAGTTTCAGGAATGCTCTATGCCCTCAGTGAAATGGAATGATGACTTAATTGTTCTTGCAAATGACAGCTTTACTTGGCTGTGAGTTTATGAGGCAGTAAATTTGCCTCATAACTTGCAGCATTTACCCAGCACATATCTATGATGCTGTGAGCTATTTATTACTAAGTGTGTTTGGAGTGAAGTGAAATGATCATATAAGTGCTCAGAGGAGACATACTATGATGAAAAAAAAATATTTTTCCAGTAGCATCCTTTTGGTCTCTTTATCTTCCCAGTTCTTTTCAAATACGCGTCTATTGATATCAGTGGGTTTACAGTGGTCTAAGTGGTCAGTTGGAAATGGCTAATGGCACCAGGAATATGGAATTTAAAGTTAATGTATAGACTATATACCTGTAATCATACATGCTGGTGATGTTCAATGGTACTTTCCCTGAATTCTTCTGAGTTTCTAGTGATGTAGAAATTGCTGAATGCAAGAATGCTGGAGAACAAACACTTCCTGAATTGTAAGTGGTGCCTTTGATTTTATTTATTTTACCTTAAAATGCCATCTGTCACACTTGTATAATTGAAAATCCTCATCCATTGTACTGGTTGTTTTCATAATGATTGCAAATATGTAATATCATAAATAACATCAATGCCAGTGATTGAATGGACTGATACCTAAGTTCTGTGAAAATAGAGGTCTGTTCTCAGACTAATTTACTGTATGCAATTCATTGTATGCATTGTCATTCTCAGTGGTTGTAATGTATGCTAGTGCTAAATGAAGTATGTAAATCCCCCCTATGAAGTCTGTTTTCCCCTTGATATACACAAATAGCTCCTCCTAACACTTGTGTGAGCTAAGCCTTATTTATTGTTAACTGGAAAATACATAGTTCGATGACAAGGAAGTCTTGATTTGTCAGTAAAGCCATTTTGCATGGGAATGAAGAAACTACTTAAATTAAACCAAACAAAAAAAAATTCCTTCTTTAAATAAAATGAAACTTCAGTGATACTTGTCCCTATATCCCAGATCCTGTTCACTGGTCTAGATTCTGTATATGTTTTCTTAGGACTATTATCTGTTGTGAGTATTAATGATGCTCTGCATGGAGTTACCAGGGAACAAGGCCAATTTTAGTCTTCGGAAAATGTATTCATTCATATTGGGTCAGAGGAGAGAGATTGTCATCTTAGTATTCCTATCCCCAATCTGAACTGTTTAAACTGTGAACGTGCGAAGGGGCTGTGTGACACCCCAGCAGTGTTTCTACAGGATCTTGCTTTCAGGCTGGGCTATCGTGGATCTGGCATTGACTTCTAAGCTTATGCTCTACAGATAGGAAGAAGTGCAGTTTTTGTCACTCCTTCACTCATGTTTGTTGCCATTTAAGTCCCTGAACAGGCTGGATGTAGGAAATTCAGGAACCTGCTGCATACCACACATGCTTCCTTTCCTGGAGCTCTCATCTTCTAAGTTGTGTCTCTACAAACTAAAGACTAGTTAGACAGCCAGGTCTCATTAAAAATACTGCACTGTGTATTGAAGTATGATATTCAGGAAGGTCAAGCAGGCTGCAGCTTTGGCAGGGGACAGTAAGGTTTTTTTCTTTGCTGTAAGATCCGCTGTGAGCGGATCAGTTTTATTTTTACTTCTCTTTAATCTGCTCACCTAATTCTAATGCAGGTAGCATGTTCTTTTCACCGTGATCCTTAGCTGAAACTACAGCTACTTGGCAATATCATATATTTCTGAGAAATCTGTGCTTGCATCAGAACATTTGTTTTATTACTGTTCATAGCTCCCACATTTACTTCCTGGTTTTAGAGCAAAACTATGACCAAGAGAACAGCCAGAACAGGCACATTTAGGGTTAGGTCCTAGGCCTTCTATGAATAGAGCTGGGAAGCAGCAGGAATGAGGCTTCCTCAAACTAAAAATGATTAATGGCCCTGACTGACATCCTGAGGCATCTCCTGCCAGCTCCCCGTGGCCCACCTCAGCCTGGGGAGGTCCCTTGCCCAGCGATGCTGCAGAAGTGCTAGTGTCCAGACCTGGGTAGATCCTAGGTCTAGGTGTAGCCTTGTTTCTAGCCCAGCCCTGCTGCTGGCTGGACAGCCTGGTCCTTGATCACCATTTGTGGTGCTAGGGATGGACCCTGCTGCCAGCACCCAGCTCTGCCTGCCCTACTCAGCTACTGCATGTCTCCACCCCATTGGCAAGGTGTCCTGAAGCAGGCACCAGAGTTTCTTAAAAATGCCCCCCTGTGTTGGCTACGTGCCAAGTTAAAGAAGAGGGTAAGAAGGGGAAGGGATGGCAGTGATGGTTTTCCATCATGTTTTTCTCTAGCACTACAAACACCAAGCTCTGCTCAAACTTTGTTTTTACTGTTTTATCAGCATGTTAGTGGTGACTCACGCATACTTGATCAGGTACAAGTGGTGTGAGGTGGCTGGTTGCTCACCTGCTTGCAGGTATGTTGTTTGGTAACTCAACATTTTCCAAGTCTCAGACAATAATGCACACTGCAAGTAAGTCATTGTAGGTTTAGACTTAGGCCTTCCTGAATAAGACTCTGCAGACATGTATGTACATAGCTTAGTTTAAATTTGACTTTCTTTTCAAAAAGCGGGTGATTTCTTCACAGCCACATTTATGGAAATCAACAAACATTGACTGATACTGAGAAGCCTAAGAAAAATTTCTGCATAGCCAGAGAATGTCACAGCATGATTTGAAATACTCCTTATAGAGAGATGCATCCCGATATTTTAATTATCCTTTCTGGTAATGTAATCAAAAGCTAATTATGAATCATAATTATTTGTAGTGACACACAGTGGAAAAAATTGAGGGAGAAAAATGAGGACAAAAAAAAAATCATAGTCTCATCTGCTTAATCTCTGTTTGAGCTGTCCTTTTGATCGATGTAGACTACTGTCTGACAGTTTTTTCCTTTCAGTGCTGTCATTTTTATTCTATTGTTCCTTTCCTACTTCATCCAATGAAGGGTTACTGCTAAATTTAGGGAAAAGTATGGACAAACTTGAACTGAATCACCCTGGCTGTTATTTGCAGCCTGCGGTTCAACTGTAGTCATAAACATGTTGTGATTGCTATTACTATTTTGTATAGCTTCAACTTCTTTTCCCCAAGAATTAACTGCAATGTAGCAGGAAAATCTTCATTCTGTATTTCATGACCTCTTCTCTGTAGGCCCTGCCTGCTCACGGAGAGCTTTGGCCAGCAGTCACCAAGCTTAGTGCATGAAATCTACAAGCTTCTACAAATATACATGTTTTGGTTATTGGTGTTTGCATCCCTGTTGGGGAGCAGGTTCTGCTCAAGATTTAGCATGCAGGGTGTAAAGTATAACATCATCTTAGTCAGTGAGGCTTACTGTTCTTGCAAATTTTTCATTTGCATTAGTGTTGCAAAAAGAAAAGCAGCTGCCCATTGTAGATGTGTCTGGATACAGTTAAAACTTTTAGATGAAGAAGACTTTATGCTTCCATCTGTTCTAAAAACAGCTAGTAGAATTTTTTTCATTTGCCTAGTCTAGAGCAGATTTTTCAATTGACAAATTCCCAGAGCTTGTTTTCAAACTTTATTTTTATTCCTTGTTAAAGGAATACTAGCTAGTTAAAGGTATGCTAGCTAGTAGTCACAGAAGGGTTAAATTTAATAGAAAATCACAAAGTATATCTGAGAGACATAAATACTAGTGCAGAACATCTTTTCTCTTTGATAACCAGAAAAAGGAGCTAAGGTGTAAGAATTTTACAAAGTGAACTATATACTTTTTCATAATGAGGTCTGGCCAGCCAATTATCTGTTAGTCGATCTGTGCATTCCAGGAGAAAAATAAAAACAAGTTTGGGTAACACATGCAACTGGAAAAGCATGAATAGATATTTTCTAAGCTTTACTTTTCTGCTATGATGGAGTTGTGGTCAGAACTTCCAAATGGAAAGTCCAAATGGATTCAAGCTACTCCGTGAAACTCTTATGTTCCCCCACAGATACAAGTATTGTCTAATATGATGGAAACTTTGAAATGTGTTCCACACCTTGGGGTATAAAGATGATATTCTGCTTTCTATTGAAATATTAAAGGAGTAATTTTTTCTAAGGATCTTGAAATATTTTTTCAAATATTAAATGGCCTTTAAGGCACACTTCAGATCAGTTAGAAAAAATATTGCTATCTATGACAGTGAGATCCCATGATTTACTTTAAATCACAGAATGAATGATGGGGAAAAAAAATATAAAAGGAATTCTTACCCTGAGTTGCCTCTTTAAGCATTGAGATGAGGATGACCTGTCATGTATTCAAGTTCCTAAAAAGCGATAGAATAAAAGATGCATTCTAATATTTCTATTACTTTTCAATGTACTTGGTCCAAGACATTATTCTATAACTGGGACTCAGGCTGAATTGGTAGACCGTTTACAGGAAAAGTCATGTCTAATGATTATAAGGGTACACTGCTGAATTCTCAGTCAACAGTTCTCTCCAGAAATACTGATCCTCTTCTTCTTTATACACTGAAAAAATCAATGATTATAACAGAGGATCATGTTTTAAAAAGTGGTATTGGTTTAGACTTCCCAGCCCTACTATGAGTAGGCCAAAATCCTTAAATATGTACTGTATTTAGATATTACAAGCTTCCAGTCTGTCTTCCTAGAGAGACACAGATTCTTTTTGGAAGTGTCTGAAATTTATTCTATTTGGAGATAATCTCCTTTATGCTGCACAGATTTTGAGTATTTCACTTCCTCTGCTGTTTTTCAAGTAATGTGTTCTGCTACAAAATACTTGCATGGTCTAGGTGACTTATTTTTGGGGGCTTTTTTTGGTGTGTCTTCTGAAGCTAGGATATAAAAACAAGCACTTAAATTAGTGACATTTACAAATACCTGTGCATGATATTCTTCCTTCTGCATTATAGAAATACAAAACCCATATAGTATAACCCAACTAGAAATATAACCTCATATAAAGTGCCCATAGAAACAGCTAGATGCTTAGTGCCTGCAGCCACTTCCACAAATGTTTTGTTTCTCACATTGGCATCCTTTTGTTAGATGGAAAAAAACTTTGATTTCCTAGCACTTAGGTCGTGAAGTTGATATTTACAAGGCAAACATCAAGGTCATGATACTTCAGGCATTTTTGGACACTTCTTCAGTCGAGTATGGATTTTATTCTTCAGTCAACTATCTTGGTGATTATTGACTTTCTTTCTGCCTGTTTTGATGACAGACAGTCGGTATCATATTTTTCTGATTCTTTCAGCATTAAAGAGACATAGACTTAGGGATGCCTCCTTGCTTCAGGGAGGTACAAGTATAAGCACAACTCTGTCACTAACGGCCCATGTAGAAAAGTAAGACAAGGATGAGAAGTACACAGCTCTACAAGTCACAATTGCATCTTTGAAATTTTCTTAGAGTGACATAGGACATTTCCTTGCCTTAGGGTAAAATCTATTCCTAAAGAAAAAAAAAATGTATATTCCTTTATAAGGATATGTGTGTGTATCTAGCACATGCATATTAAATATACACGAGCATGTATATACGAGGGTGTGTGGGTACATGCACCTGACTAGCTCCATATCTTTCTGGGGCAAGTTAAAAAAGGAGGTTGATTTTAAGTTGTAAATAATAACCCTACCAGATTCTTGATCAGCCTCAAAGAAGGTTGGCTTGTATTGGTGAGGTTACCAGCTCCATAAAGCAGTGTGAATGTGAAGCAGGTTGCCTATGGGCAAGAGGCAACTCCCACCTTTGTCTGCACCGCAGATGATGTGCGTTGTTGTTGGTCTTCTTTCCTGGATTCATTGCTGATCTGCCCATCCTCAAGGAAACAAACCACACTGTTGTTATTACTTCACCCAAGTGACCTCCCACCCCACGGAATTAGTGAAAATCAGTGAACTGTGCCTTCAGCACCCAGTGCAGAGGGCAAACAACCGGGGTACTTCATCTCTCAGTTTCTGGAGTGTGGAAAAACATGGATGGTGCCATTTTTTTTTTAGTGCATGTTGATTTATACGGGCCTGCATGTGCAACAGCCTCGCTGTTATGTGACAGTCTGCCCACACCATAGCGCGCACCTTCCCATCTTGCCTGCCTTTCTCATCAGCCTTGCAACTAAAGTCTGGGCTGATCCTTTCTGGCAGCTCACCATCTGCAAAACAGGAAGCACTGGCTTTGCTGTGATTTCACACTTCTCTTGATTAAGCTCGCTTATGGCTGAGAGCCTTAAGGAGAGCCACGTAACATGCGGTGGCTGCGGCCGCGCTTTCTTTGGGGACAAACAGGCAGCAAGGCAATGGTGGCGGGGTGCAATCTGGAACACCCAACAGTGCTGTCTGAATCTGTTAGTTTCTCTTATACTTCAAAAGCTGTGTGTTATGAAGTGAACGGTCTAATTTCAACACTCTACCTTCCTAGAGGGAATTGAACATATTGTTTTATGACCTTGCAAGCCTACTTCTTGGTGGATGAGTGCAACTGGAAGGACGAGGTTGGCTCAAGCTCTGCCAGCAGCAGTATCCTTTTTAAACGGCAATGGCTAGAAAATAAAATTCCCTCTTATTGTTGGCGTTTCTCTCTATCACTTTCTACTTCTCAGGCTGCAAGACCACAGCAAGGAGTTTATTAAGTATTACTGTCAATGATCTGTCACTGTTACTTAAGGCTGGCAGCACTGAGAGCAAGGCCCCAGTGAAGGTTTTTTTTCAGACGTTTCCAGTCAAATCACGCTTTTTTAAAGGACAGTAAGGAGCTATTATGGCCATTCAGCTTGCCCTCTTCCTTAGGAAGAACTTCACTAGGTAACTGTCAAATCCCCTTTCCATCTCACAGCAACTCTCTGAGAGAGAGCTCTGCCTGTAAAGCTACTGTTTTTTTTTCAATTAAAGACACCAGGAAGTAAAATGAGTACTGCCCTATTGTGGAATTTTTTCCATTTATTCCCAATATAAAAAAATATACTGCATTTCTTATTTAATTTTTGTGTGGCTTCCTAATATATACATAGTCTTCTCTTTTTATAATATGCAGACTAACTAGCTTTTGATTCACTACACTGTTCTGACAATAAACTTCTCTCAGCTGGATAAGATTATGACAACAGCTTCTCTTCCCAGCTTATTTTAACTTTTTCTCCTTATACTGTAAATCTCCTTTGCTTAGTTGTCCTTGCTGAACATCGTGACCTTTTCCCGAGGGGGCAGATAGTTTTCTTTTTAACATCACAATTTATATAGTGAGTTTTGCAAATGTAACACACTACAGCAACTCATTAGACCATTTTGGTCTTTTGGGAAGGTTCTGGCGGCCCACAGTCTTTGCCTGTGACACTGTCTCAGCCCATCAGACTGCACATCAATTTCACGAAAATTGGATGCAGAAACAGTATTTTCCATATCAAGAATGTGTATTTGTTTTGATCACATGGAATGCCTGAAGTTGTGGGTGAGAGACCCCTACAAAACTTTAAACTCAGATTCGCTTTCATAGTGTATTCTCCAGAAATTTTTAAGTTTCAAGTTATTTCCAAGTTGCTGAAGTATTACTGTCATACAGCAGCTTGCCATCTTCTTACCTTAATTCTTGATATTACCTAGAACTGCTGTTTTTTCTTTCATGCAATTCTTTTTATGACATGAGCACTTATTTAATATTTAATGTTTCTAACATTACTGGCTCTACTCTGAAGGCTGCTGGGGATTACACCCTTAAAATGTTAGTAGAATGAGTTTCCCATTTGAGTTTGTAATATTTTTTTTTGTGGGTATCAAAGTAAAAAAATGTACTGGAGCTCCACAGAAAATGGTTCACAAAAAAGCTTGGAAATAGTACTGTGATCTCGGGACTAGATTTGACATTACCAATTGGTAGTTTTCATCTTGACACCATTTTAAAAAAACATAATAATATGAAACATTTTAATTAGATAAAATTGAAATATAATTTGATGAGTGTATATGAATATGGTAAATAGATTTGATCAGGATTCTGTAGTGATTCATTATTGAGTTATGCCATGTAAAGCACGCATAATAACTCACAATGAACATGTATTTCCTTAATATTTGTTTCTAAGTTGTACTCAAGCCAATGTTTTTTTTTTTCTCATATCCCAGTAAATTCTGTATAAAGGTATTTGTGTGTAGGTCCACATACTGGTGGAGGGCAAGATGTTCATTGTCATAACAAAAATATGTACTCATAATGTAGTCACTTGGAGAAACACTGACACTTCTTGTAAGTCTTAAGTGCTTAACTTACTGGAGTTGTTCTTGTTAAAAAAAATCAAAAATCCTGAATGTTTACTGATAATAACAACTCTGCACCCACAAGACTCTGATTGTAATTTGTGAGAGTCTCTTCTTATGTTAAAGGTGCCTTTATTTATGCAATTGAATTAGAGGCAGCCTAAGAAAGGTTGGCACTTCTAATTTCAGCAGTTAATAACTACTTTAGGACAATGAAAAGTTCCAGTAGTACAGAGATAGCTTTCATCAAGACCTTAGTATACAAAAATACAGAAGGAGACCAATTGTTTCATGTTATCAAGCCTGTAAATACCCTGTTGGATCAACCACTTTTGAAACAGGCTTTGCACTAGTTACTTTGTTATTTGTTGACAATGGGACATAGCTCCTGAAGCCCTAATAGTGCTGAAACTGAGACTCAAGTTTTGAGTCATTAGTCTGTGCTCCAAGCATGGGAAAATCTATGCTAAGAAAAAGAGACAACACAAACAGAAGAAAAATGACTTTAACATACAGCTCCAACAAAATATTAGTTTTAAACGGTGGAAAAGAAAGGAAGATTCCACAACAGGGCAATATCCAGTAATGTGAGTTTTTCATTATGTGGGAATTTCTAATGCTTAATAGGATTATTTGTGTGAAGGAAAGTTCCAGGAGCTGGTCTGGATTTTAAAAGGGTTGTTCCAGGAGACAAACATAATTTAAAAATATTCTACAGGTTTAAAAACTGCTGTGCATAGAACAGATGTGGACTTACTCTTCAAGCAAGAATTCTGTAGATGTTTTTTATTTTAGTTAAATAATATAAACTTACTGAGATAATATAATTGTGTTTTAGTTCTCAGCTGTCATGAAGAGAGAGGATTTACAAATTAGTTCTGGTATTTCTTTAATATTTTCCAGAACAACTTAATCTTTATTGTAATGTAATCACTGCATAGTTTCCTCCTGAATAGATTTGGTTTACTCTCACTTTGGATACCCTTTGTCATAGAAAACTTCAGTCTTTAAGGGATAACAGCTACATGGTGAGTTCAATGGCCTTTCTGGTTTAGGCGGGACCTTGGTGCTTGCTTAGGATACAGAATTCTTTGCCAGATCCTTACAGAGATATCCATTACACTGGTGGTCCTTTAGCCTGGCTAAAATTTGTTGTACTTTTGATGAGACAGTTTCAGTGCAGTTAAAGGCTATTGGGTAGATTCCGTCTGGACTGTAACTGAACTACACTATGATACTTTGTGCCTTCACGGAGAGATGGGAAAGAGGGCAAGGTTTTGCTATGATAGTTACTCCGTGACTGCCAAAGTGTTATGTTGGATCTAGCTCCTAAACAGGTTTTTAGCAGTGAGCATTGATTGTACGTTTCACTAGATGCATCTACGTATGTGAGAAAACAATCATAAGAGCAGTGGTAGCAGCTGGAGTAGAGCTGCTGGTAAGGCTGAGTGCAGACCTGCAAAGCAACAAAAGATTAGTTGAGAAACTAAATTTGAAGGACACCTAAAAATGGCAAAAGTAGAGGAGTTCATGATACGCGAACTGAAGAAAGAGACAGTTAAAGAACAATTAAAGACAAGAGATTAGGCCAGAGCAAGGACCAAAAGAAAGCTAAACTGGAGATGGGAACTTAGATAGCAGGAGGGAATGGGACACAGCTGGGTAAAAACCAGGGCAGGAGGATATATCATAATGCTGACTCAAGAGGAACAAGCAGAAACTGGAAGTAGCCAAACAGTAGCATAGGCTACAGTGAGATAAACCTGGGTGCTTGGTAAATAGCTGTCTGGTCCTGGGGTGGCACCATCTCTTCCTGCTGGTCTTGTCTCCCCTGATCATCAAATTGTAGCAACATGACTTAAACTTGGAAGGAACCTTCTGATTTCTAAGTGTGTGATCTGTAAAAACTATCCTCTCATTTTTCAGATACATTGTGAAAATAATATAATTAATATTTATGAAGTAATCAAATGTTATACTTAGGAGCACCATAGAAAAATCTGTGGGAAAGGTTATGTCAGTTTTCAGAACTGGATTTGAGTAGCATGCAGTAAATAAAGCACTTCAAACACCAAGGATAACACAAAATATTGACTAACTGCTCAGTGAGGGAGCCACGTCCATATTATGCCCTGAGGCAGGCGTTCTGTTGGAAAAACAGTATGCGCTCGTATAATTAACGAGTATAGCATAATATGCCCAAACAGTGGGTTCAGATAAAACTGACACAACAGACTTCACTCTTGTATTTCATAGCACTGGAGTTCTTGACTCTATAGCTTTAAAAATGACCATTCATAATAGTGCACACTGCACACAGCAAAGTGCCTGAATGCCTGGCATGGTTGCACCTCCCTACGGCTTCTCCTTAAAGAAGGAGTGCATGAGCTATTGAATTAGCTTCAAAGGTCTTGTGAGGCTGAAGTAAATTGTCATATTTCTTCTATATATATAATAGGGAATATTTAATGTTTTCTTCCTCATCTTTTGAGTGGGTTAGCAAGATTTGGCTGATTAGCAACCATTTGAGTTATCTACTTGGTTTTTCTATTAAATAGTCTACAAGTATGGTAATAAATACCTTGTAAAATTAAATATTCATTCACTTTTTTTATATACTCAAACTACCAAATTTAAATAAATAAAATAATGAACTAATTCACTTTTTTATATACTCAGACTACCAAATTTAAATAAATAAAATAATGAAAGTGTGAGCTGGAAAATGTGGGTGGTTGTATTGTGTACTATGTTGCTTTGTGGTAATGAGATTCCCAGAAAATTATTTTCCTGACATTTTAATGTAAAGATCACATGACCTCTAGCATTAATTATTTCCATGAGCTAGTTAGCAAATGAGTCCTTCAGGGCCCATGACATCTAAAAGTAAATTAATCCTCTGAGTTTTATATGATTGTTGGATAATATTTTAGTTGGGCCATTAGTTGTGGAAGAGTTTGTCTTCTCTAGTTTTTACAGGGAAACGTTTTGAAACACCTCTGCAACTCTATTGACCTAGCAACCAACTTGAAATTAAACATAAGGACCATTGCTTGATAGAAAGATTTTAATGTTTCCTTGCTGAAATTCACTAAAGCAACAAAGCACAATACAAGGTTAGCACTGCAAAGCTTGCAGTATATGTTGATTTCTTTTTGAAATTTTCATAGAGCATAAAAGCAGAAGAATTGAGATAATACAGTGGAAAAAATATGAATGAATTGGAAAAGCATTATTTTGCATATGATTTTTTCTATATCTGACAGTAAAAGAAAAATTGTCACTTTTATAGTTTGTTTGATAAAACAATGATTTACCGATATGAATTGTAGGAGAATGAGCAAAGAAAAAGCCATAATGGCAAAAAAATAGCAACAAATGCTGAAAGTTGAGTTACATGTTGTAAAGAAATACATGACTTGGAATGTCTAGATGATAATGTATTACATGTGATCCCTACCAAAATTCCCTGGATGGGCTATCTCCAGAGATTGGGGTGTTGGGGAATTCATTTTTCATCCTAACTAATAATTTATGAGCATTTTTAGTTCATCGTGCATGAAGAATCTTACACCAATGTTCAAATGGATGCAACAGAGACTTACACTCTAGAGTATCCTTTGAAAACAGGCAGGCAAATGTCATCTGTTCAATTGTGTATGCTTATATTATTTTTATGGAGTCCTGCTTAACTCTTTCTTACTGTGCTGGTTTAGCTTCATTACACTTTGTAGCATTTTTTAGTCAGCAACTGCAAAACTTCACTAAAATTCTGACTTGAAGGAACAGTTAGTAGAGAAAATGATAGCTCAGTGGGTCTGAGATGGGAGGATATAGACCACCTGGATTTTAGTTTTCTGATTCAATTCTCACCCAGCTTGATTGCATTTGAAAGGTATTGCTGTCTGTGGACTCTTTGACTTCTGCACTTCTGTGTGCAGAAACTTAATATACTCAAGCCCCTATAAGGTGTTTTCGTGTTACACAAGAGAATACTATATTTGGAATTAATTGGAAGTTTTGGCAGGCTGGCCAAAGCTGTGAAGAAAATGAGCTATTCTTTAAACCTAGACATTTGAAAAAGCTGAGTTGTCACTTAATATCAGATTGCTGGTAGGGCAAGACGGATAAAAAATTAATGAGATGATGATTTTTTTACATTTAGTATATTTGTATTATGTTAAAAAGACCTATTAGTGTTTGTCCTCATATTACATGCTTCCAGTTTGGGTCCAGTCTATCATTTCTCTCCAAGTACCATCAACTCTGGCTGTCTGTGCCATGCTGAAGCTCTCCTAAGAAAGGACTCAGTTTCCATCCTTCCAAGTTATTCTCCTGGGTTTCTCTCCCAATCGCCACACAAGAAATGACAGTGTCTGATGGCTCCATTTGTACCTTCTGTACAGAACGATGTCTCCTGGAGGGTAACCTTGACTTATCCCTTCAAATAGAATCTCTAAGGAATTTCCTAACAGGTATTGGAAAGGGTGCATGGCCATTTTGGCTTCAGGACAGTTGAATGATATTCCAGGTTGTTCTGCGCATCAGTGCAGATGTAACTCTTGCTGATGTACTTTGGCCATCATTGTTGGACAGGTTGGACAGTTCTTAACTACCACAGCTAGGCAGGCCTGGGTTACAGTGCAACACAATTGATGTAAGCCACCCTGACACATACACAGTCTCAGGAACAGGCAAATTGTACCACCATTCATCAGCTACATTAATGACTCACGAACAATTAATTGGGGTAATACCACAAATACTGTGATAGTCTATCACAATAACTGCAGATATTGGTTTGCTAGAGTTTTTAGCAGCCATTGAAATGACTGTATGAACACAATATCACATTTCCTTTCCTTCTCTTTTATCCCATTTCCCTCTCCCACCTCTTTTGCTGACCTTGCATTTCCTGTCCATCTCCTTGAATATCCTTGTTGCTAAGAGAATGTCCTACAATTCCAAAGATGAAGCTTTGCACAAATACAGGTATATCCTGTTCTGTTTCCTTACTTCTCCATAAGCCCACTGGTACACTGTTCCAAAGAACAAAATTGGAATAATTCCAAGGCTGTGCTTAATTGCAGGATAGTATGGACAGTGGTCACTAATTATGCTGCAGGAAGAAAAGGGATGCTTTTCATTGCTTTTCTCTGCATCAGTATGGGGGTCTGTGCATGGATCTGTGTATTGGTTTGCAATGGGAAGTTAAATGCAATGTTTAAAGCACGTTTGTCCACAGAAAAAGGAAGTTCACTATTTATATAACACTGCCTATAATTGTGGTCTGGAAGGTTCTCTCTGAGATATTACTTGTGAACCAGTCACTGTTAAACTCACTGGAGCATAGATGTTATATGCTGTCCTAAGGGTTAGAAAAAGTGCACCTAGCCTTCACTTTTCATCTGACCCATGTTGTTAGTGACACTTTCTCCACATTAATAGACTGACTAATTTCTTCGTTAGACAACTATTCATAAATAATTACAGGTCACTTCTTGTAAAGTCTGTGCTTTTTGCATGAAGTGCATTAATCAGGCATCATTCTTGCTCTGAGACATAGGGAAACAGATGGCTACAGCAATAGTAGGAATGACTGTGTCTTGCCTCAGCAGCCTGAATGTCTAGTCAGTCAAGAGAAATAGTTTATTATGCCCCTGATTTATTTGAACTGTGGCTGTTTTGTCTCCAAAATGCACATGAATATTGAAGTTTTAAATCCAGATTTTGTATTTATTCATTTGAAAGAAAGGGAATATTTTCATAAGGAAACAAACTATAATTTTTACACCTAACTTATAAAACTAGACTGATAAATATTTTCTCCTTCTGTCTGCTTGCACCCCCCCCCCCCACTATAGAGCGCAAAAGGAGCCTGTCTAAGAAGTCACTTGCAAAAATTCAAATTTATCTCATTCTGGGTGCAGAGCTTAACTCTGATCTTATTTCTGTGGTTTTTATGTTCTCTTTATGGCCTTATTGAGTTCAGTAGATTTACCTGGACTTTAAAATGTTGCTTTTTAGCCATGTCTAATACAGCATAGGGACCTGCTCCTCATTGCCCTCTACAACTACCTGAAAGGAGGGGGTAGAGAGGTGGGGGTTGGCCTCTTCTCCCAAGGGAATAATGCCAGGACCAGAGGAAATGGTCTGAAGTTGCAGCAGGGGAGGTTTAGATATTAGGAAGAATTACTTTACTGAGAGGGTGGTCAGGTGCTTGAACAGCCTGCCCAGGGAGGTGGTGGAGTCACCATCCCTGGAGGGATTTAAGAAATGTGTAGACGTGGCACTTCAGGGCATGCTCTAGTGGCCAAGATTGTTGGGTTGTGTCTGTCTGTGGGTGAGTGTTGTGTGTGTGTTGGTTTGGGGTTGTTTTTTTGTTTGTTTATTTTGTTCGTGGGGGTTTTTTTGGTGGTTGGACTCGATGATCTCAAAGGTCCCTTCCAACCATGAATATTCTGTGACTCTGTGATTCTGTGATTATAGTTCCATTATGACTCCTTAGTTACCATGCCAAGGGGCAGGTGGAAGGCACACTAGAAAAACATTGGGTTTTCAGTGTGATGGAGAGCAGATCTCTCTCTTCAGTGCATCTTCTGGGGCAGTTTTCATGTGAGAAAACAAAGTCCTTATGACAGCAGTTTCCTCTGCTCCCTGGCTAGACTTTGCTACTGGTGATATGAAAGGCTGTAGTTGCTGTCCTTTAATCTTGGAGTATGAAATCCACAAGCCTGCATTTTGTTGGTCCTTGTTCTGAAGCATATGCCAGTTTCACAGCCAGGCTGCCTTAGCATCAGTGAGTACACAAAAAGGTCCTTTCTTTTTTTTTCCCCTTGTTGTTTTTAAAAAAAAGCATAATACTAACAATAACAAAAAATCTTCAAAGGACCGTATGTAGATTCACTTGTAAAGAATACATAGTACTTAGTGGTATCTGACATTCCCAGAGAAGAAAGGCTCATTCCTCATTGGGTTCTCTACAGTAAACAAAAATGTGCATAGTTGGAGGTAGTTGAACAAGGAATGTCAGCATTTAACACTCTTTTTCACATGTGTAAATAATGACATACTGTGTGTCAAGTGGGCCTGCTAGTGTTAAACTTCCAGACAGTTCGTCAGAAAAGGTCCATTTAATTGTAATACATTGATTCATAAGATAAGAACAACCCATAAAGAAGAAGAGGCAATTTCAGTCTGACTTAATGCCGGCAGTGCTTATCCTAATATGACACTCCTTAATCCCAGACAGCTTCAATACAAAATGCCAAGAGATCATTACTTGGGGTCTGCAAGAGCATAGGGGTTTGTGTCAGCTCACTAAATGAAGGTAGTCACTCTGCTCCTCCTGAAAGAGCGATAACTTCATCAGGCACATTGAAGCTTAGAAATTCTAAGTTGCAATATAAACAATGGTTATGATTCCCAACCCAGCTGGTGCTGTCAGGCAAAAAAAAACCTGCAGTCATTTGAATGCAGCAGGATAAACACACTAGAACACTAATTTGTTCAGCTACCGTTCCAGCTTGTTACCCATCTTTGGCAGATATAAGTGCTTAATTACAGTAGTGGTGTCCACAAGTATTGCAGAAGATGGTTTATCAGGTGTTTATAATACCAACAAACGTTATCAGTCTGAAGTATAATAACCAACATCTCAGCCCTCAAAAATTATGTGCATAATATTGTAAAGCATAGGCAGAAAAAATATTTTCCACAGACTTTGCCATTTAGAGAAGTAGCAGGTTTCAGCCTGGTGCTTGGATTATGGTAAATTTATGATGGGACCCATGCAAGACTCTGGTGGGACCTGTGTGGTTTCTGCTCTGCTCTCCATCTGTCAGTTTCTTCAAAGGTCAGAAGCCAAGAGTTTGAAAGCCCATAACTCTTTTGTTTCGGAGAATTCAGGGAAAAAAATCAAATTATAAGTAAACCAAGTTCAGAAATTTCTAGATGTTCCATAAAGTGGAGTTTTCTGCTCAACTGAATTTATTATGATATTTAACTAGATATGATTGATTATTGCATTATTATTTAAAGCTAAGGAACAGGGCTATTTGAGCAGTGGCCTGTAAAGCTTGCAGAAGAGCATTGCTAAGCAGCTTGCTTATGGACATTGTTACGGACATATGACGTGGTAGAAGCCTCCCTTTCATTTCTGGATTGAGTTACCCATTGTCAACAATTTTCCTATCTACATCCTCCAAAAAACTGGGGGGCTTTCACAAAGAAAATAAGACACGTACTTTATAAATATAGGTAGGCCAGTTCTCCAGTCCCTCCTCTTCTAATATCTGAACAGACTTGCAGTTTGTTAACAAGTTCGAGGAGGCAATTTTTAAGTATTGACTTTGGGTGTCCAGGAATGGTGCCCCTTCCATCTTATTTTTCTTAATCCCTCCCCAGTTCCCTGAGACAAATTTTTTGTTTCAAGTCTTTGTGGCAGGGATTGCAGTCTCTATCCTGCTATCACCTGGCAGGAAGGGGCTTGACAGTTATCATCCAGGTGCTACATTAATATTTTGATTACAAAATAGTTTTGTACTCCTTTCCATTGCTGGTTTCTGTGAAGGGTTACACAGCGCGGCAGCTGGACATTTGTCGAGATAGTCCCTTTGAAAACGTTATTACTGATCATAGCATTTTCACTAGCAGTGCTTGTGGATAATGTGCATTAATGAGGAGTTGTAGTATCTCTATCCAGCTAATTCATGTTACCTCACTGTGAACACAATAACCAGTGCCACAAGTTGTGCTGTATGAATAATCCATGGTTAAGGAGTGGATTGGGTTTGTGTGGCAAGGTTGTGGTAGCAGGGGTCTACAGGGTTGGCTTCTTTGAAAAGCTGCTAGAAGCTTCCCCTGTGTCCGATAGATCCAATGCCTGCCAGCTCCAAGATGGCCAAGGCCAAGCCCATCAGCAATGGTGGTAGTGCCTGTAGGATAACATATTTAAGATGGGGAAAAAGTTCCTGTACAACACAGCAACTGCAGCTGAAGAAAGGAGTGAGAATATGTGAGAGTAACAGCCGTGCACACACCAAGGTCAGTGAAGGAGGGGCAGGAGGTGCTCCAGGTGCTGGAGCAGAGATTCCCCTGCAGCCTGTGGTGAAGACTGTGGTGAGGCAGGCTGTTCCCAGCAGCTCATGGAGGTTAACCATGGAGCAGATATCCACCTGCAGCCCGTGTTGGAACTAACGTTGGAGCAGGTGAATGTGCCCAATGGAACCTCATGTGAAGCCCATGTGGATGTAACTCCATGGGAAGCCTGCACTAGAGCAGGCTCCTGGCAGGATGTACCTGTGGCCCCATGGAGAGAGGAACCCACACTGGAGCAGGTTTGCTGGCACAACTTATAGTCCTGAAATAATTTTGACTGAGTAGATATACAGAAATATAACCTGTGACACTGAAAAATAGGCAACACTGAAAGGCACTGGCTACATAATTCTCATATAGTTGGGTGAGGTAATTAATACTGCTGAAAAATCCAATAGCTGCCTATTTGAAATTTCAGACAACTTAAAATTCAGGATGTCCGTTATAGTTAGGATTTGAAATCCTGAGGATGTTGTGTTTTTAATGAGCTAATTTTTGAAAGCTAATTATACCTGAAAAATCTTATCCTGTGACAAAAAAGGATTTAAGTGAACTTCCCATTGACAACATCTTACACACAGTTCAGGTATTACTTGTTAGAGCCCAAGTTAATAAAGAGGAAATATTACTCTATCCATCCTGGGCTAGATTTTGGTACATGTCTGAAAAGATGAATTTCAGTGCAAGTGCGTTTGTTTATCACTGAGCAGACAGACAGCCCTAAATCAGTGCAGCACTTAATTCTCACTTATGTGCTATTTTCAGGATTACAGGTAGAGCTTCACAGGTTTTGTGTATATCCTCTGAATAGGGGTGAACTCATACATACCAGGTATGCCTTCTAATTATGAAATTATACTTAAATAAAATTCTTCTGTCCTGTAAGTGGTACTAATTAAAGTAATGTTTGCTTTAAAAAATGTATGTTAAAGTAGGGTTCGGCTTATCTCACTTGAAAGGAGCAGAGCATTTAAAGCATTGCCAAGTGTCTATGATAATTGTATCGTTTAGACCTTAAGTGCAAGTATGAATACAGGTTAACCAGTGTGACTGTGAAGAACAAAGGAAGGCTCTTTTCACAACATTAGGATGAAAATGAGGATTGTGGCTGGGGAAAAACCAGTCCTATGGCATAGTTTATAGCGTGAAATTACTCTTATTTCCAGAAGAATAATCCTCTTGAAGGGTGGCTCTTACCAGGAGTATAGATACCCTGCAAATTATGATTCCTTTATTGTTGGCAGAGATTTCCTTTCAATGCACTTTGTGGATTGAAGAGCAGAGGAGCACTCAAGGTAGAGAGCCCACATGGTATCTAAATACAGGGAGAGAGAGTTTCGGCTTCCTTCTGATGATTTTTCATGCGTTCAGGATAGTTCTTTGTTGCTTGAATTTTCTTTGGAAACAGACATTTGTACAAAATAATCCAAAGTAGAACAAAACAATTATGTGGCAATGTTAATCTCATCTAATATTCATATTAATGGCCTATTTTTAGACAAAACACTTATTATTATTGTACCTCTGCTATAAAGTCTTTTATGATTGCGTGAATGGATCTTTCAAAATGAGCTGAAACCGTCTGCATTTGGCACAATACAGTAATTTTGAGTGCCTTCCTTTTGTTCCCCGTAAGAGCTATTCTTCATTTCTTCCTGAGACTAAGAAACTCCTTTTATTTTAATCTGATTTTTTTTTCTGGCGTAGAAACAATCAATAAGAAACCTGCCTCAATACCAGAAGAGAATGACCTTTGCGTTCTCAGCTGATGATACTGCAGAAAGGTTTGACTCTGGTGTCAGGCTATTACTTCTCTTCTTACAGCTACATGGAATTTTCCTAATACATCTATATATAAAATTAAATGAGGTTGTTTATTATAAATGAACACTGATGTTTATAGTTATGCTTGAATGACAGCATTTTTCTTCACCAAACATTACTTAGAGACTCATTAGAGGTTTCACCAGGAACAATTTTAAATGTAAAGAACGACTTGACAACTTGTGAATACAGGTGTATGGCAGTATTGCTTCTGTGTTTTGGTGAGATGGTCAAAATAACTGCATTCTTAGATAAGCATTTCTGAATCAAAAGGGTCCATATACGCATTTCCTATCCTCCTTTCACTTTCAATGATGTACATTGGCTGAGTTTAAATCTTTGCTTCATTCATTCCTCCCATATATGTTCTTCTGTACAGACTAGAAATAATCCAAAGCAAACAGTTTAGATTTCATACTTCATTTTTCTCCTACTCGTGATGCAGGTAATTTGGGATAAGGTGGGAACACCTCATGAAGCATTTGTTCCCAAACTGGTCTGCTTTTAGAAATTTCTGCTTGCATTTTACAATTGCCAGACAACAATAGTCATTTTTATATTCACATTTTATGGACCTTCACAGATTTACACAAGTGACTATTTACTGCAGTTGTTATTTTTATGCTGCTGCACAGTTCCCACACTGCTTATCTGCAGAGTTTTTGTAGAAAACATGAAAGGGAGAGCAAGTCCTCAGCTTGAGTAGAGTAGATGATGATTTGATAAATCAGGACCTAACACATCAATATATTAGGAAAAAATCCCCAAAGGGGAGACACTAGCTATAACACGGGGCTGCTCAGATTACGTAAATATAGATTTATACTGTTGACTGGAGTAGAAATGTTGATGAAACCCAGGCACACTAATTTTTTTCAGTCAGTGTTTGCCCCATAGCAGCTAAGGTTACTTACAACAACATACGAGGGACCTTTACAGCTCACCCCCCAGCTTCTGGTGGGCAGCAGCTGAAAAATTGATATTGTTTAGCACAACATCAGTCACTATTCTCTAGCTTTGGAGGTCTGCAGATAGGGATGGAATAACACGATAGCTGACCCCTTTTGCAGGCTTCCTGTGGCACTGCTGGATTTCACATATACACCATTTAACTATTTTCTTTGAATTTACTTCTTAATCATTTTAATTATGCTTCATTACATCCCCAAAATTGCAAAATGCTAATGTTTTTTCATGGGGTCATTCATTTTAATAAGCTGAGCGTTACACATACTGCAGCAAAAGCTGAACACGAGGGTATTTTACATCAATAATAAGTTTTAAGTTAAAAATGGCAAAGCAAAGGTACGTTCTTGTCAGTTATGGCAAGCACTTCCAAGTAATTTAGTAACTATCTGCTCAGGTCCATTTTCATGCTTTCTAGCTCTGTTAGCAACACCTCAGCACCTGAAAAAGTTCAGTTTCCTGAACAAATGACCTCTGTCCTATGGCAGGCACATCCCTGTGGTTCTGCAGGAGCATTGCTATCCATACCAGAACCACAGGGGTTCAGGAAACGTTAAGGACACTCAGTAGAAAAACTGCAATGTTGACTTTAACTCATTATTTTGTGGGAAGCCACCAGCTCATTGGGAGTGTGGGAGAAAATTTCTATGTTCTAAAAGTTATGGAGACCAATATGGTCTGATGTGAATTCTCTTGCTGACAAGATGAGTTAGGTCCTTGTTTGTAACTTGGAGGTTCAACTGTCAGAGAAGATTTTAAGCCAACTAAAGATGGTAGAAAGCTTTGCTTATAGACTGATTCTAGACAAGTCAGTGTCGTCAAAGCAGATGGTAACTGGCTGTAAATTCTTTATAATAGTATTGTCTAATATAATAGCAAATCATAGTTGTCTTTAATGGAGTTATCTGTGCGTCTAGCTGTAGAATTTATATGCAGTCAATGGAAGACTTGATGTACAGAAAGTTTTGCAATGGACTTTTGATTTCCCATTACCACCCTTTGGAGGTATTCCTCTTAGAAGACCAAAAGGTCAGTCAATCTAGAATGAATAAACTTGATTATTTTCCATTTGTTTAAATTAAATATGGAGGTCAATCAAAGTATATAATTAGACTACGGTGCCAAGCCATCTCATGTGGCAACTTGTAGAAAATACTACTCGTGGATAAGCCAAGTGTATTTCTTTTCACAGAAGTAAGGCAATCAGCTGAGGGGGGAAAAAAAAAGTCTATAGCTATAATTGGAAAAGGACTGTGAAAGCGAAGGGTGGTATTCATCTCATCTTTAGTGAAAATAATGTGATCTAAAAGTCAGGCAACCAGTTTAAGCTACTTGTTCTGGGTCTCCCAGTAATCTATGGATCTAAATGCCTCCAAAGTGCAGTTCAACCCATCCCACGGACAAATATCTAAGACTGGTACAATTAAACAGTCATTCAGCAGGTGACTGTGTTGGTAAGGGGAAAGGAGACAGGATGAGCAGCTTGAACTAGGCACATGAATTTTACATAAATAAAGTAAATGCTATATGGAGTGTTAGCATTTTTGAGGATATAATGTATTTTTTCCCTTTATTTTTTAATAATATATTAGGTGATTTTTTGTGTTTGTATTATAAATTCTACAATAAAAGGAAGAACACTTAATCCTGCAGTAAAAAATCCTCATTAATATTAAGAACTGCTGGCTTTTGTACTCTTGAGAGTCTCTTTATGCACTTGTATCTGGCCTTCAAGTCTGGATCCTGGTACGCTGTCAAGATTGAAGTCTGCATGTCTGACAGACTTTCTTAGTTTTTGCCAATGCTTATGGCTTTTAAGATCACTACAGTTTGCTGAATGCATAAAGAAAAATTTAGAAGATCTATTTTTGCTCTAAACCAAACTCTTACATTTATTGACAAATTTTGCCAATTTTATATATTTGTTTATGATTTGCTTTCCAATAACTTTGTCAAATTGAAGTTTATACAAACCATAAAGTGTATAGTAGAGGAAGCAGCTGTAAAAGCATCAGAGCTGTGATGGAAAAAAAAACCAAACAAGCTCTTGACAGTGCCTCCAGAGTCTGCGAGTCAAACTTATGAAGTACCAATCAAATCCAAGTCCTAGGCTGGATGCTGAAACATTTTACAGATTTAAGAATAACAATTAAAAGAAAAACCTCTCAGCTTGAGACATCTGAAAGACACAAACTGCTTTTCCATTTTGGGTATGTGCATAGTAGACAGTTACTTCTGCTTGCAGATCTTGCTCTAGCTTTGGCTTCTGGGTATTGTTTACCAGAAAGAGAAATACTTCTGACAGTAATGCTCTAGGAATTGTCATACTGAAACAACTGGTTTCCACAGAAAAACTCTCTGGTAGGGCTATGATTGGGTAATGCAGCCCTTGCCTTGTGTTCCATCATTCAGCCTTCCTCTAAGTGGGCTGTAGTCCTGGAATCTTTCCAGCTGTGAGGATGATCCTGATGAAGGGCCCTGAGCAGTTGTTGCAATTTTGCCTGCATCATCTAAGCCATATAGCAGGCAGCATTAGACCATCTTCCTTTGGAAGTTGCTGCTTTACTTGTTTGTTAACGAGTCTGTGGCACATGCGCAGTCCAAAGGACTTGTTGCACACTTTGTGATTTATCTTCAAAAAAAAGATATGGAAGTATTTTCAGATTGGCTGGAAAACCTGTTCAGGAATATAACAATGATCTCTTTTTCCTGGTTTAGACCTGGTCATATGTCCATGATGGACCAAATTCAACTAATTCTTATATTTTGGCCATTTGACATGATTGTAAAGTGCCTAGTAATATTAGCTTTAAATTCTGAGTGATACTTTTAGATACAATTGCAGTGTATGACTAATATTCTTCCTCTAGAAAATGTCTAGGAATATTTCTTAAAAACACATGCTACAAATGCATCTATTATGGTTAAGTGAAATGCCATTAATTTACAATGTATACATGGTGACTATTAAAACCACACAAACTTTTCCATAGCAGGTACAGATTTCACCCACTTTAAACGTATTGAGAGTATAGTTCAGGTTCTATCCTTTGCTCCATATGCGCTGACAGAAAGTAACAATCTGAAAGCAGTATATCTAGAAGGCAATTTACAGCAAAAACAATACTAACAAAATGACTTTCAAATGATATAAAGTGTATTCTTTGACTTTCAGTTATTTCTGTATTCATGGTATATAAAATTGTATAATTAAAATGTTTCATTTATGGCTATAGAAAATTGCAGTAAGACTGCTATATGAACTAAATTAATATATTTAAATTAACAAATATATTAATTTTAAGTCAATATAATGCTTGTGAAGTGCATCAGACAGCTCCAGAAGCTGTGCACAGAGAAGCTGCAAATGTTTGCATTGGCCACAGGTCTTCCATTGGGCACTTTCACCATGATAGAAGTAGGGCCAGGGCCGTTTTGTGACACGGACAATTATCTGTTGTGAACATTATGGAATGAGGTAACAATGGTGTCACGAGGTCTGCCAATCACCTCTCAGATTATCATCACATTTAGTCACTATTAATGAAGGTCTTGTTTGAAAAAGCAAATGCTTTTGGAATTAAGGAAGTGTTATAACCCAATGGACAAGGTCAAGGATTTGGATTTAAAAACAAGGCACACTGATCCCAGCTGTGCTCCATAATCACTATGGCACAGATGCTGAGGATCTGGGGGGAATTTAGGAGATCCACAGGCTTTATTCAGGCTATTTACTCAGAGATAATTTTCACTGTGAAAAAATATTGAACCGAGTTGTGTTTATGAATTGTTCATTTCTGATTCAATTCATTTTTCAGCATAATGACATTAGGAAGTCAGTTCATGCTGATGTTCAGCTTCTATTTTTTTCAGTGTAGTATCTTTCAGTATTTTTCAGTCCCAAGTAAATTGTACAAAGAACCTTGTGCCTGACTGAGTCAGTTATTTAAGGAATTTTGTATGTGTATGTCATGCTGCCAGGTCTGCTTCTGAAAGAGAATATTGAACACCTTTGTCTGGGAAATTCAAGAAAAAATGATAGACAATTATCAAATAATGAATAGTGAGTAAAGACAATGCATTTCTAAAAAGGAATAACCCCATGGTGCTGTAGTTCATGTAACATCTGAAGGTTAAAAGTGTATTTATTGATAAACTAGAGATTTCCAAAATGTTTACAGCTAATGTAGGAATAAGACTCTAAACACAACTGTTGAAACTACTGTGTGAGGCCTATTCATGAATATTTACAGCTAATGTAGGAATAAAACTCTGAAACTACTGTGTGAGGCCTATTCATGAATATTATGGTTTTTTCTGCATATTCATGCAAATTCTTTATTTGCATGTAATAGCTGACTAATAAAAATAATATGCTCCCAGTACTAAAGAATGAGGTTACTGTGTTCATTTTTAGAGTATATGTGTCCCTTATTGCTGAATTTGAATGCCTTTTATTGGTGTATGTATGACATTCAAAGAAATAGAACATAAACATTGCTTTTAATTTGGTGAAGTTACAGAAGCTAGTTCTAGTGTCAGGTTTCTAATAATGCTATGTTTTTAATAACATTTGCATTAATGAACTAATTGAAATATTTAGTTGCTGACACATTTCATATTTCAAATATTTTATAAAAGATTTTACTAACATACTGATTTATAAACCCAATATTTATAAATTATTTATAAATCAATGTAAACCTTTAATTTTCATTAACTTTCCACAAGATGCAGAGAACAGGTTAAAATTTTATGAGATGCTGCAAATTTTCTTAATATTATCAATTGGTATTTTACTTCAGAGATGATTACTTGCTGTTCAGTGGGACTCCTTCAAATAGTTCATAGGAGCTTTATTTTGTTGCTATATTTGTACCTGAATTGTACTCAGATTACTATCCTGTTTAATAATTAAGTAATAAGTATATAAATAATGACTAATATGGAAATATAATGCCATACAAAGGTAATTGGTTACATCTGCATTCATTTCATTGTTGTACCCACAGGTTTACACTGGCAGCCTCCTTGCAGACAAAGGATATCTCCTAATGTTTTGTTCTGGCCTCTGAGAGAAGAGCCTAGACATCCCTACTTTTGATGACATGCTAGAGCTCAGATAGAGAACATTGCATACTTCTCATGGATTTCTGATAATTTTCTGTCTCTTAATGCCTTTTATTTTTGAACAGCTGATAGTTAAGCAGACAGCTCTGTCCGGTCATTTATAGTATGTGTGTCACTGTGACACAGGAAACCGTGACGATGCTCTCCAGAACTTCAACTGCTGCAGTGTTGTCTTCTTTATTTTGTGAGAAAGTTAAAAGCACCCCCAAGTCCTTTTGGGTCAGACAAAATATTTTTCTGTTATGATAGTTCTGCTGATTTCAATGGGAAGCTTGGCTGCAGATGATTGGCAAAATCTGATGCTTAATAAGATTAAACTTCAAAGACTAATTAGGCTCAATTGCAAATGCTTTCATGGCTGATCATCACCAGTTGAGGCATGTCTGGCTGACAAACATTTCCAGAGTGACTAGATTTACTTATCCCGAATGACATTCAACAGAAAAAAATATGCAGTTTTGTCCACATAAAAAGGCAGAAGTGTTATTGATTATTTGGGCAACTGAGATGCATGTTGCTATCTCCTAAAATTAACTATGATGTTTCTAACCACTATGGCTAAAGAAAGATTAGAATAATAAATATTAAAAAAACCCCATAAAATCTGATTTTTACAAGGTAGGTTTTGGAATTATAATTACTGAGACAAAAAAGCTCAGTTTTATTAGCTAGCATCTGATTATAGACGCTTTAAAAGTGCATGATCAACTCAATTCACCCTTCAGTTTTTAACTTGTCCTCACTGAAATAAAAAAAGACATTGCTTGAATAAATACCTGGGGTGAAGAGGCTCAGTTTATAGAGAGAACTACAGAGACAGCCTCAGTACAACATCCTGGCTGACCAAGCATACCTTAGTGAGAAAACACAACAGTTATCCCATATTTATGTGCGGACATTCACCCATATCCATCCAGGTTACTATCTGTGTGTAGCTTAACGTGAGGAAGAGGAATGAAGCAATGTTTGTAAGGAAGAAGTGAGCCAGACATGGCTGAGGTCCAAGGAAATCTTGTCCCTGTTAGTCCTTCATTTCATGGCATTTTTCTCCTGAGAGGGGCGGAGGCTCTACTTGCTTACTTCATCTCAAAGTTGTAGTTGTCATCCACTTGAGTGAGGACAGACACTGTGTTCTGCAAAGCAATACTAAACCAGGTGTAAGCCTGACAGAGACTGGGGACACTGCATTAGCACAGTGCATCTCTGCCCAATGCTGTTGGTATGGTATATGAAATGCCTTTTTTTGGCCATACATGTGTTTCACCAAGTGAAGCAGAGCAAGGCTGAGTGGACTGTTGGACCCATCTGAAACTATGAGCTGCTGCCCCTATGGATGCAGCAAAGCTGTAACAAGGCAGCCAGCTCCCAGCTTTTGATTAATTTTGGGGCTCTGAGGAAGATGCTGCCTTGTGGTATAGCTAATTACTGACAAGCAGCTGATAAATGGTTATTTGTGTCTATGCAAAGTAGAAAAAGCAGGCAGGGCATCTAGAATAGAGCGTATTTCCTTTAAGAAAAAACAAACAATAGCTTACTGTTCTGAGGAAAAAGGACCTGTATAGCAATATCAAATCAACACCTTACCTCAAGCATGTGGCTGCTTAATGCATTTGCTCCTTGACATTGCCTTTGACCTGTTTGGTTTCCCCAGTCCAACCTACTGGGAAGGGTAGAGTGAAATCTTTTTCACAGATGGCCTCTATGAATTACCCTGAAGACAGCTTCTTCATCTGAACAAAAGCTGAGACTGGGATGTAGTTTTTAATGAAGTTAGAACTGGTTAGATTAAGAGCCCTGCAGTTAGAGCATGCTGTTCATCCTCAGAGCAGGTAAAGTAGGGGCAGCATTTATGTCTTTTCTGTGAAATTTAGTTCAGCAGCAATAAAGCAGGTTCTGTTAAAGAGCTAATAAATATTTCTGAATGCCACTTTTGGGGCCTTAGTGTAATATATAGTGGTAAAATAGAAGGATACAGCTAAGGAAGAAAGGAAAATAAAATTTCATGATGAAAATCTGCACAGTGAAATCCTTTGAATAGTGATGCTCACTTACTCATAGAAAAAGAAGGAGAAAATTTCATATATGCTTGCATACTCCTTTGATGAAAGATAGAAAGATCACAGTTGCTTATCTAAACCACTTGCAACTAGCCTTGGGGACAAAATCTAGGAACTTAAGATCCCAAACCATTTTTTTCCATTATGCCACCCAGGTATGAACTTCCTTTACTTTCTGTACTGAATAACATAAACTATAACTTACAAGGTAGCTGTTGGGTGAAGACCTGATGATAAATTCCAGTTTGGATCTTACTCTATCCAGCAGAGGGCACTGATACGCACATGCAGCTTTAAATGTATATTAAAGGTTTTTTTGACAAATGCTGCTTCAAAAACATTGATTAGAAGCCTAATTGCATTGTTACTGTTAATATAATAAGGCATATTTGGTATCATAAAAATTATTATTTCTAGAGTTTTGTGTCACTCATATTATTACTTTATCTTACTGGCTAACAATTTAAGTGAATACAATGTATTAGTGCAGTAGTATTATTTTGTCTCCTTTGCCACCAAGGTTTTTTTCATCAACCCAGTTTTGAAGGAGAATTATTAAAGCATAAATAACTTCAATCAAATAGAATATCTTGCTGAAATCAATACTGAAGCACTGATTATGGCAAGTGGTATCCTGCATGTTATTTCCAGATAATCATATACAGTGCTAGTAGGAACTTTCTGCAGTTCCCATGTGGAAGTCTGTGGCAGGGAAATAAAGTAATGAACAGCTGAGCATGATCACTGTGAGCAAACTGAGTTTATTTCTGACTTTATAAAAGCATGTGAATAGGTCAAGAGCATCACTTTCTCCACCAAAATATACTGAATATACAAATTACCAGGGGTAAAATGGAATTAAAGAAGACCCACAAATCTCATTAAACACCTCATGCCTAGTTCAAAAGATAATGTGAAGATGCAATATGTTTTGGCTGCTGTTATTCTGCATGTGTTGAGACTGGCTTGAGCAAGTGTAGCAGGTGGGCTTTCCTTTTGGAAGGCTGAGAATAACTGGCCTTTCATAACCTTTTTGCTTTGAGGAGTTGAATGCAGTTTCTGAGTTAACTAATCTCACTGTAATTAGCAACAGGTATGCAAACTCACATGTAAATCAAGTGGAACACAAGTTTCATTAATCAATTCATGAACTCATTTTTCATGAAAAGAAGGAATCGAAAATACTTAGTGTTGTTAACAGAAATAAAGATAGACTCAAGACTGCAACTCAGTAGCAAAAGGCTGCAAATCACTGGACTCAATTTTGTTTTCATCAAAGTCAATGGCAGCATGCGATGAAGGTAGGAGTGGACCATTAGAAAGTAGGAATTTTCTCAGCTGAAGCTGAATTGAAGCTAGCTCAATCAGTATTTGAATGAATAGGGAATTACAGTTTTCACAGGCACTTCATGTTTGCTGACCATTAAATGTCCTCACAAGAAATTACATGGGCAGAAAATAGCAAGAGCTGTAAATGATCAGTGTTTTCTCTCATAGCTATTAATGTCATTACCTGCCTTGCTAAACAACTGTTCCTAAAAGCTGTGTTGGCTATTATAGCAAATGGTCTCAAGCAACCACAGAATGGCCGGCTGGGCTAATAGATAGTTAGTTCTGCTGTTCTCTGCAATTCCAGAAACACTCAGTATGGAGCACAGCTGTTCTCAGAACTGAAACCTCCTTCCCACCTGGTCTTCTAGCCCTTGCTTTGTTGCCTTTCATATTTTAAGTTGAAACATTGTCCACAGAAACCTGAATTGTTCTAACCTGACTGTTAGCTAAGCTCCTGAAAATCATCTCAGTAGCTCATTACAGTCTCTGCTCTTGATTAATGTATGTTAAGGACAATTGACTTGTCAACTGATGGTATGCATCAAGTCTCTGTCTGCAGAGAAAGCTTTTGACACAGTGGTGTGGAAATCATTTGCTGATCTAAGAAGGGTCATGTTGTCTTTTCTGTTCCGTGCTTTTTGCTGGGAGAACAATGGCTGTTTGATATTTATCCCAACCTGAGTAATAATTTTAAGTATTCAGGGTCACTGTCCTGGGTTATAGGTAATTCAAGATTACTTACAATTTTGTATTATTATGAAAGATTAATTTATACTGGGTTTGCTTCAAAATAGAAACAATTATCCGGAGCTTTTCTCCTTAGGAATATTTGGAAAAGATGTTCATCGTTTTGACTTAAGCTTCCTACTGATAGAACTGGCTGAGTATAAACGTGCTATGTTTTGTATAAGTATCAGGATCAATACTGTGTCTTTGGTATTATTAATGTTAATTATTTAGTATTATTCTTTTAAATATGTTTATATTACGTGGCATGTTTTGTATAAGTATCAGGATCAATACTGTTTCTTTGGTATTATTAATGTTAATTATTTAGTATTATTCTTTTAAATATGTTTATATTTCGGCCCTCAGGTTTCCTTGTTTTTTCCCAATTCCCCTTCCTAGGTGGGGAGGGGTCACTGGGTGATAGAATAATTGTCTAAACAACAATAAATTGTTGTGGGTTCCTCAAACCACAACAACTTAACATTCTGTGTACATTATAAATATGAACAAGGGTTCTTGTTCATTCATTACCATCAATAAGGTTTCAGAAACTAAGTAGATTTTCTGTATGTCTAAACTGAGCAGTTTAGCAGCTGGTCCAGGCTTGTTATTGTTAAGAGAGATAGCCTTATATAACACATTTGATTTGTGCAGCACAATGGAGTTTTGAACTCAGCTTATTGTTTGCTCCCAAACGAATTCTCCTCTGTTAGACAATATATCATAGTGCCTGCAATTTGCTGACACTCCTGCTCAGGACAAATTTTCAGTTGGAGAAAAAGCAGAGCACTTGTCTTTCTGTGAGACGTGATGACCCTTGCTACAAACTTTTCCAGGCATGGTAGATCACAGAGCAAATTTTATGCTTTATTAATTGTATGGGAAATGTCCATCATTCATCTTGGATTGTAAAATGCCTGTGTTATGGAACCCTTAATGGCATTTTGGAGTAGAAATCATAGATAAAAGCTATGCCAAGAGGTTGAGGAAAGTCAAGGGATTTGTTTTCCACGGGATCCTAGAGATGCTAAATATCTTGCACGTCTACTGAGGAATGTGCATTTTTTGAGCTGTCTTTAAGACTGTGGACATTCAGTCTTTTTTTTTTCTTAACATCCCTTTTTACAGTCATTATGCCCAGATCCTGTGTCTGCATATCTGAGTCTCCTGAGTAATCAAACTAGAGCTGAAGTTGACTGTAAAAGCCTGTATGAGACAATCCCTTTCTTCCACATACCCCTTGCCAAAGCATGATGTTTTCTTAAGATAATAATCACACAGAATCATCAAATGGTTTGGGTTGGAAGGGACCTTTGAAGATCATCTGACCCAACCTTTCTGCTGTGAGTAGGGACGTGTTTTCCTAGAACAGGTTGTTCAAAGCCCTGTCCAACCTGACCCCCTAGAACAGGTTGCTCAAAGCCCTGTCCAACCTGACCTTTAACTCTTCTTCCAGAGACGGGACATCCACAACTTCTCTTTGCAACATGTTCCAGCAGAGACAGGAGATCCACAACTTCTCTTTGCAACATGTTCCAGTGCCTCACCATCCTCCCCGTAAAAAACTTCTTCTTAATATCCAGTCTAAATCTATCATATATATGAATAACTACATATTTCATAAAGCTGCTTGGACATCTCATTGCTGTTCAGTATGTAGTGGTAATAATACAGTGACTTTTGTACATAAAGTGCTTTTCATCCACTAGTCTAAGGACAGGTAGGGAGTTCTATTTTCTTCCTGGCTTCTGTGGTTTAAGATACTAAAACTTGCAGATATGCTCCATTACGACGTGTAAAACTAATGTTTTGTGATGCTGTTTCAACCATCTAAATTTTAGCCTGGCTTTATATGACTTACTGATAAAATTTTTATGATAACATATGAAGCAGCTCAAATCAGTTTTGTACGTTGTTGTGCCCTTTCCCAGTTGTCACTAATTAAATACTATGCCTATATATATATATTCATTAATGCTGCCATTATTTACATTTTCTGTTTTACATTATCACTTTGAACACACAGTGACCAAAAGCGTCCTTCTGTGGTGTGTGGTGAGGCCGGATCAGTGAACAAACCCCTCTGAGAAGTGATATGCCTCTAAAAATACATCATCTCCATTTAACAAAATTTATTGCACTGTACATTTGCCCACAGCACTTTCAATATGGTTCTGCTTGATGAGTGTGCATTCATTATCTTATCATAAGTGTAGGTTCATGGATTTGAACCAGACAGAGCTGGTTTGCGAATTCATTGAAGCGATATATTCACGGAGGGGAAATGCCGCATAATAAAAAGAAACTGGTTGCGGCAATTATGACATTCTGGGAAGAAGGCTTCTTGGTGCAAAAGTGCCCTCATAATAGCAAAAGAAAGGAAAATGGGCTCCCCTAGGCTTTGATCAACTTTGAGGAGGAGCTACTCCACAAATCAGATATATTGCAAAAGCACAGAATAAACAACGTCTATAATATTGTAAATCTGATTGTGTTTTGTTTCAGTTTTAGTGGCACAAATGCATTTAAGATAAAATCTACTTTTTTGTAAAAGTGCAGTAAATAGGAGGTAGCAATTAATGATGCTGGGCAATACAAAAGAGGGAATGGATGACTACTACGTGCCAACAGATCCCCTGACAAAGCTGGGAACATAAGCATGATTAGCTATATAACCTTTTTTTTCAGTATAAAGTATCTAAATGTCCCACATTTCATAGGCAGTGTATACTGAACTTTTTTTTTTGGCTTAGTTTTTGATGTAACAGCTGCCTATAGCAGAAATCATAGGGAAGAGCAAAGCGTTGCAAGATCTGAGAATCAGGCTGGCATCATAGTTTCTAAATGTGATCCTGAGTCATTTAGGCAGTGTGCGTAATTCTTACATCTTGAGTGATCTGGGCTCCAGCCCCTGCCTGGGTGTGATCAGCAGGACAGTGTCATCGGGCAGAGGCCCGGGCTTGGTCCTTTTACCCTTCATCCCAATCTGCCACCTCGTGGGATTCATCTCTGTCTGCAATAGCATTTTTGGTGCCTTCTGGTGTGAAACCCGTTCAGACATGGCCTATTTTCAGCCTGTGGTTTAACAGAGCTGCTGCTGCCCAGAGCCCACATGCCCTCCATGTTGCCTTGCCTTCTCCATCACTCTGGGTCTTCCGTTGAAGTGTCGTTATCTGCCCTGTCACCAATCTCCAAAATGAAAAAATCCCACACACAATGCACACTTTATAACATAGCCAAATTCTGAGACTTACTGGACCTCTTCCAGTGTACAGTGCCTGCAGATTTGACTATGGAACAATGTATTAATTAATACTACTCCTATTCATTATAGTAAACTATGAGTCAAGGTTCACATACCTGTTACTCGTTTACACTTGCTTTCCATGAACATTCGCAACTTTGAGCCATCTTCACATGGAGACTTGTGAAAGGTGAACTTTCATTAGGATAACTTGAATTTTATCAACTACCAAAAGAAAAAAAAATCACTATATACTTCATCTTAGTTTTTGACTTAGGTATCCAGTCAGAATAATACAACTTTATTAGCATAGTTGCATGTCAGCTCTCTAATTGACTAGCAAAAAACCAAACTAGAAACTGCTGTTATTCACAGATCTCTATATGATAATGAATTTATTGTTAACCAAGAGTTGTTCATTGAAGAAATTAAAATATAAATCTGAGCAGCAAATGCGTTTGAAAAGTTCTGGAATTCTTAGTGTTCATCAGTTAGCTGTCAGAAAAAGCTGCATGAAGAAACATATACACATTTTGAGAACACTTCTTACAGACAGCTATATAATCGAAAATATATAAATATCTCATAGGTTCTCTTACCCAAACATACTTCCTTCTGAAGGCTATGGATACTGTAAAAAGATAAGAACATTGCGTCCTGTAGATGTTAATGATTAATGCCCTTGCCCAGACATAAATATCACTAGATAAACCCAAATGTAAGAAATACACAATCATGAAATGGACAAGGAACTGTTTTTCTTCTTCCTTTTTTTTTTAAAAATAGCTATTTTCCAGATTCCAAAAGTGACATTCCTGACCCGTCTGAATTATACTACCAGTACTCAGATCAATGTTTTTGCATTTCTGCTGACATTGCCCGCTCTCTTTTCCCAGCATTTCTCCAAACCCATAGAAGAACTGGTTAAGGACTAAGATAACTGTAGCTTGCAAGACATTGTCTTGCTGGCGATAAAGAAATTGCTGTAGCAAGCTGGACTGAATAGGAATTGGCTGTTCTGTTGAGATTTTGATTTATGTGTCTGAGCTAGTTATTCTCATCTTTAATTTTATATTGCAAAGTGCTGGATTTTACACAGGCAAATCTAGGGTGTCTGAGTGCTATTTTTGGTCTATATAAGTCTCTTGCACATTCATTGTCCTATATATATAATTTACGTAAGATGGCATATCAGCAGTCCATGATTTAACTATGTGGCATTACATTGCTTTTACATGAGGGTGATTTTTCTTTTATTCTGCTTTAGTTTCTTAAGGACAGACATAATGATTTTTTTGTTAGTCAGGGATTCTTTCTGCCTGCATACGTCGAATAAGTGGTCTAGCAGACTCTCAAACATCACCTGGACTTTCTCCAAATTCTAAATCCTAACTGTCATTTTTTTATTTCTTCTATACATATGCTTAAGCACTTTCCTTAGGCTGCTGTGAAGCTAGAAAGGTACCTATTAGGTAGAGTGTCAAAGGTGAGCAAACAGCTCCATAGCACTTTTCACTTTGATTTTACCAGTATTTCAAGAAAGTGCAGCAGTCCACACATTTTACTTGCCATGTTTAAATGTGATTGCATTGCTTAGTCATCTTCTGTACAGACCTGTCATGTGAAAAGTGCCCCAGACTTACGTCACAAGATGTATCAAACTGTGTGCAGTCTGTACGTTTAGGTCAGTTCCCTCTTGTATGCAGAGTAAACTATAGTTTTGAAAGATTGCTCTGTAAATCTATCTTTTTTTAAATGCAGCTTCACTGTTAAAATTATTCCGTCAATTATTAATGTTGCATAGTTAGAAACCAGCTTCAGAAGAAAGTCCAAACATACACCTGAAACTAGGTGGTAACAACTATCATGATGAACTAAACAACTGTTAGATTAGCTCTCTTAAAGTTCTAATGTACTACAGCTAATTTCTCAGTTAACTCTATGCAGCAAATAATTCTTCTAATACATGCTGGCTTCCTGATTTAGAAATAGAAGCAGCAAGATACCCACAGCTTTAATGACCTTGCCATTGCCACCGATAGATCCAAGGGAGAAAGTCAGGATTGGAAAAATCTAGTTCCTCACTTTCGTTCTAAAAGTCAAGCCAACAAAGCAAACCAGTGAATATTTGGTAAAAGACATGTACTGTGATATGAAGTCATATCATACAGCAATCCCATGAGAAGAGTGAGCATTCTCCATAAAAAAATATATGCAGAAGCATTAGCTATAGTTAGAAGTAAAACCTTATGATTAATTGTGATTAACACACAAATATTACATGACCAAATATTATAAATAATTGAGATCCACAAGAATAACTAGACAATGTTATACTGAAATCTACTTTTTCATGGATCATTTGTGTATTTAATTCTTGACATGAAATTCACTCTTGAAAAGATTATGGTAATATGTCTGAAGCTGGTCAGATAAGTAGTTGTGCCCCTAAAAAACCACTGCAATCAAATAAAAAGTTTTTCAAAATCTTGGAGAAAAATATACTTTTACAGCCAAGATATTTTAAAAGCTACCCTGCTTTTGACCATTTAATGCGATTACTTTGAGTTATATCTCTGCTTGAATTGCTGACAAAATAAGAGTAAGCATGACATGATGGATAGGATCTGCCACATTAATAAGTAAAAACCTGGAAAAAATTAACTTGACATTTGAAGAAGGGGACAAAATGTCAAGAAATAATTTTTTTTATTCAATATCTCTTTTGAGAAGCTTATTGTTCCTAACCAGGTCTGGGAATGTTGTCTGCACTTCATATTATCTGTCTAGAGTTTCCTTTCATTAAATGAGGTATAATCAATAATAACCAGTTACCTGTAAACTGATCCTCCCCATCCCACCACCACTACACCTTTGTCCCCTGCCCCTCAGCTGAGCTGCTTCTCAGAGGCATTCCTTGGTTTGAAACATTTTACTGCAAGTCAGCCTCAGTCCTTTATTTTTATATATGTATCTGGGAAAACTGGGAAAGGGGATTACTAAGGTGCCTAGACTAACTGGACTGGAAAAACCTATTTATTCCATTTCTTCTTTTAAGACACTACAAACTCCTTAAACACTGCTCATTCACTATGTATTTGATACAAAATGGATATCTTGGACCAAAGCCCAAGGCCGGTTAAAGCTGCCTCTGTAAAATGAAGTACTCTTAAATCCTGTTCGCTTAAACAGCGCAGCGTTCTTTATGCAGAGGGAATCTGTGTGTCTGAGCACCGCTTGGCCTCTCCTGCACCAGCATTCACTCAGCAACCCCAAGTCTCCCCGGTGGAAGGGGTGGCTGCAGGGACCCTGCGTAACCTCTGCCACTGGCTGGGCTGAAGGGCTGCTGCTTTTGTTACTGAGCCTGAAGTTTTTCCTCAAAAGCCAGGAATCACACAGATGACTTTCTAAATTGCAAGGCCTTATTTTGCTGTCTAAAGTTGCTTGTACTGATGTAAACTCTAGGTAAGCCTGGTGCTGTACGTACGCACCGGTGCCTTATATTCTGACATATCACAGGCAGAGCAGGGCATTTTTTCAAATTCAGGATGTGATACCTTTATTCAGAGTCCGACACAACTTCTAAAAGCATGTTTTAGAGAATGTAGGTTGAGCAGCATAAGAGCTCTCTCTTAAGCATTAGAGAGATCATGCAATTGGGGAGCAATAAATTTTGACCTTTGGATGCTACTTTGTTCACATACTTCAACCATCGTTGTTTCAAATGATCTTGGGATTTTCTTTTGAATTGAATACTGATTTCGGCACGTTCTATGGACAAAACACATCAATATGATCTGGAATAACACTGTATTGTCCTACATCATGTAATATCTGATAGCCTTTCTTTTTTAGCTGGAAATATGCTGAGTTCTGTAACTAACATTTTTAAGCCCTTTCTCAATATATTTAGGAAAAAAAGAGATAGGGAAAAAAAAAAGCCAGCAAAAAAAAAAACCCAAAGCCACCAAAACCCAGAAAGCAAATCATAGAATCATAGAATGGTTTCAAAGCCACCAAAACCCGGAAAGCAAATCATAGAATCATAGAATGGTTTGGGTTAAATTACCAAACCAGATATTTTTATCCAGTTATTTAACTGTACAGAGTTTGTATTCTATTATATATCTTTCATTTGAGTAGAAAGAGATAATTTATAGGTCTGAAAATCACCATTTCTCCATCACTGTTTCATGAAAGGTCATGTAAGCTGCATGTAGAGTGAAAAGATCATGCCAGAAGCTAAATAAAAGAACACCAAATCAATCAGTAGAATATTATCACTAATTGTATTTTTTTGTAAATAAATAAATAAATAAGAGGATAGACTTCCTAGAGAATTTTGAAATGAGTCCATAGGATACCACTCTTTTCTTCCATTTCCATGTTGATACTGTGATATCAGTGCACAGAATCACATGGGGAAAAAAGCATTTATCATTCTTGACAATGAATTAGCATGGTCTGCTACATTCTAGAGGAAAATTTCATGATGAAATATTAGGGTCCTTATCAAAAATATATCAGCGTATGCAGTCTGAGGGTTTTTTTTGCTCTGAATAAAACTCTACATTAAAATTGAACCTCTGCATGATCAATATGCATTTTTACCTGCATTTCTGTGCTGGTTACATGAAAAACTGTTCATACTTTCTTTTGGGTGGAGCTGATGTGTCAGTGATTGACACTGAGGCCTTTTTGGATTTTCTGTTACAATAAGACAAGTTGTGAAAGTCTGGCTCTGTTTTAGCCAATGGAAATTTTACCCATGACACTAGCGGAGCAAGGACTTTCTTGTGTGATTTTTGGTGCTAAGCAACAGCCAATTCCTGCTTCTGTTCAAAAAAAATCCAGCTCTCAGCCTTAGCAGCGGCAGGGTATGAAGTCTTCTGCAAATGACTGACTAGTTCCCCAAGGAAGAGGGTTCTTAATGCTTATCCTCCAGCTTCACAAGCAAGGAGCTCCTGACACCGTTGTGTCTGCTGGACCCTGAGAGAAGACATCTGAAATGTCAGACTGGTTCTGGTGGAGCACAAAAGGGAGAAGATGTTATGAAGAGGGATGGGTTAAGAATGACTCATGCTGCACAACTTCTCTCATTTCTCCAGGCAGGACCAGTCTGGGGAATTCCTGCAATATTTGATATCTTATAACATCCTTGCTTTAAGAAGACAGAAGGAGAAAACCGATCAGTTTGCTTTATTGCGCTGTCAAGATTTGATTCTTGGGCTACCGTGCCCCTATTGATGTCTTAATGAGGCCTAGCAAATAGTACCTCTGGCCTAGAAAATACTAATTCTGCTATAAAGATCTAAGTATTCTCTTCTGTTCTCTTTTAAATATTTGTAAGGCAACAATCCAGAGAATTTATCACTGCATCAAGAAAATCAGAGTTTAATATCAGGAAGGAAAATAAAAATGCTCTTGCTAGGGGAAATTGAAATACCACATACAGCTATTTGAAAACCCACTTACCATATTAAAAGAAGTGACTTACAAAAATTCATGTATTTAACAACTTTTAGAAGCCGTACATCTTTCTAATAGGACACAATGTCAAACTAAGAATTTTATTACTTGTTTGCACAATTTATGAATATTATGTAGATTTTATCTTGCCCTAAACACTCCAACATCTCCCCAGAAATGTTTGGGCTACATTTATCTTGGAAAAGAGAGCTGAAGAACAGTGATGCCTAGGTTATTTTTCTCCCTCTGCACAAACTACATGATCTGCATCTTATACATGTTGTGTTTGGTGCAGTGTGCTGCACAGTGGTTGTTTACACACTGGGTCTTTATCAGTTCAGCTGTCTTTGCTTACCATGTTTACTTGATTTTTTCACCTAGATTTTAAGCATAAAACTATAATGAGAAGACCAACACTGAAAAAAAAAATCCTGATTACAACATTTATGCTCCATTATTGTTTTTCATAGGATGTAGCTCTCATGTAAGATGTAGGTAGTATTCATTGCACTATTTGTAACAAGGTCAGGTCTGCATCAGAAGCCTCAAGCTGTGTTCTTTCTCTTTCAGATATTACTGGCATTAATAATTATTTGGTAATCAGCAAGTGTGTGGCAATCCTGCTGATGTATAAAACACTGGAATTACCCTCATCCTTGCTTTGCTACAAAGACCACAATGGCAAATATGCTGTCGTCAAGAAACCAGGCTGATACAGTTTTGAGGAACTTGCAGTAAGTAAACAAATTCTCTAAAGAAATTCAATGTTTGTATCCAGTGTCTCACACATATTAACAGCCCCTTAAATAGGCTGTCAGAGTTCATGTAGCAGCAGTGAACCTTTCCTTTTTGGTCACTCTTTCTGGGCAGGTTTTGGTTATAGTCTGTGGTCTGCTTGTTTATCATTCCTTCCATTTGCTATGCTCTCTATTAATCTATTTCTAGCTTTCTCAGTATTACTTTGGAATTATCAAGGCATGTCATAGCTGGCAAGCATGAATGTTTCGCCTTGCTGCTGCTGTGCCATTTTGGGAGGAGAGCTATGCAATTATGACAAGTTGCTTGTTATTAACCTTTGCTTGCTGAATGTTGTTTGTTGAGATGCAAAAAGCAAGAACATAAAGGCAATTTTAATTCTTTCATCCTTACTGACTTCACACACTCTTTCTTTTCTTGCCTGCCTGTTGTGGAATATGCTCCCATTTTCAATTCATTCTCTTACATCAGCGTGCTCTTTCAAATCTCTTCCAAAAGCTCATTTATTCTCAGCAACTCGTCAACCAAACAGTCATCTCTTCTCTCCTATTATTATTTCTATTTCACCTCTCCTTTCATAAACCTTGTTTGTACTCTCTCTGTTTCCTTTCTTACTCCTTTCATTGCGTTTATTTTTGTAACTCATTTTGTTGTACTTTTTAAATTAAGTTTAGAGTGCCTTAGCCAGGGGTGCTAAGCAAAATCAACAGTCAGAATCAGTGAAATGAAATCATTTATACAATGCAGGGCTCAGATGTTGTGCATGAAGTTAAAGCAGACATGTAGTCCTTCATTAACACTTACATAATGGTTCCCATCCTGGAGTTTACTGAAACTATGGAAGTCACTCAGTTTACTTCTCTGGAAAAAAGGAAAAATTGGTCCAATGAAGTATATTAGAGATGCATATTTATTGCTGTTATCTGTTAAAACATCCTTTTAATATGCATGCAAAAAACCACAAAGTTTTTTCAAAATGCAAGGTACATATGCAATATTCTTTCTCTGGTTAGGACTGGTTAGGACTAAAGCCAGGATGTGAAACAAAACTTATTAAACACAGAGAAATAATGATCAGAAAAGGAATTCTTCCATTTTGTGTAGCATTCCTGGCTTACCAGTCAAAGTAATTTACAATGAATTAAGCCTTTTACATCTCTTTAGAATGATGGATACATTAAAAATATCAGATGCTTATCTTTCTGTTATCATTTTGTTTTCAAGTTCATCAATGTATGATCACTTGCCTTTTGTTAATTTCATATTCTCTTAAAAGCAATAACTGAGCCGAAATATGCATTTCTTCTGAAGTTCTTTTGAAAAAAAATAAAAAGACATTTCAAAACACATAAAATTTAGGAACCAAATTCAGCTACACATAGTGATTTAAAGTGGAATTTGTGATAATTTTTATTGCCCTACTCAGTTTTTTCTAGCTTTTTAGGTTTTAAAAAAGAACATTCAGGCCACAAAATGAAAGCTATTTCTGGTATCAGTCACATATTTTCATATACAACATACAAAACTTTTTTCAAATAACTATTACATTTGCCATGGGAATACTAATATTTTTTAAAGAAGAAAAACTAAAATCATACTAAAATTCAAATGGGTCAAGTAATTGTGACTTTTCATCTTTAACATTGTGAAAATCTCATATGTGCCATTATAAAGGGAAAAAACCCAAACATTTGTGTTCTGGGAAAAGTATTATTTTTCATTTGTCTTGGCATGACATTAATAAGGTGTAAGCTCAGCAAAATACATATTTGAACTGTATCACTTAGCTCCAATTAAGTCTTTCAGTTACAGCAGTAATGAGTTACATGTTCTCCTGCAAACCTAGAACATACCAAAGTTAAAAGTGTATCTACCTTTTCCAACAGTAGCCTTGGAATAGGAAGTTTAATCTTTCTTGGTTGTGTGTATGACTTTTTTCCATTTTGTTCATAAACGATAAAAGTCTACTGTGGCTACCTATTTAGAATATTTTTATATTTCTTACCTCAGCAGTAAAAGCTCTTACTTGTAACACAAGTTCAAGTTCAATATAGTTTATGACTTGCAGTATTGTACCTTGAAATACACCTTATGTGAGTGTTCAGCTGTGAGAAGTGGGCTTCTATAAAAATATAACAGTAACCTGAAACAATTACTAATGATAGAAGAAGAATTAAAATAAGATAAAATATTTGAAATAATTTCAAACAAAAAGGGCTACAGATGTAACTGACAGATTGAGAGATTTTGTCTAGTGAATAAAAGGAATTTTGGCCTGGAAATCAATGAACCAAAATTGGTGTGTTGGAACCAATTTTGGTTCATTGATTTGGACTTGTACAGCCCCCAAAGGGAAAGGGTCTATTTTATCAAAATCAAAACGGGAATCACAGTAATCACAGCAGCTGACTTGGGATTTGATTATTGAACCGACCTTTTCGTTTCCTCTATGAAGAACTGCATGATAGATTAAGAGATTCTTAATATTGTACTTTGAAATTAGCTCAATGGCCTCCAGTGGATCTTTATATAAAAAATAAAACATTACTGGGATTCTGCTCTTAGTCTTTTGGGGTTTTCTTATACTTTTGTAATTTATTCTATTCAGTTCATTGATGCTTTTCATGTGAGCTAGCAAGATGAACAATGACAAAATTTCTCCTATGTCATTACGGCAGAAAAATACTAAGACTTATTTGCACCTGAGAGAAGCTTCTTGCTCTTGCTGATGTTGCTTGTGGGTGCCCCTTTCCTGAAAAAGTTCAAGGCCCGCTGGATGGGGCTTTGAGCAGCCTGGTCTAGTGGGAGGTGTCCCTGTCCATGGCAGGGGGGTTGGAACTGGATGATCTTGAAGGTCCCTTGCAACCCAAACCATTCTATGATTCTACAGTTCTATGACACATCTCCCTTCCTGGTGCCCCTTGAGTGTGCTGGATCATTGCAGTTCTACCTTCACTGTGTGGCTGTGGCTCTAATTCATAACTCAGAACCTGGGACAATTAAAACACTTTTGAAAATGTGGATACATTTCAAAATGTGGATGTAGAAAATGTGGTTGAAAGGGTGTTGGACAGGGTAACCAGGTTAAACCAGACTCACAGAATGTTGACTTTTCCTGTTGTACATGCCAGGTTTGTTTGTTTTGTGAGGTTGATGGTGAGAATAGCTTGCAAATTTGAAAACCAAGTAGCTTCAGTTTGCTTCCTTTCAGATTTAAAAAAAAAAACCAAACCAAACCAAAACACATTCCATAGAAATTACACCATTAATAAAAGGTTTAGAGTTTGCAACCAACCTAACTGAAGTCAGACCAACTGCGAAGAGTTAGTCAAAGACTTAAACCAGGCATGAATATTTACAGTATTTCTGTGGGAGTTTGCAGCTGGGAGGGGTTGGGTTTTCCTGTTTTAGTCTTATGGCCACTCTGGTGGTGTAATAAATTTTTTTAACCTTTTAAGGAAAAAAAAAATAGCTCTCAATCAATATTGTACAATATTACTGCATACTACTTTATATGTAAAAAGGATACAGGGGCTTATGACAGATTTTAGAAATTTCTCCATTACCTTTTATTAGGAACAGGTTTAAACTGATGTCAAGAACATTTGAGTATCGTAGTCAAAATGTACATTGTGACTTAGTCAATAACCGAGGAATTATCTTAACTTTTGACTTGTGACATGTGAGGAACTAAATATTTAATTCTTGCATAATGCTATTTCCCCCCCTGCGTACACACCCCCACACTCACATGCTTACATCTATGCTCATAGTGCATCTATGCTAACCATGTGTCATATATATAATGTGTTTAGGTATACATTTAGAAAGAGTAAAAAAGTACATATGGTTGCTCCTATTCCTGTCTTACCACTTGAAGTTTGCAAAGATTCATTACTGTGATAAAGAAACTAACAGGGCACTTAATCTTGAACAGGATTTTCAAGCCTTTTCTCCTTCCTTAAATTCATTGCACAGGAGAACAGAAATATGAAATCTTATGAAAATTTGAATAAATAGATTAAATGTTATTCTGTGTTCAGTCATGGGCAACCCTCTCAACCTTCTATAATAAGAGGTGAAGAAGGCAGTGATGCAGAATAACGCCAAAAATGCAATGATAATAGACTAACTATCAAACATTTCCAGAAATAAAGACCCGCAAGAAATGTGTGTTTGTTTATTTGGTCCAGTGTAAGTAAAGTTTGCTTTCTTGAGAGCTATGAACTTATTGATAGTGTGACATTAATTTGGTGGTAATTCACATCATAATTTTCTTTACTTTTTTGATAATGGAGCTCTGGTATTCCTCATAGACATCCACAGATTTTTTTTGTTATGTTACAAAAATTAAAACACAACAACACAACAAGTCAATAAAGCTTCCTTTAACTCAGTCATAAAAATTGATCTCCTGGTTTTGGCTTCATTTTTATGTTATCGTAATGGTTAAGACACATCATGAATATATTGCTAATTAAGAGTGTGACCCAGGTGAAAACAAAAATAATATATAAGGCAAGATATACTGTTATTGACTCTTTCATCTGCTGAAACAGGGTTTTTTTATCATCTTGATCTAGGTCAGAGTAGGTTATGAACAAGGTCTGGGTTCATGCAAAGTGCACAAGCAGGAGGAGAAAAAATTTATTTTCGATTTACTCTTTTCTTACCTGAATTTTTGTGCTCTGGTTTAGACTACATCAGCTGTGAAGAACATTCTGAGAACATTTAGTAGGGTGAAGTGTCTGGAGCCTTTCAGGAGGACAAATCAGTGTTTGGGGCAGGAGTGTTAACTAGAGAAATTTGACCACATTTTCACCGTTATTATGTCTATCCGTAGATGAAGGGACAGAGGCTTCTCAGATGTGCATAGGTGTAACTGTGTTACTTTGTAATGGCATAGGCATAACTTCACATCCTCAGAGGTTCTAATGCTCAGTGCTACCTGCAACAGAAACAGACTGTGTGATGCCACAGGCTGTACACAATCTCCTTCAGTTATGAAAAGGCAGGAAAGAAAAAAGTAAAGTACTAGTCTGTATGTAGTGTACATATAAAGCAATCAAAACCCTAACTAAGGCTTTAACTCTGCATGGTCACAACTAAGGAGGTGGATAACATCTATTCTAAATTGTTGGGTTACAAAAAAACCCTATTCATATATCTGGGGATATAATATAACCAATGTGTATTTCTGGGGTGGCACCCAATACATTTTTTCCCATTCTTATGTTGTCTGCTGCTTGAACTGTCTCATATAGCACACATACTGTACATACCGTAATCATCTCCAGAAAAATAAATAGGTGGTACAGAACTCATATATCTATATCTCTGGGCCAATCAAACGTGTTTGATGTTAAAGCAATGTTGAGTGGATGTTTCAAACTTTGGAAAGTTAATTCTCCTGGGCTGGAACTCTGCAAGTATTCCAAATATCTTGATGCTGTTTTGAAATTTAAAACTGATCTGCTATGTAATCTTGTACAACTACTGCTGTCTTCAGGTTCTTTTTGCGTATTCTGTCTGTTTTCGTTGTAGTCTAAATGCACAGATATTACTCTTGTGTGTACACGTTTTTTCAAAAAGTGATTTTAAAGACACTTGCAGCCCTGGTCAGACCCTCAAAACAGTACCAGGGAGAAATATTAAACAATAATATACTTTGTATTAGCTTCTAGTGGCAGCTATATATTTAATCTGTCAAGTAGTACTTTCCTTTGTAGTGCCAACAGCAGTGTAATCATAGAAGACAAATCTTCACATACTCAGTTTCAGTCTTTATTAACAGGATAAAAAACACTTCCAGCTGATAAGACCGCACCTCATGCCAGTAAGTTTTTTCAAATAGTTACACTGGAGTCGATAGGCATCAATCAAGTATTTCTTCCTGATTATAAGTATTTTTTACTATAGAGCTGGCACATCCAGTAACATGTGCATGTCCATAAATACATTCAGTAGATAAGGATTAGAGATCTATTCTTTTCCTGTTTTTTCTAAAGAGAAACTTTAACCAAATGATGATGTATAACAACAGCAGATGACCCAAGATGAACAAGCAGAGAACTTCTGCTTTCAAGTTCAACTCAAATTTCAAAATTCCTAGGTTGTTTTCACAATATTTGTATAGCATGTGAAAACTACCCAGTTACCTGTTGTACAAACCCCATTCATTTGAGGCAGCTTTTCCTAAAGTAATGGTCATTCCACCAAAGCCCTGTTCACAACTTCTACGTATAAAGAAACTCAGCCCTTTGACAGACATGATCTTGAAAAGCAGCATAAACATGATTTCTAACATTGTTTCTGATGTGTCTCACACTAAAATTTGGTAACTGTATGAAGGCTGATAATCCGCTGTAGTTTCTTTAAGTTAATATGTTTGAATTTTCACTGAAATGGACTGGATGCATTCATGCCATCAGGTATGGCATCTCAAGGCTCTTGCTCTGGAATTAGATTTACCAGAAAGGCAAGTACAAGTAAGTCAGAGCAGGTGCTAATATACTTTTGGAGATCAGAGTAGAGATACTTTAAGGAGGTACAAGCTTCACAGCTTTTCATGCTGAAGATTTGCAGTTGGGTTCCTGTTAAACCTGTGCATTCAGAATGTGTAGTTAGCTATATCGAAATGAGTGGGAATCAGGATCTAGTTCTTTTCTACGGGGTGTTTTGAATGTAAATTTTAAAAAATGTGAGACTGTAAGAAAACAAATAAAACTCTAAGGCTTCTAAAGATTTGTCAAAAATAAATGGAGGGTGGATTTAGATTAGATCTCAGGAAGGAATTCTTTGCTGTGAGGGTGGTGAGACACTGGAAGAGGTTGCCCAGAGAAGCTGTGGCTGCCCCATCCCTGGAGGGGTTCAAGGCCAGGCTGGATGGGGCTTGGAGCAACCTGGTCTGGTGGGAGGTGTCCCTGCCCAGGGCAGGGGGGTTGCAACTCCATGATCTTTAATTTCTCTTCCAACCCAAACTATTCTGTGATTCAATGATTCTATTCTGTTGATGAAACCTCTGTTCAAAACAAACATCCTCCAGCAACTGGATAATAGAACAGACTTGCCAGGCATCAATGAAATGGGAGCAAAAATTATTTTGTTTGCATTTTAGTAGATTTCAAGCCTGAGTGTCTGAAGCCAAAGTCTTAAATGTATATTGAGGTTCCTAAACAGAATTACTTTGATTTACAAGATAATGCTAAGTAACCCCAGCATTGATGACGTCAGTGAGAAGTCTTCAGGGGGTTAATCATCTTGGGATAATAAGAAGTTTTTGAATATAACCCCTAAGACTAGAATTTAATTGAAGAAAAAAAAACCAACTATCTAAAATTGTAACAATTTTTTCAAACTGGGCTTTCCAGACCTCCCAGAAACATTCTGGGTTTCCATGTGGATACCTGCTAGTCTGCTCCATTTTAAATACAAAACAAAACACTGAAAACTGCTTGGAAGTGCAAGGTTAAAGTCACTAATATGCAGAGAGTAGCATCAAACAGTGTAATTGTGTTACTCACTGTATGAAGTATAAATTAAGAGGCTGTATAAACATAAGAAGATGTCACACCCTTCCTGGGTCACCCCAGTTTATATTGCTACCAGTGCATGGGCATCTGTCTCCTTCCAGCTTCCTCTATTGGCTATTTTCAGTATTTGTTTAGGGTCTCGTTGCTGAGCGTCAAGACTGAGAGAGCAGATTAAAAGATGAAAGAGACAAAAAGGCTGAGAAAGGAGGGAGATCCTGGGGGAAAGTGTAGCTGGTGAGAATAGTTGTACTACTGGTTTTAAAAAGACAGAAAGCTTCTCCTCTCCTACAAGGACTGCCATTTGAAAGGATCATGTCTTCCTTTGCTACCACTGGCTGTGCTCTGTAAGGGAATGCTTTATACACAAAGTGGTGGGAGATGGAAATGGAGTTCCATCATGCAATTTTTATTGAGTATATCTATACTTTAATCTGCTTACACTGTTCTGCAGCAGTCTACAATCTACTAACTAATCAGTTGCTTGATAAGAATCTTTTCTTATTTTAGCCAGGCTCCTAGCTTTCTTAGGAATTGGAACAATGTGTGCTGTGTGGCAAGTCTTTCTTCTACCCTATTAGAATACATTTGAGCTCAACTAGTACTCAGTTCCATTTGCAAGGTGCATTTCTCAACAACAGAATAGAAAATTTCATCTCAGCTCATATTTATTGGGAGCTTGCTGCTTTCCTGTTTGTCTTAAAATGCTGTCTTCGGTTACAAGGGCTCTATGGAGTCTTAGTTTAGCTTGGGAGCTGCTTTTCCCAGCTTATCAGCTGGAGTCAAAAGAGATGGAAACAGCTCAAGTCTTTGAATTTACAACTGCACATTTGAACTGCACATTTACATCTTTACTATTATTCTTACTTCTTGCTACTATTTTAAAAAATCTTCCTCAGAAAAATACGAGATATGAAGGACGTGATCCTTTATCTCTACTCAGCACTGGTGAGGTCCCACCTGGAATACTGTACCCAATTCTGAGCTCATCAGTACAAGAGAGATGTGGACATACTGGCCCAACCATGGGCCACAAAGATGATGAGGGCTCTAGAGCATCTCTCCTTTGAAGAAAGGCTGAGAGCGCTGGGACTGTTTGGCCTAGAGAGGATTCAGGGAGGATCTTATTGATATATATAAACAGATGAAAGGAGGGTGCACACAGGACAGAGCCAGGCTCTTTTCATTGGTGCCCAGAGACAGGAGCAAGGGCAACGGGCACAAACTGAAACACAGGAGCTTCCTTTAGATATATATCTGATATCTCTAAAGAATATCTCTTTAGATTAGATATCAGGAAGAAATTCTTTCCTGTGAGGGTGGTGAGACACTGGAACAGGTTGCCCAGAGAAGCTGTGGTTGCCCCATCCCTGGAGGGGTTCAAGGCCAGGCTGGATGGGGCTTGGAGCAACCTGGTCTGGTGGGAGGTGTCCCTGCCCAGGGCAGAGGGGGTGGAACTCGATGATCTTTAGGGTCCCTTCCAACCTGAACCGTTCTGTGATTCCATGTGAACATAAGAAAACCAACCACTGCCACAGCTTGCCCAGAAAGGTTGCGGAGTCTCCAGTGTTGGAGGTATTCAAAAGCCATCTGGACACAGTCCTGGGCAGCCTGTTTTAGGTGGCCCTGCTTGAGCTGGGGTTCGACAAAATGACTTTCAGACTTCCCATCCAATCTTAACCAGTCTGTCATTCTGTGAGATTCTGAATCCTATGTCAAAGCAAAACCATCTGTAACTGGTGGATACGGGAATACCCAGTCTTAATACATGAGATTTAGGTGTGCAGCTGTTTCTTCATGACGTGTTTAGGTGGGCCTGGTGTACCTAAAAATGCATGGGAACACTCTGTGTGTGTGTGTGTGTGAATTACTTTTTCTCCATGCATAGTCAATAAAGGGTAGAACTTGAGTTCAAGACTTGGTATTGTGGAGATGCACATTCTTCTGCATAAATTCAAGTTACCTTGTGAAACATGATCAACACAGAATGGGTAGGGTATGTATAGCATGTATGCTTTAACCTGAAGTAAAACACAAATTGAAAAAAGGCAAAAAGAAAAATTCTTGTGGAGAAAAATCCTTTTTTCTTAGGAGAGCTGTATTCATGTGAGCATCTGCTGTAATTGTAGCTACATGCAACCTGTGAAACATTTAAATAGTAAAGCAAAACCTGAAAAATATGCTGTACATATGGGAATGAAAAGCAGAGAAGGCAAGGCCCTATGAAAAATCCATAATCCAGAACCATTCTTAAAACTTGGCATTTTATAGAAATCTATAGGTCAAAGCAGACAATTAATTCTCACAACTCCTTTAAGCAGTGGATGAGAAAATATCATTTAAAATTGGAGAAACTAAGCCAGTTAAATATTTCATCTCCTGAGGCTATATAGCATGAAATCTTATGCCCTGATATTTGTTTCTATTAATATTTATTCTGTATTTACGTTAATCACATTAATTTACTATCAGTTCTGAGCACTGTACATCTGTTTGTTTAAAAGCTGTTTTTCAGTTATAGCCACAAGCCCACTATAGAATTGCAGGAAAGAGGCAGACTAACAATTTTTGTTCTGAAATGACTGCAGTAGGCAATAGATGCTTGCTTTCTGTGTTCTTTCCTTCCTGCTTCCGTATTATTCATGAGACAGTATAATAATGTTAGGTATAAATCACATTGAGCTGGGTAGTGGTTCACAAGTATCAACCATTTGGTAACCACGCTACGTATAAAATTGTAGTGATGAGGAATATTTTTCTATCCTACAAAACTGGCAGTGCTGTTGGTTATTTAGATCCAGCCTCGCCCAGCAAGTTTCTTGTGGATTCATATTAGTTTTTGAGACTCTCTCTTCTGCAGTTAGAGGAGGGCTCCCTCCACCCAATTCTTGTACTTTGTCAAGAAGCTATGTGCCAAGCTACACTCTCTTTTGTAGTATTCTTGGCTAAACATTTTCCATCAGATACAGTGAAAGTACAGAGGAAAAATAAAGTGCTTATGATGGTTTGCTATCCTTTTTAGACAAGATTTAGAGGGGGAGCTGAAGTCCAATTGGAAAGTCAGGCAGGCCTTTCAGAGTGATGGCAAATGTCGTGATGGCAAAGATCAAGTGGTTTGTCAGCTGAAAGCGTAGCAGGCACAGTTTGTGTTTTGTTTATTCCATGGTTAGAATATTGTAGGCTCTGAGGACATGATGGTAGCTTTCTATTCGCACATGGATGCAAGGGATGCAAGAAGTTGTGTTTTGTCCTAGCCGTGATTGTAGTCCCTGCAGGCACATCCTCTAGCATAGGAAGGTGGGGGGCTCTGGCTCCCACCCACACACCAACTGGCAGTGCTGGCAAGCTGAAGAGGAATCATTGTTGCCAGCCTTTGCAATTTTATCTTGATCTTGATATATTGTATTTTTCCTTAATCCCCTCACACAGGAGTTGAATGATTATCGGTATATTTCCACTGTTTCTAAAAAATAAGTCTTTGTGCTTGTAGAGAAAAGATTAAAGGCATGACCTAAAGATATTCTGACATGACCAGAAGACAAATTAAAAATATGTTTTAAAAAAAAAAAAAGAGAAATTTTTCTGCATTTAGGGTACTGATCACAGTGTTTTAGGAGAGTCATCATGTTTAAATGGTTGCATTTTCCAGTACTAGAAGACTACAGTGGCCTGTGGAGGGGAAAACCTGTGCTGCCACAGGGCCCAGTGGCCACAATGTTTTGGTGATTGTGGTTTTTAACCCTGTGCTCTGTTTATTACACACAAAGTCCTTTCTTCCTACGAGCCGCTTCTTTCAGAATCAAATGCATCTCATGTTTTGAGTCTCTCCCTGTAACATAAAACTTGCTGCACTCTGTATCAGAAATAAAAGTCATCTGCAAAAACATTGCAAATCCTCATTTCAGTGAACTGTGTCTAAAGATGTGGATTAACTTTAGGCAAAGCTTTTGCATTTATGTCTAACACCAGTTTGAGAAGTCATTTTAATCTGCTGCACTTCTCATGCACAGAGTGATTGTGGTGAAGTGATTTAGCAGGGAATTGCCAGAAAGAATTTAACTTTACTAACATAGACAGATGGACAAGGGTTTAACATTAAGAATTGGGGGTGCATGCCTATGTATTTGGAAGGGAGAAAATGCTTCATTTTTATTAGAAATAAAGTCTGCAAAAACTGAGCACAGGCATTTATATGTAGTACTCTAGATACAGAAAATCAGCACTGAATTGCGCAACAGTATAGCTCCAATAGGAGCTTAAAATTAAGTCAATCCCCTGGTTAGATATGTGATTGTTGCTTGTGCAATTAGCCTTGCAGTAGCACTAAGATGAGCTGAGAAGGATTTACTGACTGAGGCCAAGTCTTATCAGAGAAGGCTTTTCGGGTGTAGATTAATGTGGAAATGACTTTTGCACGCCTCAGTAAGCTAGTGCATTAGGAGTAAAGACTTTGCTAAAATGCATTACAAAGGCCATTTTGCCCTGTACTAGAGAGAACAGTTTGCCCTTTCCGTGGCAGATGTTGTTACAGATTGCCCCTGCTGATTGCACTGGGATTTAACAAAATTGAGAATTTAACAAAAATCTACCTTTTTAAAAAAATATTTCAAATTTTATTAGGTAAAAGACAATGAAGCTTTGAAAAATTGCATTAAACAGTGATTGACAACCTGGTCTAAAAGACTGCTACCTGAAAAAGGAATGCACAGAAGTTGAAAAAGTAGAGATGATTCATCAAAATGGAAAACTCATCCCTTTAACAGCCAGAAAGTTATCGTGGACAATGACTGGTAAAGCAAGGATAGGCTAACAAATGGGAAAAGAAAAGGACAAGTAAGTCATTAAGCAGGGACGGCTAGACACAGTCCAATGCTATGATAAATAGTAGAGCATAATACATTGGCCCTTTTTTTGGTAAAGTATTTAAGAAAACACAGGTTGTGTTCATATTCCCAATTCTGGATTAAGATTATTACATGAAAGTGGCTGCTAAAAGCACATGTATCTGTGCTTTGTTCCTAGACTGCATCCATGTATGGACTAGGCTCCATACACATGGCACTCCTCACCATCTGCATCTAGCCAGCTGCTCCTAGTTGGCTCTGTATGGACGCTGGTAGAGGTACAGCAGTGGACTTAGATGGACCTTTGTTCTGATCCCTCTGGGCATGTTATGTACATGTACCAAAAATGCAAAATGGAAAATCACCTTCAGGCTTTATGAAACTTTATATGTAGCATAAAGTGAAACATTTATCAAATATTCTAGAAAAAACAAATAGGTCTGGACTAATTCAATTATTTGTTGAAATTTTTAATTTTTTTTTTTTCATCTACTAAACATGGAAACAAAAAGTTAAGCTGCAACTATGAAAGAGCCAGATATCTATTTAAATTTTTTTTTTTGTCTACTAAACATGGAAGCAAAAAGTTAAGCTGCAACTATGAAAGAGCCAGATATCTATTTGTCTCCCATCTCTGCCAGATGGTGTGGAATGACTAGGGAAAGGAAATAGTTGCAGAGACTTTGCCACAGAAGTGAGGATCTCCCTGGAGGCATCCAGCAGAGGAGGACAGACCTTTAATGGTACCTGCAGTCTATGATAACTATGTGTCTGAGATTATAGCTTTAGTTATGATATTCCCAGCAAGCAGACAGATCAATGTGGGAGAAAGTGTTGCTACGTTGTTGTGATACATGGAACTCCTGTCAATATCAGAGCTGTAGCTGAGAGAAGAGAGCATGGGGGTCCCTGTACGTGATGTGACCCAGGTACAACTAACTTAGTGCAGCCTGTCTGGACACTGCTCTACAGGAGGCTTGGACAAGTTTTAAGGGTGAAGGTGGGATAAAGGATGATGGAATCAGTGAAGATGTGTGAGAAAAGGAAGAGGGTGACTTTCATATCCAGAAGTATTCAAAGGGTGATGCATAGGAAAGACAGTCCCGTGTATGATGGTACTGGGGTATACTTAATCAGGAAAAGGCTGGTCCATTCTGCCACTGCAGCTTAGTCTATCTCCAGTTCTGATGAAACCATCTGGAGACAAAAAAATTTTTCTTACGTCAAGAAGGATCTTCACGTGTGAAAGAAAAATAAAAATCCATGGGAATTGCAAAGTCATTAACTATATATTAAAAATTCTTGCCTACACAGCTTCATTGTTAAAAGTCTTTGGAATTGAGCTGCCATGCAGTTGTTTGCCCAGCTGAGGGAAAGAACTGTCTTGAGGCAGACTTCAATGACCTTACCTCATTTCTGACCCAAATAGGAAAACAACTCTAGAGCTTTTAACTGTTTTTGCTAGAGATACGGTTGCTGCTATAGATCACTGAAACGGCTCACAAGTTGAAGAATCAAGAGAGTTTTTCAGAAACGTAAAGAATAAGTGCAGATAATACCTCAGTACAAGAACAGAATAACTAACGTATAAATCAACTCCTATTCATATTTCCACATGAAAGCAGGTGGATAAACTGAATCCGACTTGCTGACACATATGGGAGAAGATAAATTTTGTTGCACGGCAATATAACAGCAAAATAGAGTGGCTAAATGTAACAAGAAGTCCCAGATATTACCCCAGGTATCCATTGTAATAGACTGCATCATGATTTGATAACATTATCATTTAATAGTATTGCCTGTTTCATACCCAGCTAATAGAGGGTGGGAATTGCGTGAGACTGTTCCATGGAGTCCAAAGCTGTCAGGACAGATCAGTAAAGACATGCAGTAAAAGAGAGCCACATGAAAGGTCTTGATGTGTTGTGTTCTCCAGGACACATCCAGCCTCTTGATCATCTCCCTTGGAGCATGTTGCCTTTTCCTATAGACTGTACAGAAAATACATGATCTAGGAAGCTAATATCTACAACAATAAATAGAGCTATACAAATCATTGTCTTCTTTCTGCAGTTACTTAGAGGAGAGGTCAGAAGGAACCTGTAGAAATCAAATATTCATAGACCACAGAGATAAGGGACACTCATATAAAACTTCAGTTTCACAAGCATTTTAAGCTCAAGACAACACTGTCAACAGAAGAAACTGCACAAGGATCTCATTTTCACAATGACAAAACCACTTGGTTGAGGCATTTCTGTCGGATGAAGAAAAAAGCCAAGGAGAAAAACCTGCATGTCTGAAGTTGTAGTTACATTCCCCAGCAGGGTCCACAGCTCATTCATGCTTGCTAAATCATGCCCTGCACCTCCTTTCCCTGACTCACTCCTACAATTCTGGTTGGAAACCTTGCAGAAACATGGTATCTTCCTGGTTCAAAGTTGGAAAAACTTTCTGCTTCCCACAAGCAGAGACTCTGAGCCTCTCTCTTCCAGTGAAGAACATGAGATTCACTCTAGATTTCTGATATTTAATCCTTTTAAACATGATTCTATTTAATCCACTAATTCGTCTATAAATCTGGTGTATGTATTTCTTGCGTGTATAAAAGCATATGAAAATCACCCAACTAGCTAAATATGGTTACTGATCAGCAGTAATTTTTTACTTCTAATCAATGGGAATAGAAGAAGTGATTAGTGAGGCAGAGGAATCATTGCAAAGGGACGATTTCTCTGCTTAGCAAAACTGTTACCATAGACAAGTAAATATGTTTATTATAAGTATTGGTTTTCAGGTACATATATTTTAAAAAAATTATTATAATATTTAGGTTAGAGGAATTCAGATTGAAAACATAATAAAACAGTGACTGCTTACTCAGTAAAGAGAGACAACTTCAGAAATTTTGGGGTTTGGGTTTTTTTTGTGTGTTTTGTGGTGTTTGTTGTTGGCTTTTTTTTTTTTAATCTGCAGCAATGTAGCTTTTGCCATTTGAAGTAGAAACATATCTTCTGTGTCACTAAAAAACTACTTAAATTGATTTTCATAGTTCTTTACTATTTTTGGTATTGTGTGAAGACTTGTAGAGCAGTTGGGTGGCTGAGGAGCGCACAACGATAGTGTGCTAATCCTGCTCCTTTTCAACTGTTTTAAGAGCTGAGAAAGGCTTCTGGAAATTAAGAGGAAAAGTCAGCTTCCTCCTTTAGGATGGCAGTGACAAAGGAGTAAAATAAAGAGGGAATTGGAAACCTTCTTAAGTAACACAAACTGTCTGTGGGAGGAGGATCAAAAGAAAAAAAATAATGTTAATACCTGGAAACACAAAAGAGAATAGAAGTGCTTATATGGGAAGAGATTTGTACATTTTTGCCCCATGTGCTTGAATTTGAGAATGCCTGTAGACTCAGGGAATTCAGTAAGATTATTCAAATGTTTAAGATATCTCATTAAATTGCAGTTTTGATACAGTTTTTGAGCTGTTAGTGGAATGTACTTACATATAATTTATGGTATTATGAATAAAGCTTAATTGGAGGCGATTTATAAAGAGGAGTTAATGGACTTCTTTCCCACAGAATTAGAAATCCTACTGTGTTTCTGCTAACGCCCCCTCCAAACTGAATACCCCCTCATTACCATTAGATTATAACTGTTCATAATGCACCTGGCTAACTAATATTTTCCAGCTTAATTCTATAGAGATTGTCCTCCTCCTTCAAATTTATCATCAGTTGGTTAATCAACAGTAGATTGTACTAGAATCCTAATTTCATAGAGGATGACTCCATCCATCTCAAGTGGACTAAATCTCTTTGTACATGAGCCTGTTTGCACGGTACATCTCTCAGATGTTTCTAGAAGACTCAGTAAAAAGACTCAGTGAATTAAGCTGGTTTCCTCATTAAACCTGGTCATATTCCCAAGCTTTCCTTACACCGCTCAATTAGAATCTTTTTTAAGCTTCAGCATGAATGCTACTACTCAGTGGAAAAAAAAGTATTATACAATATTAATTAATGCAATTAATAAAGCTGTATTTCAAGTTTGGATTTAGCTGTGATCCAAAGACTAATTTCAGTTGCAAGGAAAAACCTTTATGCCTAGTTCAAAACTGGTCAAAAAATTTGAAATACTTATAATTTAGTCTGTACTTTGTTGCTGGCTGTTCACACTGGCATATACTGTGCCCTTTGCAGTGTGCTCAGGTAAGAAAATATCCTTGTTGACCATATCAGTATTTTAAGAAAAGTGCTCTTACATTATTAAATCATCCTTTTCCAAAATTAGTTGTATAATTCTGTTAGAGGGAATTTGTTCTGAATCAAATACAGATTTACATACCCAGAACTTCAAGTATAGCAGCTTATTGTTTAACTTCATATAGATTTTCTGTGCTTGTTGATTCAAAAATGCATGTAGACTCTTAGTGGGGAAGGATCCATGGAAAACAGTTTGTCTTCATATTAAAATAATAGTACCATAAACTTCAACCCATTTGTTTCTGATGTTCATATTCTTTTTGGCCATTAAACCTTATCTTCTCTTGTTCAAGGTTGTCTTCATTTTTCTTCCATTCTTGCACCCTGCTTAAGTGATAATTCACCATTCATAAAACAAGCACTGAGATATGGAACCCAGGGCAAATGTTCTATAAAATTGCCATCAAAACCATTTTCCAAGGCATATCATAAGTGATTTAGGGATCATTTATTTGTTAGATTTTGAGAATAAATGATTGCTTCTTCATTAAACCATTCAGTTCCTAGACATGCATTTCCAGAATGCCAGTGCCACACCTGTCATAAAACACCCATGTATATGATACAGCGTTTCTGTCAGAAAATTTAATAACGCTGGAAAATTCCTAGTGAGCAACTCCACAATAAAACTGTTCCCAAAATACTGTTACAAAGTGATACTAACACACATATGTCAGGAAAAAATGTTTAAGCATAATAAGTATTCTACCTGTCACTCTATTTCCGTAGTTCTTCTGATTCTGTTTCAAGAAAAATAATTAAATGCATGATACCCTGAAAACACTACAGCAGTATTTTGACCAATCCCTCTGTTCTATGTACTTGTCCATTAGTTTGGGTTGCTTCTGTTCACTATTGGTTCACTATTGGTTCACTATTTTAATCAGATTAATCAGCATTCAAATAAACTTTAGTTTTTAGTCGATTTATTGAGTACATAGATTAAATCTAAAATTAAATCTGCATCTTGATGGGATGAATTTAAATTCAATTTAATATTTGATAAGTTTTTATTTTTCCATTGAATTATATCTTATGCATCTACGTTGAGGTAGATGTTAATAATTAATAAGGCATACAACCTTATAAATCAACCATGAAAACATCAGTCACATTAGAAATCACGCTAGACTATTTCATTTGTTTAAAAATATATGATTGCACTGTTTTGATCATATTCTCTTTACTGGCATTTTACTTTGTTAGTTGTCAAGAAAAGCAGGTCATCTGTAGTTCTTAAACATTTCTCATATGCATCCTGATTCTCCACAGCGTTGAGGTCTAGGAACATCTTCTCAGATGCATGAGAACTGATGAAAAATACAGAAATAGATTTTTATAGTATTATATTGTGGAATATATTGCAAAACAGAACACAAAGGGCCAGCCGTATGCAGTGGTTTTGACCTGTGTACTCAGCGAGTCTCTTCTCATATCTCACCAACTCATATTCATTTGAGTGGAGCAGAAGGAAGCTTATTACAGTTTTCATTGGTGAAAATGCCAT
>NW_015092359.1:2027950-2058351 GCF_001431845.1 Calidris pugnax
GAGAGGCACCAAAGAAAAACAAGGGACAAAAAAAAAAAAAAAAAAAAAAAAAAAAAAAAACAAAAAAAAAAAAACCCACCACCAAACAAACAACACCAGCTCCCACCACCTAAACACACAACAACCTCCAACCAAAAAACCATCACCCACCCACACAGCACCCCACCACAAACCAGTAATCTTGGGCACTAGAGCATGCCCTGAAGAACCATGTCTACACGTTTCTTAAATACCTCCAGGGATGGTGACTCCACCACCTCCCTGGGCAGCCCATTCCAATGCTGGATAACCCTTTCAGTAAAGAAATGTTTCCTAATATCCAACCTGAACTTCCCCTGGCGCAACTTGAAGCCGTTACCCCTTGTCCTATCGAGCAGAGAATTGCGTGAGACTGTTCCATGGAGCCCAAAGCTGTCAGGACAGATCAGTAAAGACATGCAGTAAAAGAGAGCCACATGAAAGGTCTTGATGTGTTGTGTTCTCCAGGACACATCCAGCCTCTTGATCATCTCCCTTGGAGCATGTTGCCTTTTCCTATAGACTGTACAGAAAATACATGATCTAGGAAGCTAATATCTACAACAATAAATAGAGCTATACAAATCATTGTCTTCTTTCTGCAGTTACTTAGAGGAGAGGTCAGAAGGAACCTGTAGAAATCAAATATTCATAGACCACAGAGATAAGGGACACTCATATAAAACTTCAGTTTCACAAGCATTTTAAGCTCAAGACAACACTGTCAACAGAAGAAACTGCACAAGGATCTCATTTTCACAATGACAAAACCACTTGGTTGAGGCATTTCTGTCGGATGAAGAAAAAAGCCAAGGAGAAAAACCTGCATGTCTGAAGTTGTAGTTACATTCCCCAGCAGGGTCCACAGCTCATTCATGCTTGCTAAATCATGCCCTGCACCTCCTTTCCCTGACTCACTCCTACAATTCTGGTTGGAAACCTTGCAGAAACATGGTATCTTCCTGGTTCAAAGTTGGAAAAACTTTCTGCTTCCCACAAGCAGAGACTCTGAGCCTCTCTCTTCCAGTGAAGAACATGAGATTCACTCTAGATTTCTGATATTTAATCCTTTTAAACATGATTCTATTTAATCCACTAATTCGTCTATAAATCTGGTGTATGTATTTCTTGCGTGTATAAAAGCATATGAAAATCACCCAACTAGCTAAATATGGTTACTGATCAGCAGTAATTTTTTACTTCTAATCAATGGGAATAGAAGAAGTGATTAGTGAGGCAGAGGAATCATTGCAAAGGGACGATTTCTCTGCTTAGCAAAACTGTTACCATAGACAAGTAAATATGTTTATTATAAGTATTGGTTTTCAGGTACATATATTTTAAAAAAATTATTATAATATTTAGGTTAGAGGAATTCAGATTGAAAACATAATAAAACAGTGACTGCTTACTCAGTAAAGAGAGACAACTTCAGAAATTTTGGGGTTTGGGGTTTTTTTGTGTGTTTTGTGGTGTTTGTTGTTGGCTTTTTTTTTTTTAATCTGCAGCAATGTAGCTTTTGCCATTTGAAGTAGACACATATCTTCTGTGTCACTAAAAAACTACTTAAATTGATTTTCATAGTTCTTTACTATTTTTGGTATTGTGTGAAGACTTGTAGAGCAGTTGGGTGGCTGAGGAGCGCACAACGATAGTGTGCTAATCCTGCTCCTTTTCAACTGTTTTAAGAGCTGAGAAAGGCTTCTGGAAATTAAGAGGAAAAGTCAGCTTCCTCCTTTAGGATGGCAGTGACAAAGGAGTAAAATAAAGAGGGAATTGGAAACCTTCTTAAGTAACACAAACTGTCTGTGGGAGGAGGATCAAAAGAAAAAAAATAATGTTAATACCTGGAAACACAAAAGAGAATAGAAGTGCTTATATGGGAAGAGATTTGTACATTTTTGCCCCATGTGCTTGAATTTGAGAATGCCTGTAGACTCAGGGAATTCAGTAAGATTATTCAAATGTTTAAGATATCTCATTAAATTGCAGTTTTGATACAGTTTTTGAGCTGTTAGTGGAATGTACTTACATATAATTTATGGTATTATGAATAAAGCTTAATTGGAGGCGATTTATAAAGAGGAGTTAATGGACTTCTTTCCCACAGAATTAGAAATCCTACTGTGTTTCTGCTAACGCCCCCTCCAAACTGAATACCCCCTCATTACCATTAGATTATAACTGTTCATAATGCACCTGGCTAACTAATATTTTCCAGCTTAATTCTATAGAGATTGTCCTCCTCCTTCAAATTTATCATCAGTTGGTTAATCAACAGTAGATTGTACTAGAATCCTAATTTCATAGAGGATGACTCCATCCATCTCAAGTGGACTAAATCTCTTTGTACATGAGCCTGTTTGCACGGTACATCTCTCAGATGTTTCTAGAAGACTCAGTAAAAAGACTCAGTGAATTAAGCTGGTTTCCTCATTAAACCTGGTCATATTCCCAAGCTTTCCTTACACCGCTCAATTAGAATCTTTTTTAAGCTTCAGCATGAATGCTACTACTCAGTGGAAAAAAAAGTATTATACAATATTAATTAATGCAATTAATAAAGCTGTATTTCAAGTTTGGATTTAGCTGTGATCCAAAGACTAATTTCAGTTGCAAGGAAAAACCTTTATGCCTAGTTCAAAACTGGTCAAAAAATTTGAAATACTTATAATTTAGTCTGTACTTTGTTGCTGGCTGTTCACACTGGCATATACTGTGCCCTTTGCAGTGTGCTCAGGTAAGAAAATATCCTTGTTGACCATATCAGTATTTTAAGAAAAGTGCTCTTTCCTAACTTACATTATTAAATCATCCTTGTGTTTGATTAGTTGTATAATTCTGTTAGAGGGAATTTGTTCTGAATCAAATACAGATTTACATACCCAGAACTTCAAGTATAGCAGCTTATTGTTTAACTTCATATAGATTTTCTGTGCTTGTTGATTCAAAAATGCATGTAGACTCTTAGTGGGGAAGGATCCATGGAAAACAGTTTGTCTTCATATTAAAATAATAGTACCATAAACTTCAACCCATTTGTTTCTGATGTTCATATTCTTTTTGGCCATTAAACCTTATCTTCTCTTGTTCAAGGTTGTCTTCATTTTTCTTCCATTCTTGCACCCTGCTTAAGTGATAATTCACCATTCATAAAACAAGCACTGAGATATGGAACCCAGGGCAAATGTTCTATAAAATTGCCATCAAAACCATTTTCCAAGGCATATCATAAGTGATTTAGGGATCATTTATTTGTTAGATTTTGAGAATAAATGATTGCTTCTTCATTAAACCATTCAGTTCCTAGACATGCATTTCCAGAATGCCAGTGCCACACCTGTCATAAAACACCCATGTATATGATACAGCGTTTCTGTCAGAAAATTTAATAACGCTGGAAAATTCCTAGTGAGCAACTCCACAATAAAACTGTTCCCAAAATACTGTTACAAAGTGATACTAACACACATATGTCAGGAAAAAATGTTTAAGCATAATAAGTATTCTACCTGTCACTCTATTTCCGTAGTTCTTCTGATTCTGTTTCAAGAAAAATAATTAAATGCATGATACCCTGAAAACACTACAGCAGTATTTTGACCAATCCCTCTGTTCTATGTACTTGTCCATTAGTTTGGGTTGCTTCTGTTCACTATTGGTTCACTATTGGTTCACTATTTTAATCAGATTAATCAGCATTCAAATAAACTTTAGTTTTTAGTCGATTTATTGAGTACATAGATTAAATCTAAAATTAAATCTGCATCTTGATGGGATGAATTTAGTGTTTGATCAGTTTTTATTTTTCCATTGAATTATATCTTATGCATCTACGTTGAGGTAGATGTTAATAATTAATAAGGCATACAACCTTATAAATCAACCATGAAAACATCAGTCACATTAGAAATCACGCTAGACTATTTCATTTGTTTAAAAATATATGATTGCACTGTTTTGATCATATTCTCTTTACTGGCATTTTACTTTGTTAGTTGTCAAGAAAAGCAGGTCATCTGTAGTTCTTAAACATTTCTCATATGCATCCTGATTCTCCACAGCGTTGAGGTCTAGGAACATCTTCTCAGATGCATGAGAACTGATGAAAAATACAGAAATAGATTTTTATAGTATTATATTGTGGAATATATTGCAAAACAGAACACAAAGGGCCAGCCATATGCAGTGGTTTTGACCTGTGTACTCAGCGAGTCTCTTCTCATATCTCACCAACTCATATTCATTTGAGTGGAGCAGAAGGAAGCTTATTACAGTTTTCATTGGTGAAAATGCCATCTAGCACTCAGCCTAGGCATTTTCAGTCACTGAAGCCAATGAATAGTGTGAATACTCAGTCCCTGGGCAGGCACAGTCAGGCATGCTTATTTGGAAAGACGACTAGCTTTTTCTTTTGCTTTCCAGCTCCCAAAATGTGCTACTGCAGTAGATACCTGATATTTATCAACCATGTTGAGAAGTTGAAGCATCTGTGAACTTTGATGAGAACTAAAAGCTCTCATAAATTAATTCTTAAATATAAGAAAAAAACCCTAATGCCAAGATAGTGAACATGTTAGAACTGGCTCAGTGTTTCAACATATTATTATATTTTATCACAAATCAGTGTTGGAATTTAGGAACATTTTAGAAAAGATGTATTAAATGTTTTCTTGCAGAAATATTCAATAATAAACAGTAAAGGAAGTCCTTAGGATCAATCTGGAAACACTTGTAAGAAATTCTGAAGGAACTTCTCACACTGATTTCTGCATACTTCAGTATTAGACAGAAATAGAAAGAATGTGCTACAAGTTACAGTGGTATATAAGGTTAATGATTACAAGAAGTGGTGAAGTCCATGATTTTGTTAAAATAAAGAAGGAAGCTTTTTATTAATGAAAATGGGAAGATGTGAGAGCTTATAAAGCTCCAGAAGCACACTGCACCTGGCAAAGTTCCCTAAAAATTTCTCTATTCATACAAAACCATTTGATCTCTAGATGGTCGGGTTTTGCACTGCAAAAATGTCCCTCTAGAGTACTTGAAAATGTCATGGAACTGATGTTTAGCCAGTACTTTTCCATCTCTGTCATGTCTTTATCCCTATTTTCTTCTCAGAAACACATATCCTCTTGCAAATAGCCAAAAATACAACACTTCATTGACTTAAAAACTTATTGAGTTAATAAATATTTGTTAATAAATAAATATTGAGTTAATAAATATTAACCCAAATCTTTGTCAGAAACACAAGAATATGGAATAGAACATATACCCTATTTAGACTTCTACTTAAAGAGTGTGTTTAACTTTTCCAAACTTGTTTCATCATTCACTATTAAGCTCTTCTTACCAATTAAATAACAAGTTCTTCCTGACATTTTGCTAAACTCTTGGCCTCAAAGGTATTTTGTGGCAGTAAATTCCATAGACTAAATCGTGCTCTATGAAAAAGAGTATTTCCTTTCATCCTAACTTGCCTTTTTTTCAGGTTCATTGAGTGATTCCTTGTTCCTTTGTTGAAAAAAGAACTAGAGTTCCTCTCTTATCATCTCTTTACCAATTATTGTTTTCTATGCTTTTGTCATGAACCTTCTTACTCCTTACCTTTCTAAGGCAAGTAATCTCAATCCTTTAAGCCATTCTTTCAAATAGGAATTTTCCAAGGCTGATAATTACTGCTATTGCCAGTCACTGATCCTTTTTCACAGCTTCCTTTTATTTTTTTGAGATACAACGGAGGATACACCACAGTATCTCAGCTAAAAGCAAACTTGTATAGCATGTTTTCTATAGATGACTGTAGCTATTTCTGATATGTTTACTTGGCCAAAACATTTTTCTAAGCACGAGTTTTCATTTAAATACTTTAGCTTGAAAAAAATAATGTCATTTAGCACCCAGAAACTATATGTTCATGTTTTTCTCCTGAGTGTGCAAGCGCTTTCAATTTATTGATATTGAATGTCATGGGGAATTAAGATATTTTTGCAGGCCACTCTAGAGTTCCTCGCACTCTTTCTCAGGGTAAACTGTTATAGGTCATATTTGGTTCATTCAGCAAAGTATTGTGGTAGGACTTAGGTGTTCCGTTCTTCCCTTTAACATATTTTGACAGTTTCTTTAACTCCTGGCAAGACGTGTTACTGGGGAATAGGTCACATAACAGTTGGATGTACTTTTTCTACTATTTATTTGAAGACATGAGCTGAAGCAGCTAACGTATCAGGGAATTTGTTTAACAGACTTTACATTATATAAAATGTTTCAACTAGTAAAATACAGTTTATGTGTCTTTTGTGCCCTCAAAGTACAATGGGTTATCGCAAAAGTTATTAATCACTGGCTTATCCTGCCCTGAACCTGCTTTTTCGAACTTCTCAGTTTTCCAGAAACGTATCCCTTCACAAGTTGTGCTGGAAGAGATTTGCATGAGTTGATGTTTCTGCTGTTAAAGGAGTTGCTGAAGGAGGGAAATCAAGTGGGGTACTTAAAGAAATTCTTAGCTGGCATTGTGAGACACATGTAATGTAAGTCCATTATCTTAACTACGCTATTTGTACAGCTGCGGATAACCGGGCCTGCTCCAAAATCTTAATTTTCTTTCTAACTTCTGCCCACTTTGCAGTGGATATCTAGCAGAAGTACCCACACTGGAAACTGCTTAGCCCTGTCGGTGGATATTTTTTTTTTTTTTCCATGACTCTGAAATGTACATTATACAATTAGTGCCTTTCTGCTGAGGATGCATTGTGCAATACTGCTGGCGTTGGCCTCCCTGTAGGGCCCTGGGAGCATCTCCCTCAGCAACCTGGGCCTCATGCTCCATGGAGGCCTGCGGGAGATGTTTCCAGCAGCCATTTGGCTGTGTCTGGCCACAGGCCCCCTCAGGCCACCAAGCCATCCCAAACTAGCCTCTGCCTGTCCCCAGAGAGGTGCTTGGTGCCCCTGCTACCCCTCACAGGAGGCCTGCAGAAGATGTTTCCAGCAGCCTGGGGAGATGTCTCCAGCAGCCATTTGGCTGTGTCTGGCCACAGGCCCCCTCAGGCCACCAAGCCATCCCAAACTAGCCTCTGCCTGTCCCCAGAGAGGTGCTTGGTGCCCCTGCTACCCCTCACCTACTCTGGACTCACACACCTGGGAACCCCCAGTCCATGCAGCACCTGGACACCATCACACAAGCATAAGCACCAGAAACTCACTGCCAAGTCCAAACACCTGGATTTAATAATACAAGGTAAGTTTTTTTTTAAAGAAATAGAAGCAGCTGCTTGACCTAAGGTTGTGCTGTGGGCCACAGCTCACAACCTTCGGCAACTGAAATGCCGACACTTTGAAAGAGCCTGGGAAGTGAGTGGGAGAACTGAGAGCTGTGGCTGGCATCCCAAAAATAAACCTTCCTCAATTGGGAACGTCACAGGGAAACCCCTATGTTCCCTTGTTGGTGACTACTGGTGGTTTTGACCTGTGGGATGGATCCTGCAGGGTCACCAAATATTGCATATTTACTGGGGCAGTGTTGTTTCTCCCCTGATTAGTTTTTTCTAATACTTGACTTTTCTGATGTACTTGCAGCATTGGTGATTTCACTCAAAGATTTCCAATACCAGCTGAACAGGATCACAGTTTTAGAGTTTTGCTGGGATGAATTGACAGGATAAAATTGGGGAAGAACATAGAACTTATACAAATTTTCTCTGCAGGGCTCCTTTTGAATGAGGAAAAAAAAAAAAAAATCCTCCAGTATCATCACAGAAAAGTGTAAGCAATTTAACTAGAAAATGAAAACTTAGCTAAGGTAACCTGTAGGTTTGAGTGGTAGCTAGTTGATAGATTTTTTTTTTTTTTTTTTTTGGCTCCTTTTGAATGAGGAAAAAAAAAAAAAAATCCTCCAGTATCATCACAGAAAAGTGTAAGCAATTTAACTAGAAAATGAAAACTTAGCTAAGGTAACCTGTAGGTTTGAGTGGTAGCTAGTTGATATTTTTTTTTTTTTTTTTTCTGCTGATTCTATTGAAGACAAAATCAATCCTTCAACAAGGTAGCTCCTCTCTGGTTTTTTGGGGTGATGGGAGCCTGCCCGACAGGAGGCAGAGGCCAGAGCAGCTCTGTGTGTTTTCTTCTCAGGGCTGCACGGTAGCGACCGTAGCCTAGGTTGTAAATCAGAGAAATCCTAGGGGCCTTTCAATTTGCAATGGCCTTCTAGGACTTCAAAACGTCTCTGAAACTCCTCCAGGGCCTGCATTGGGCCATTTCTCTCACTTCTGGCTTGCTCAGGAGATGCATGTTAACTTCATGGAGTCTGCACACCAAAAAATAGCTGTCCTTGAATCACACGTGTCTTTGCAGCTCTCATGATTTTTACAATCACAGTTTCACTTAAAATAAGATACATTTGAATTAATAATTCTTTGTCAAATCCTTTCAACAGAAATCTGGGAAGAACAATCAGCACACTGTAGAGAAGCTATGTCGTATTTTCTGAGTGTATTGTAAAACAGAATCATTGGCTGACCCCGGACCACAGGAGGATTACCTCTAGAGGAAAGAGGAAGTGCAAAAGTGGCATCTTCTAGAGCCAGAGTCTCATTTTTATTATAAATTATTTCAAATAGCTGAAGTCCAGGTTGCAATCACATTTTACCTGAGCTCCAAGCATTTCAAGAGGTTGCTCAAGGTCAGAGCACTCAGGTCACTATTAGGCTTTAACGGTCCTAAGCAGCCTCACCTGGGGCTGCTCCCCGCCCATGTGTCCAAGAATTCCCTTTGAGCTCTGCCTGAGGTAATGGCTTCTTCCCTGTGTGTTGCTGCAGTTGTAGTTTTCTTCAGTCTTCTTATTTGGTGAGTCTGAGTTTTTGATTTTTCTGAGTTGGCTTTGGACCTTACCTTATGATCCCTGAATGTTTGGACCTGTTGTTCTTGCTAATCCTGTTCAGATACTGTAGGTCTGTAAAGATATAGCCCTCCCTACCACTCAGGGGTGGTGGTGGTGGTTTCACCTTGGCTTCTGGCTCATGTGCCTCTTTGTGGAGCAATTTGTCTTGGACAGCTAAATAAAATAATAAAATTACAGAAAATAATAATTCAGTTCTGTTGCAGTACTCTTTCAAGAATACTGCTTAAGGCATATGCCTGGCTGTTGGAGTAATGCTATGAGGTATACTCTTAGATAGTTGTCTCTAATTACCAAGGCTAGATATAATGCAAGAACCTGGTTTGAGTGAGGTTAGAGTGTGTCTTAAAGAGTACATGGGAACCTAGGGAGAGGAGTGTACTGTTAGGCTTGCCTGGGAGAGCTTTGCAAATCAACTCATGAGTTGCCTACATGTTAATTGTCTGGAAAGGAAATGAAGGATGGGAGAATCAAAGAACATCATAAAAATAGTTGTTCCAGAGATGGATTTTTTAGGCTATTGTTCACTGTCATATTTTGTTCCAGAAAAGTCCACATTTACTAAGATTTCTCATTGTAATGCTGAAAGAAAGTTTAAATCAAAAGCATACCAAATTTTAGTATACTGCTTATCACAGCGTGGGCATGTTGTAGAAACAGGATAACAACTCTAGGTTGAAATGGTGATTTGCAAAATAACTGTTGGTCATTTGCTATTTGCTTCACATGGAAATAATGTTGACCCTAGTACCAATAAGACTGTTTCCTGGAAAAAGTATCAGAGAAGAAACTTCCAAGTTCTAGGTATTTGCCTTTGAAAGTTTAAAACAGATGATCCAGGAGAGCAGCATTTTAAAAGAGAGTTTTTGGCACAAATGAAAGCCCTCCTAAAAAGGATAAAAATATTTCAGTCTGTCAGCAAGAGATAAAACAGCTTGAATATTAAATAAAAAAAAATCTTCTCAGCTATGTTGTAATATAATCATGGCATATGTTATGATAAAATAGGATTACAAAAAGACTTTTGACCTTTTGTGATTTAGTCAGTCTGATATTCTCAGACAATTCATTCCGAAGGAAACAACATAAGGGAGGAAAGAAATAAACCTGGTAAAATCTTCTATTGCAGCTAAATAAATCTACTTAAATGTTTACTATTGTGTGTGCATAGATTTTTTGAGACAGTAAAATCTTACTGAGTAGTCTCTAAAGTTTGCTTTCTAAGGAGGCTTGAAAATGCATTGGTTTATGACCAGCTGTATCAGTTTGTAGACTATGGGGCTATTTAGTATGTTTTACAATTTTCTAAAAATGTTTATAAAGAATATATATAAAATTACCATTCTGCATAAATCAAGAGTTTTTAAAGGCATTGGGAAAGACTGTAAAACCTCATATAAAAGGGAGCCAGAAGTAGAAGAGTTTTTTTTCTGAAAGGATAGTTTTTTTCTGAAGGTAATCAGAAGAAACGAGAAAAAAAATGAGATTTTTGTTTCCAGAGGTACCAGCTGTCAAAGTTCTCTGTGCAGCTGGCTAGTCTGAAATTGCTTAAGTGGGATTTTAATGATAAATAAAAGATTACCCAACATCACGTTCCTTTGCCTGTTGCTCTGGAGATCTTGAAGTCTAAACATGAGATTTATCGGACACTTTGGAGTTACCTTCTTCTTTCTATATAAATCCTGGACCAAGGAGAAAGAAATTGGTTTTGCTTCTGACTGTTACAATATTGTTTCTTTACAAAAATACTTTATGCATTTATCACACTTCTGGGTTTGTCTGAAATTTGAAAACAAAGGATGTACTACTTTATTGTTGATGCTTATAATGGATTTGCATCCATTCACATCCATTGTCTTTAGAAGTGGAGTCTCTTATGGCCTTTTATTTATGTGGGTAACCGTAGAAGTTGGGTTCTTCTGCTAAGTGTCTTTGATAAGTAAATGGAGTAGAAGGCCTTCAGGCTGGGAAAGAAATTTAGGTTTTGAAAATGTCAAGCCTCTAACTTTTTTTTGAATAGCATAACAAGCTGATCTCAGCTTGCAATGAAAACTTTCCTATAGCATGCATATTATAGTGGTTTGCCATATAGTACAACCTAATGGGTTCAGAGGCAGGAAATGTGTATCTGATTTCTTTTTCTGTTATGGTGTGATTTAGTCCAAACCTCTCCCATTTCTGTTTTAGGTTTTTAAAGAGTAAATAATGACCCTAACCTTCATAGCATTGTTTTAAATCCAAAGAACTTCTGGGAATTACTTAAGTTCAGGAGCAGGTGTTTGGAATCGGTCTTATTGCATCATCCGCAGTAAAAGCCGATTGACCCAAAAAAAAAAAAAAAGAGTCTTGTTTTTATCATTCAGGATATCTGAAGAGGAATGGAGCAGTAACTTATCTCATGGCCATTGGGCCAGCAATTTACAGCTATAGTAAGCTATTGAATTGTTCTTCCCATCTAGCATACTTTAGAAATATCACGTTACAGGCGGTGAATTCTGAAATATGTTTCTATTTAATTATTTGATCCATGGTTTTGTTTACTGAAATACATTAATCTCCTTAAGTAGCTGGACTAGACTGTCACGTTCATGAAACTTGAGTTCTCCAACCCCTTCCTGAAAGGAATTTCCATATAAACACCTTGGTGTAGTGAAAGAAGAAATGTTTCCCTGGTGCGAGGCAGATGAGGAATTACTTGGAAGGTACAGGAAGACTCTTTCACAGAAAGAGCACTAGAGGATTTAAGTTGAGAATAGAATTGCAAAGCATATGGTGTTTGTTTCAGTAGTCAGTGTTTTGGGCAAGTAGATTGTTTCAGCAAAAGCAAATATCCAAGTATGTGGAACCATCCATAAACACAAGATCTGTAAAATTCTCAGTCTTCAGGCTATTTCTGGGACAGGTTGTTGTGCAAGAGCAGTTTTCCTAGTGATTCATTCAAGTTAATAATAGCTGGGATTCCGTACACAATGGGGAAATGGGTAGCATGTTATGTATATTCAGTATTTGTTCCTGTGTTTTATTGGCACCTAAGGCCAAATATTGAAGTACTAACTTCATCTTTTTCAAAACTTATGAAGTTGTTGCAGTATCTCCATTAAAAACAATAGGAAAACAGACTAAACTGCCAGGGGCTGTAAAATTTGTTTAGTGTGGGTCCTTCATATGGTGTAACTCTTCATGGGTAATAGCTAGTTACTGATACAAGGCTCACCTGGAATTAGGACACTCCATGTTATATTTCAAAGCAGAGTGTTAGATTGTCTCGATTCTTTAGCTTCGTGAAAGAACACATATTTCTTTATGACAAATTGACCAGCTGTCTTAGCAAAATTTGAGTCATGAATGCTTGCCAAAACCACAGCTAATATGAATAATTTACATTTACTTTTGATAAAAAGTGTTCAACTATCCTAATATTAGCCATTTTTTGTTCTGTCTATACTGAATTCAGCAATACATCCGCGTTTCTGGTTAAAAAACTTCATATGTTAATGTTATGCCTGTACTATTTTTCATGAAGTTATAGTACATTTTCATGAAGAAGTTTCTTACTGATTCATACATATGTGTGTATACACACATTCATACTAGTCTTGTAAATATCTATGCAATTGAGAGTGTGTCTATATCAAATTCCTGTCAACAAGCATAGCAATGTACTTAAAGTATTCATCAATGATGCTTCTGGTTATAAACTATTGAATAGAAAGCTAATAAATGTTGTATGGTAGAACATATCATTAATGTCTGACTAGAGTGTGCAATCTGCTTTGGCATGAATCTGGTTAGAAGCTCCTGAACATAGAAAGAAAATGTCCATTAAAATCAGAAAGATGCTATTCTGACTTCGGCAGACCTCCTGAAACAATGATTACAAGAAAACCTCCTCTTCTTATAAAGAAAGATATAATAAAAAATAATCAGTAAAAAGCGATTATGGAATATGTGATCAGGAAACTTGGGTTTGCTTCATTATGAAGTACAAATCTGAATACCAAAGGAGGACAGAATGCACTGGTATCAGCACCAGGATAAGGAGGTTTAAAAATAAAGAGAAGCAAGCAGGGTGATTTTTCAATGGCAGAAAAAGGAACTGATAATTCACATGGCCAAATCATGTACTTTTACAGGCCTCGCTCTTACTAGAGGCAAACTCCACGTTGCTGCGTCCGGAAATCTTCCTGCCAGTCTAAACTGAAGTTAATCTTTGCATGGTTTCACACTTGAACCATCACAATTTTCAAAACAAAGTTCAGATGCAGGCTAGTTATTATTTAACTGTGATCCCGAAACTTTTCTTTGAGTTGTAGTAAATATAGTCCTGGCTTAAAAAAGATAGCGGTCATTAAGTGTTTGTATTGATCAGAAAACATAATTAGTTGTGAATTGTTTTATACCAAGCCACTTTTGCTATTAAATAAAAACATGAATTACTGACATGAATGAAAAAAATCATTGTAGTCTGTAAATGCCAATATTAATAGATACCCCTTTTACTATGTAAGCAACGTATCTTCAGCTGATGCACACAGAATGTTCTCTGATGGGTTGCATTTCTCTTGTCCAGTCTTTGGAGATAAGGTCACTTTCATCTGCTGTGCCACTGTGTATCTAGCCATGTGATGTTAAAGAGTGTATTACCAGGAGATATGTTTCTGCCAAGTCCTTAATAATTTTTTAATACTTGTAAAGCACTAAGGCCAAGAGGCAATTTTAGAAATATTATTTAGTTGCAGATGACACCAAGCTGAGTGGTGCAGTTGATTTGCTTGAGGAAAGGGGTGCCATCCAATTGGACCTTGACAGGCTTGAGAACTCGGCCAATGTGACCTCAAGAACTTCAATAAGGCCAAGTGCAAGGTTCCTGGTGATGAATGGGTTGAGAGCAGCTCTATAAGAAGGACTTGGGGATACTGGTGGCTGAAAAATTGGACATGTGGTGGCAATGTGTGCTTGTAGCCCACAAAGCTTGCAGCTTGTTCTGGGCTGCAAAGAAAGAAGCATGGCCAGCAGATTGAGGGAGGTGATTCTTCCCCTCTATTCTGCTCTTATGAGTCCCCACCTGAAGTACAGTGTTCATTTCTGGGATCCCCAGCATAAAAAATACATTAACCTGTTAGAGAGGGTCCAGAGGAAGGCCACAAAAATGATCAGAGGGCTGGAAAACTTCTATGAAAAAAGGCTGAGAGAAGCGGGGTTCTTCAGCCTAGAGAAGAGAAGGCTCAGGGGAGACCTTATTATGGCCTTTCAGTATACAAAGTGGGCGTATAAGAAAGACTGAGTGACACTTTTTACCAAGGCCTGTAGTGACAGGACAAGGGGTAACGTTTTTAAAATGAGAGAGGGTGGGTTTAGATTGGACATGAGGAAGAAAGTTGCAGTCATGCCTTGCAACTAGATTTCTTTCAAGGAATTTGCATGTTATAAAAAGAACCAACTCAAAATATGATTAGAGAGACACAAAAAAAGACATTAAATAAATAGAAATATATATTCATAGAGCCAGAATCTACTGCCTTCTGTTTTTCTGGCAAAAAAAAAATAAATCTAAATCTTGACTTGGGTGAGATTGGGCGAGTGACTTTGCACTTCCCACACTGTATTCTTATGCACCCAGACAAAACAATCTTCAAGGGCAATTTATTATATACCTACTTTTTTTGGGTGGGAGGGAAGAAAGATATAAGGGACACAAAGAGGAGGAAGGAGAAAATCAAGGGAGACCAGAACAATTAAAAGTTATCAGTTTGCTAATTTTCTCAGATGAAATCTTGGTCTACTACTCTTGGGTCTTACTGACCTGAAATTTATAAGTGCAAGACTGTTGTTGGTCTGAATAGTTTTCATTTTCGTTATTATTTCCATTTCCGTTTAGAAAAACTCTTGAAATATATGCTTATTTGTAAGTGTTTTCCTCTTGTGATGCATTTATTTCAGAAGATGGAGACTCCTCCAATTAGCAACTTTTGTCAGAAAAGTCTTAATCATCCTAAGTTTTATTTCTTTGATGGTAGTATTTTTTTTTGGCCTGTGCATCCTGAACAAGATTTTAAATACATTTGAACCTTGCTACTGACATGGAGAGATTTATTTTGGTTTTAAACTACTTGTCTGTTTCCCATGGTATTGTCAGAAACAGGCTGAAGGAACATGGTGTGTTTCTGTGTATGAATGCTTTCTGTATCATAAGGCTGAGGAAGTTGGGGTTGTTCAGACTGAAGAAGAGAAGTCCCTGGGAGACGTTATAGTGACCTTCCAATACCTAAAGGGGCTACAGGAGAGATGGGGAGGGACTCTTGATGGGGGAGTGGAGTGACAGGACAAGGGATAATGGTTTTAAACTAGAAGAGGGGAGATTTAGATTAGATCTTGGGAAGGAATTCTTTCTTGTGAGGGTGGTGAGGCACTGGAACAGGTTGCCCAGAGAAGCTGTGGCTGCCCCATCCCTGGAGGGGTTCAAGGCCAGGCTGGATGGGGCTTGGAGCAACCTGGTCTGGTGGGAGGTGTCCCTGCCCAGGGCAGAGGGGTTGGAACTCCATGATCTTTAAGATCCCTTCCAACCTAAACCATTCTATGATTTTATAAAAAAGTTGTCTTTGAAGCCACTGTAAAAAAGGCCTGTAGTGATGTATGATTTTAGTCTTACTTAATTAGAAGTTTGAGCTGCTTACTAGAGCATTTGTAAAATTTAAAGACGAAATGAAGAAAGAATCTCCTTTTGTTTAAACAAGGTGTGTGATGTGTGGGCCCTAGTGCTTCCTCTCACTGTTGTATTGATTCTCATACTGAAATCCACTTGCTGTTGATCCAACTGATACATCAGGCTGTGCAAAGCAGTGCTGGTCACATCCCTTAACTGTGTGCTGTGAGCTACTCCACGTAGAAAGTGGCACATCTTAATCTGCCTGGTTGAGTTAGGCGATCTAAAGGTGTGTGGGTGTGCTTTAGGTAGGCTTTGGACTTGAAATCTTTGTCTTTGTAAGTTACTGAGTTAAGCTCAAACAGCTGGAGGGTATAGTCAAGACCTATGCTGCTACAGAATGTATACATTGTGATTTTCCCACCTCAGAATCCTTGCAGCAAAGAGACAGGGGTGGTTACGACCACAACTGAAACGTAGTCTGAGGAACCAACAGAACATGTCACACTTTTATGAAGATGGAACATTTGTACTAAAAAAGGTCCAGTAGAAATAAGGCATGGCGATTCATGGTCATATTTGCTATGAGAAAGCTGATGAGAGAAAAAATATTTTTACAATTAAGGAAGTTGTTTTACTTTTGGGAGGGATGGTTTAGAGATTTTACTCAAATTAGTAGCCCTGTGAATTAACTGCAGTCCTGCAATGAAGTTGGGATTTCTTATACATGCTGAAGAATGATCCAGGTAATACACACACAGTGCCCCTAACTATATATTGTAGTATAAACAGTAAAATGTACTAAAGTGTGTGTTTTAATCCTATCACTGCAATACTGTATTGTATTTGTACCAGAAAAGTAGAGCATCTAATTTTCAATCTTCCTTGTATTTGGATAAGATCACAGAGGACTGAAATTACCTCATATTTAGTTAGGCAAGTAACATCACCAAATATCATAGAATAACTTGTATCATTTTTCTACACCTGAATTTTTCCTTTTCATTGCATACCACAATTTGTGAGTTTTTGTTTGCCCAGTTTCATCCTTAGTAATCTGAATGCTAAATTGCACTGCTAATTTAAAGTCTTAACCCTATTTCATGAGTCTGCCAAGTATATCTATCCTTTTCCTGTTGACAGCTTATTTTAAGTAGCACTTGAGTAATTTATCTCTGTGAATAATTGCTAATCAAAATTTTCACAGGTTTCATAGGCTGATGAAATTGCAAAGGAAAGTTTGGATTTTGTTTTCTTTCTTTGTGGTTTTATTTTTTTTTACCTCCAAGTAACAGCAGATACTGACAGATGTTTTGATTCACTGATATCAAATAAGTTTTAATAATTATTTTAAAGATTCATATATGTACTGATAGATACCTAAATTCTTACAGGTTTCAGCTTAGTGATATGTTCTTTCGTACCTTTCATGAAATGAAAAGTAGATAGGAGTCAATTTAGAAACTTGTATTAAAATAACTTAATATGAACTTATGCTTTCAGGTTTCACTGTCATAAATCCACAAGTCGAACTTCAAACCCAAATCTTTTTGCTAAGAAATTCCGACACTGCAGTTTACTATTTAGAGCTATAACCCAAAATGGATTTTACTCATTTCACATGCAACTACATTTTATTAGTGGTTTTTTTTTTTTTTAGTTTACCTTTCACTTCATAATGAAGATTAACTAATGAGGCTGATAAATAGAGGGTTTTTATAAAACTTTTATAACTTCTGTGATCATAAGATATTTTATCCCACAATTTTTTTTGGTACAAAGTATTAAGGTAGAGGGGAAATTGAAGCACATTTATATAACAGTGTGGCAAATATGTGAGGAAATAAATCCAGAAAAATCAAGTTCTGTGCAAACCTCTCTTAGGCCTTCACTTATGCTTCAATGAAACATTATTCAAACTGGCATTTATAACACTAGACTTCCAAAGCTGTCATCCTAAGAGAAGTTTCTTTTCCTAATCTTCCTTATGAAGTTTGCATGTGTTCGTCTTTCCTTTTGTTTCATTACTGTATAAAAGAACATGAAAGTGCCAAAGAGTCAATCAGAGGATAATGGCAATATGTGTACAGCAATGCAAGCTTATTTGTCATGCAATAGTTTAGTGTGGTCCCATCAGAAGCAAGCTCATAAAAGATGTTGAACTATCTCAAGCCAACATTTCACAATATACTATACGGCTGGGGGGACCTGACTAACACTTTGAACAGTAATTCATTTTACAGCAGTTCTTCTCTGACAACACACTGTTAGAAAAATCTTAAATCATGTACAGCGTACAAGGAAAGAAATATCACGTGTATGACCTTGATCTCTCAAAGACAATATCTGATATTTAAATTTATAATACCCTGTGAGCAGTTCCACTGAGATCACTGGTACCACATCCTTAACAAAAAATGTAGACAGATGAGTTAGGCAGGCTTGTAGGTTGTTGTCACTTCTCACAGTTAATAAAACTGATCTTCTGAATGAGTCTTTGCAGGGTGAAGGTCTTGAACTGCACATCACTTCAGGAAGGAACCTTTCTTATGGTCTATGTGCAGCACTTGCACAACTGCAGTTGAGACTTTAATGCTTAGGTGTTAGGGTGCAGACTAATGCAAATAGGAAATGAATAGTACTATTAAGATACACGTGAATGTAAAAGAGCAGTTTTATTTTCAAATAGCTTGCAATGTTTCAGAACTTCTTTCTCAACAACATTTAAATTAAAATAAACTTTTTTGCAGAAATACTTCACCAAAGGAGACAATGTTGGTAGGAGATGAGTGAACCCCAGGTTCAGTTTCTTTTATGTATTATTTCATCTAGGCTTTGATTCCCTAGGAGGGAACTTGCTGCTTATTTTTTGCACATTCTGAGCCTGAATCCTACATTATGGTTATAGATTAAAGGGTCAAAAGCATCTCTTAAGGCAAGATACATCTGCAACACTTAAAATGCGTGTTTCTCAAACTAAAAATATAAAGATTCCTTAGTGGTTGGTAAAATCTGATGTCCAGAGATATTTTGTATAGGACCTTCAAGAGTATGTTGCTAATGGTCATGGTATCTTCTTTCCAAGGTTTCTTGTCAATAGTGAGCATAAAACCACTTCTTACTATCTTCACTTGTGTTAAAAAGCTCACAGAGCTTACAAACAGCTGAACATAGATTGATGAATACATTCAAGATTCCAAAAAAAGCTAGATACCAATTAAAGTGAATGGCGCAATTATCTTTGTGGCATAGGCAAAGTTTAATAGTCCAGGACATCAATGAAAATGTTAAATAGTGAGAAACCTCGTGTAAGTCCCTGTGAAATCTGTGTAGAAGCTCCCCTGTCATTCCCCACAAGAAGGTCCAGACTCCAAAATGACTTTTTTTTTTTTTCTGAATATTTTGAATTTCCTTTCTTTATTTGTACACTTTGTTTCTCATAGTTGATAAAAACGAGTACGTTTTTACCATAAGCTAAGTTTCTGCTAATTTTTCCTTTCTGGTTGCTGTTCTCTGAGTTAGGGCAAATGTCTAGGCAAAGATGCTGCTACTTTTGACTATGGAATCATGACTTTCCACTTATATAGGAAGCTTCTTTGTAAGAACTGACTACAAAGGTAAAAGCCCCTATCCAATGCAGGCAGTAAGGTTAAAAATAAACCAAAGAAAACCTAGATAAATTAATTCAATACCAGCACAGAAAAAAATATTCTTTTGAATCCTTGAGTGGTGACATGCAATTACAGATATATAAATTGTGTTGCATATAATTTATCCAGTGAATTTTGGCATTTTGCACTGAATAAAATATTAACAAGTCAAGTTTGTTATTTATAAATTAGCTGAGTCAATGAGTAAAATATTTATACAAAATTATTCTACCATCAGGCTTTCCTCATAAACAGTTGAATAAATTATATATGAATATATGTTTTACATCTTTCCAATACTACATACTGAAATTCTGCCTGTATTACTAAGGAGTAATGCAATATTAACATAAATTCACATATTGGTATTTAAATTTGGCAAAGTGCTCTGAATTTACATAAACGTGCTAAGTTAAGCCAGGGAGTGCTCTCTGTAATACACATTGATGATATGAAGATTTAGTAACTTATTCTATTCTACATCAGGATAGACATTTTCAAAACGTGGAGGAAAAAAAAAGCAGGTCATCCTCCAAGATAACAGATATGTAGGAAGCCCCACAAGAGAACATAGCGTAATTTTGCTCCTTAATTTTAGCCAGAAATTCTAATTTCTGTTGAAAGCTTTGTCAAAATTGACAAATTCTCATAGAAACTTAATTTTTTAACAAATTATTTTTTGTCTTTTTTTATTAAAATAATACTTTGGACATTAGGTTATGGTGATTTATAAATAACAGGATTCAACTTTTTTGGTCAGCATTTTGGTAGGTATGCAAGCATGTAGAGGCAATAAAAGCAGAATGGTATAGCAGAAAAGATTTTGGAGTAAATGCTAAAATGATACAGTGACAGTGGAGGTACCAGTAAAAGTCATTCCTTGGCTGTGTAGGTAGAGGTGATATCTGCTGTGGCTTCTGGAGCTACGTTGCCTTTTTGAAAGTTATTGGTGGAAGTTATTATTGGCTTGGTTTGCTTTTCTTCTTTTTCTTTTTTGTGTTACCAAGTGATTGAAACACTTGGTGAAATTTAAAAAAAAAATACCCCCACCCCTCCCTCAAAAACCCCAGCCTCAAACCAACAAAATAAATGCCAACTTATTGCAAGTATAAAGAAGATGCTTAAGGATTTGCTCTGCCCTACTACATACTAGTCTAGCAGATATATTTACAGCTTTCTATCTCTAGCAGAATGGCACGCTTCCATATTATCACTGCGCATACATTTGCTCATCTGTGTGACTACACAAGATAATTTAGACAATTCTTAGATCAGAATGTTGGCAACTTATTCATTCAGAAAGGATTGTCCTAAAAACAAAGGTCCAGATTTTTACAGATCAAAGTGCACTGACTCATATAAAGCCCTTTTAAGCCATGCCACAGATGATTAATACTAAAGCCATCCTACCCACGGGCACTTCCCAAATGTCAGCCAATCACGGGGATCCATATCGTGAACATATCTGTGCCCACTGCCCACACTCAGGGAATGATAAAGACTCCCACAGCCTGGTTTGGATTTGTGCCTCTGAAGATCTCATATGTGATTAGACTGGATAGACTCCACAGAAACATACCTTGCAAGCTGCTACAGAAATTCTCTGGGATGCTGTTGATATGCAGAGGAAATGATTTTGCAATTCCTGGGAAAGGCAGATCTAGAAAGATATTCAAGCAGAAAACAAAAAATGTGGTCCCTAATAAAAGGACTTCTGCAAACAAACATTTTATTTTACTTCTGCAATGGTAAACATAGGAATCCTCAGAAATCTTGACTATTCATATAAAAGGCTTCCACTTAGTACATCCTTTATGGTGGAGTCCTTGAGCTAAAGGCTGGTGTACTGCCCAGTATCTGGGTGGTGGATCCAATTTTTCAGTTTTGCTGACAAACTGAGAGACCAGTTATTTGCAGAGGCCCTGGAGGCACACAGATACACATAAAGTCTAACTTTTATTACTCTTTGGGAAAAAGGCTACTTTGCTGCAAGCAAACACACCTTTTCCTCTTAGAACTACATTTTAAGTCATGAAACTCGAGCCCAGTAATCTTTATAGAATCTCAGTAAACTCTGAATTTTGTTAAGGGGTGTCTGACTCGGTGGAGGAGTAGCTGGTTTTTGCCAATCCAGTGAAACATTGTATGGGTCAGTAGATACTGTTATTACTCTAAATCTGATGTTTAGGGAGGATATCTGAAAGGTACATGGTTCTCACCACAATTCTTAGTATGAATACATTAAAAACATACTTATTATAGAGGCAAAGAGGAAGCTAAGCATGGAAAACAGTTTTACAGAACAAAAAATACAGTAGATACTTATGGCGTGCAGTGGATAGAAAATGTCAACGTTGCTGCCCATATCACTCATGGTTCCTATCTGAAGCCCATTACCTTAACAGGAAAGATCCAATGCACTCTGCATCTGGTTCTGAAATGGCAGATTGCAAGTAGCAGTCATTTAATTTGTTCACTTTCGTAAAAGTAAAGTTCAGTAAAAACTAAACCTTGTATTCTTTTTTTTCCCCTTAAGCATGCTACCTTTAGCAGTTAAACAGCTTTATTTTTAATGCTACTTTAGGCATTTTTAATCCTAATGCTCTTAAAGAAACATCACCTGTTGCTTACTACTATAGGCTAGGAATAACAGCCTTTATGTAAATACACTTTCCATAAGCTGCCCAACACCTTCCAAAAATTCATTTGCATAACACTTTCAGATTTTCATCCGCAACTAAGCAGCAAAACCCACTGTTTGTTTCTCTCCAGCCCTCTTACCACCTCCAGATATAGCAGGGTTTAAAATTTTCCCCTGTCTTACTAACAGAATCATTAGCACATTGAAGATGCCCTTTTTAGTTGGATTTATGCGGAGCTGCACTGTCATTGGGAAGCTCCTAAAGAGTGTCTCCCAGTGCTTCCAGGTATGCATAATTCCTGATAGACAGTTTGTAGTCTACAGTACCTGCTTTGTGGGGTGAAGCGTTCCAAAAGACAGTTCTTGGAAGTGTAAGAATTAAAACCACAACTCTTACTTGTGCCTAAACAGAGGATAAAGTAGTGTTCTCTGAATACAGGTCCTATAACCTGTATGACTCTGGTAATGCAGGATACTTAACCTCATTTATTGTTTGCTCGATTCCATGGTAGTTATTGTTGTCTGTTTATAGTATTAGGCTATATATATCTGAAATAACGCAGGATACTTGACCTCATTTATTGTTTGCTCAATTCCACGGAAGTTATTGTTGTCTGTTTATAGTATTAGGCTATAAACTTTGTATTGAGTTTGCAAGGCCTCAGGACTGACGCCTCCCAGATTTGCTTTATCTGAACTTCTATTTAGATCCTGTCTGAATGGTTGTGATGTGAAACCAGCTCGCTGTTGCTCTGGAGAGTGTCTAGATGCAGATGGCTGGCAGTGGTGTTGGGTATAGACTTTGGGATATCTAGCACCTCTCTGCAGTCCACTGTGTGTTATGACGGTTACCTATATCCCTGTCATAATAAAAGATTAAGTGATTTCGATCCAATTATTAGATAAAATGTCTAGTTGTCATTGTTTTCATGTGGAAAAATGCTTTTTTTTTTTTTTTCCTGTTGTGGGAGGTGTAAGCTATTACATGCAATCTTGCATTGCGGCTCTCATGCAGGAGAACTTGAGGATTTGAATAATTGCTTCATTTCAATATGTACAAAGTGATATTAAAAGATATTTGCATTAGAAAACTTTTTACATCCTTAGTTTTTTGTCTGCAATTTTTCTACTTGACACAAGGAACCTTTCACATTTCCAGGCAGTTAGACTGTTTAAAAACCACAGTGATCAGAAACAGAATGTATATTTTTGAGACAAATCAGTTTAGACCAAACACTTTTGGTCTTAGTGTTGGTATTGTTATAAATGATTTATGGAATCTTTATTCTGATAAAGACTAGTTTTATGTCAAATATTTGTGCAGCTGCAATGGACTCCAGGTAGAATGTATTAAAAGCATAGTTGATCAAAAAAAAAAAAAAATAAAGCAGAATAAATTTGGATACCTTTTGAAATAGTCAGGTTTCTTTTTTTCTTTTTTCTTTTTTTTCTGAGAAGAAAATACTAATAAAATATTGATTATGGTACTGTCTTTTACAATTCAAAAATATAATAGAAAACCGTCTTGTGTTCAAATTACTCCTAGTGGTCATGCATTAATGTTGAACTATTAATATTTTATCTTGTAGTGGTTGTCAGAAATATTTGCATAAATAACAAATGCTTCATAAGCTAAGGGAATCAATAGAGTGTCAAAGGAATTTGCATGCTTTCTAGTAGTCTTCTGATACTGTGTTCAGTAGGCTGTGGTTAGTTGTTCCTTTTATAAGTACTGAAGCTAACATAAAACATTCTGCAGCTTTTCTCTCTTCAGTGATCTGCTCCCAGAAGAAAAGGAAAGACTTTGCATTTCTGCAACATTTTTTATGTGATTCTTCCCTTAAACAGCTGTATGTACGACATACAACCTCTTTTTGTACCACCACTTTTACTTTAATTCCTTTTTGAAAATGCTTTAATCATAGTCACTTCTTTAGTACCTTTGTACGCAACAATAAAGAAAAGAAAGTATGAACTAAAAATGTCTTTTCTAAATGTACCCTGTTGTTTCTAGTTGTTGCAGGCTAATTCAAATCAAGACTTTCATTCATGCTACTTTGCTGGTAGTTCATGGACACAGTCTACCTTCACTCTAAAGGTTTTTCTAAAGCTAGGATGTCTCTCCTTGACAAAATCTTTGTACTTAATTCTTCGTGCTGTTACAAAGATGTGTTGATGTAACTTTGCAGTCGTTATTGTTGCTATTTGAGACTGGAAGGCTTCAGTGATGTCTTGAGCAGTTTTGTGCTACCTTGTTCTCCTTTTAGAGTGTAGAGGAATAGTTACAGCCCTTAAAGATGGATTTCTCAGGTGGTCAGCTGAACAGACAGCAAATACTCAGACAGTGCACTTAAAACTCTTACTTGACTACTATTGACCACAGTGTTTTAATGCTTGATTCCTGTGTTGAAACACAAATAACAGCTTGGTCCACACAGGGCAAACTGAAAGGGACCAGACTAAATCAAAACACTTGGTGAAATGGGCTTATAAAAATGAAAGTGATTTAGCCTATCACATTTCTGCTTTACTTTTTTTACTCCATAAAACTATTTCTTATACCTGATCCTTTGGTACTAAAAGCATATCTTATGTGGAAATAGGCAAAAGTTGATTTTATCATTCAAGGTCAGTTTTCAAATAACACTTATTTGACCTGGATAAGGCACATATATATATATGTGTGTGTATATATATAAAAATAAATTAAAGAGTAGCTGGGGATATTAGAAAAACAAAAATCATGCTGAAGCATGATCATCTTATTTTCATGTCTATGTAATTCCAGGCCATAATGTACTATATTATAATATATACTATGCTATAACATACTATATATGTTTCATCTGATGGGGTTTTTAACTACACATTGGTAATAAAAAATAATTGCTCAATGTGTATAGTCTTTTCAGAAGCTGGTAATGAAGTAAGTTTTAAGATCAGTAATGCAAAAGTATTGAGCCTTTTCTTGAAGTCACCAGAAGTCATTAATCACGGTATTAAAGAAGGTGAGACAGCATTAACTTTCCATAATCCTTGTCAAGCATCTGCTGTATTTGGGGAACACTCTGAATGCAAATGCAGAGTTTTAAAACAGAAATTGATATTGAGGTTACTGGAAGAGTGTTACTTTCACAATTAATTATATATCAAATGCATGAATATAACCTTTATCACACAGACAAGAGGTGAAAATGAAACAACTAAGCAAACCTTCTATGCCGAAGCATGTTTTCCTCCAGTCTTATGTTAACACAGTTTTTCATTCTTCATAAAACTTCTTTAGACATGAAATGTGAGTTTTTACACATCTATTTATTTTTTTCCCTGGAAAAAACCCCAAACTTGTCAATCTTAGAACTATGTCCTTAATTTATAATGGAAGTAACTTAGGAGTCATAAGTATAAAACTCTGTACCTTAGTGCTAAAGATCTGGAAGACAAGGGCACTGCAAAACTACCAATATTTTGAGGGTATCCATTAAAGACCTAGTCCTTCTTAAGCTGTTCTGAGAGACCATTGTTTTTCAGTTTGACTTCGTTCCCAATGGAGTTAAGTTACTTAAAGAAAAATGGGTAGGGGTGATCCCGTAGAGGGAGCGGGCACTAAAGAGAGATGCCCCAACAGATCTCAGGGTGGGGAGTAGGTGTGACCTACAGCACAGAGTTGCACAACAGAAACTCAAAAACTTTTAGAAACAGAAGATAAAGCTGTATCTAGCTCAGTTAAATGGCTGGAGTTGTTTCAAAGCAAGACCCATGTTTATCTGTCGGTCTTGTGTTGGTTTCATTGAGCAGCAAATGTAAACCAAAATATCTGCTATGTAGTCATGGCCTAAAAGACTATGGAGAACATCAAGGAGGCAGCAAGGCTGGCCTCAAGAGGAAAGGAAGAAACTTCAGGTGGTGTGTGCAGGGCTTGCTGCCACTCAGAGGCGGTGAATGAACTGTAACCCAGCCTGCGAGCAAAGGGATAAACCATACTTTTTCCTATTCTCTTTTGTCTAATCACTTTGACTTTCCTCTGTTTAAAAAGCCTTTTTGTGACTGTTCTGTTAATGTGTGGGTTTTGTGATCTTAGAAGCCTCAGGTTTTCTTTGGGAAGCTCTCTTGAAGCTTTAGACAGGTCTACTTCAAAACCATTACGAACTTAGTCTTTCCTGGTACCTCTGTCTGTGACAGCCTTGTGAAAAAGGAAGGAAAACCTTTTGTCCTTTTGTGATCTTTCTCTAATTTTCCTCAATGTGAATCGTTCCATGCAGTATTGAAGTCAATGAGCAATTGATTATGCATTTGTACAATGGTTTTTGGGGAAGTCCAGTAAGACTTAGGTTTTATTTTTGTGCAGAAAACACTTGGTTATAGTATATATTAATAGTTGGGCAGTTCATGAACCTCTTTTACCTTTTCATGTCACCTGATCACAAACCTTTAGGTATATTTAAATTTGTTTTTGTTGGTAACAGGAGTTTACATTTACCTGTTAATTACTTGTGTGTAGTGCACTTCTGCATGTATTTCTTCATGAAGGAAAAAGAATGTCCTTCATAAATACATGGAGTATGTATTTACACGCTTGCTTGGTGTTAAGGTCAATTTAGAAAGCACCTTTCCTCATACTAGCAAAAGAGTAGTAAAGTTTAACTCTAAATAGGTGTTTTTAAATTTTAATTTTCAGAGAATGCATTAGTATCCTGAAATCATTACTAATGTCTCTATTAGCAAGCATCATTACTGATTCATCTTTTATTGTTTAATAATGGGAAATACTTATTTCCTATTTTCAGCTGTGGTAACACTAATATTATTTTCTTTAGTTGGTTCCTAGTTATCTTGCTCCAATACATTAGACATACAATTGCTGACATCTCAGTTCTGGTGAGTTTTCTGAATTTCTGCAGAGTAGAGAGAATAATTCATTACTAGAACACTCCTAAACCCAACTCTTTCTTCTTTTTTTTTTTTTTTTTTTTTTTGGGATGGAAAAAAAAAATAAAATCTCTCTTCAGACTATAGATGCTGAAAAACTCTAATTTCTCTCACAATGAACCCCAAACTTAGAAGAAATGCTGCCTCCAGCCCCCAGCTTCCAACACCTTTAGACTAATTCTCAGTATCTTTTTGCTTAAAATGACATGGAAATTTAGATAAACTGTACTTTTCACATTTTAAAAGCTACACTGTAAGGTGTCAACATTTAAAAGTGAAAGTGTTACTTCAAGAGCAAAACTGTGAAATGTTGAAAAGAAAAATAGAGCAAAAAACCAAAATAGCTGAAGATGACTCTTTTCAAGATCATGAATAATGACGTGGTTTCTTGCAACAGAAGAGGGCAGATATACAGGATCCAGACAGTTCTTTTCTAAGTGTTACTTTAGTATTTCCTGATGATGTTGCCATCAAATGTCAGAGAAGAATTTCTTATTCTTTTCCCTATGCTGCTTTGTCTTTAGACCATTTTTTTTGCCAGCTCATAAGCTGTCTGAACACATAAAACATCTCCACAAGTTCAAACTGAAAAAAGGCTTAAAAAGTACACTTAAAAACTTTTCTCTTCTTTCCCTTTTATCCTTGTAAAATAATTTTACTTTTTTTTCTTTTTTTAAATTTCAAAAAGGGAAACATTTTTATGCGATCCATGAATGAGCAATTTTTAACTGTCTTATCTGGCACAATAAAAAGGAATTTTGTCTCTTCTGTCACAAGCAACTTAAAGGGGGTCATTGCCATTCTAGCGAGGTCTTCGGTTTTCTCTTTTAGTGACTAAATTTAGACTTTCAGATTTGTGTTAAAACCTTTTTTGTTAGATTCAGCCAGATGCAAAGTGACAATGAAGTGTTAACAATCCTCCCCTTTCTCCTCTTCTGTCATCTTTTTATTGCAGAACGTGTATTCATTTCAGTGTAAAATAGTACTATTTACATGCACGTTCACTCAAGAGCTGTGCTTGTCCTGGGGTTGGATGTTTGTCCGTATGGAGTAGGAGACGTCACTTGAAAGCCCATTACCTTGGCGGTGGGGTTGAGCAGCAGCTATTTTCTGTGCGATTTTCTTATAATCAATGACTCTGCATGTATATATCTAGGTGATTTTGTTCAATCATATATCCCAGTGTGAAGCTGGGTCACTCCTCCCGTGCGCTGGTCCACTGTCCCTGGAAGGTCAGAGATGAAGAGCTAAATTAGGATTTGAGGCTTCTATACTCAGATGCCTGGCTATTTAAAGAACTCTTTGGAGAATGAGTGCTCTATGTAGGTATAGCTAGATCCTTAATGTCCTGAGGGAATGGATGGGAATGTTTATAGTTGCAAAATTCTTCAGAATAATCAGAATCTAAATATCCTGAAGGAATTTTTGGGGGAGAATCTTAAATATCAACCAGGCACAGGGGGAAGTCTCATTACAGGTGGAGTTCTTGTTTTAAAAATATAAGTTAGTACCATGTGGGAAAAATTAATTTGTTACCTATATACACTGAATTCTATATTAAGTAACTCAGGAAAACTGTGTGAGGATTAATGCAATGAAAACCTCTGCTTCTTAAAACTGTGGACAAAGTGTTGGACTAAGAACTAAACCAAAAATTAGCCTATAATAAAGAAATCTAATCCTGTTTGATCACTTGATCTTAAAAACTGTTGGCTCCTTTTTGGGTGGTTCTTTTGGGTGTTTTTTCTACCTTAGATCACACGTTGCTGTACACCAGGGAAACAAGCAGAAGGAACTCAAAGCCTGTGTTCACCTGCCAGCTGTGTCGTCATTGAGATTGCAGCAGCACGATGCATGTTTTGCAGCTTATGTGACCAAAGTGCTTTGAGGGATGGTAGAAGCTCTCTGGGGAGAAGAGGTGGGGGGTAATCCTTGTCCAAGTGCTCGGATCCCTGGCATGCAATGGCTGTGAGGCCTTATGAGAGGTCCTGCATTGGAAAGTCAGTTCTAGGTCTTGAATTTGTATCAGGAATTTTTGGATCTTTTAGCTCTTCTCCATTGAAGGATGCTGACGTGGCCTTTATGTCTTTTGTCAATCTAAAGTACAGGATTATTTTAATAAGATACCAGACTGATAGATGTAAAATTATAGTGTATTTAACTCAAATTAGAGCTGGAAACCAGAAATGCAGAATTTCAAAACCAGGTTGCCCAGAGAAGCTGTGGCTGGCCCATCCCTGGAGGGGTTCAAGGCCAGGCTGGATGGGGCTTTGAGCAACCTGGTCTGGTGGGAGATGTCCCTGCCCAGGGCAGGGGGATTGGAACTCCCTGATCTTTAAGGTCCCTTCCAACTGTAACCATTCTATTAATTTCTAGAAATTAAGAATTTTTGTATCTATGTTAGATTTCATCTATGAAATGGACCCAGTAGGAAACTCAGGTGAGAGCTACTTCCTGTTTGAGACCTGCAAGGGAAATCTGAGCTGGAAATGCAGTAGCCACATTTGATTGGATCTTTTTTTTTTTTTTGGTTTTACACAGTGTTAATTACAGTTTTGCTAAATTAAACATGAATACGCAGCTGTTATTTCTAGTGTAAAATTGCTATAGTGAACCATCAGTGATGTCTTTGGAACAGGGGATGTCAAGAGCCATTTCATGTCTATTCTGTATATTAAAAGGAACACTTATTCCCATTGGTGCAAGATACTGCTTGTCTGGGGAATGCATGTCTATCTTTGCAGGCTGTTGACTTCTGATCATTAAAATTCAAGATGTTTGGAAAAATTAGTGGGGGAAAAACAAAAGGTTTGCTATAAATATATTTTGCTGACGTAAAGCTTCTGTAGTGCTATTAAGGTCCAAGTTGACAAATATGAACAATCTGTCATGTGCTTTGAGGGTAGAAATAGAAAACTGCAAAAAAAAAAAAAAGGGACTATTTTTTTACTATACACAAGAACACTTCCATGTACATGAATTTATTGTTAGTTAAGAGTAACACCTCTTGATTTTTCTCCTCTTTTTTTTTTCAGGAAAGGTGAAAATGATATTATTAAATAGTTCAGCAGTAGTTTTTTTTTAAAGCTGGAATTGTTTTCTTTCTATGCTATGCTGTAAGCATAATGATTGTCTTCACTATTTCCATTTTGCACACAACAAAATTATTAGTTCTTTCAAGAATGCTGTACTTTGTGCAATAAGCGGTGTATCTCTGGAGACTGAGTAATTGTAATAGTTAAAAGTTTGTCAGTATACAATTCTTTATCAGCAAGCCACAATTTTGAATTTGGTTGTTATACAGATACCCTGTAGGGAATGAAAGTGATTGCCATTTGCTAATGTATGTACAATGAACTTGTCTTGGTTTGGACCTTAATCAACAGGGAAAGCCTACAGTGCTAACTCGGTCCTTAAATGCAGAAGAAAAGTTTGCACTGCTGTCATCAATATAGCATCTTGCTCCTATTTTCCTTGTATGGGCACCTGTTTTCCATCTTGCTGGTGCACTATGCCATGTAAGCACTACAAGATAACAAATTGGGACATCTGATTTTTTTCTATTGTATTGTTTTTTGTGTGGTGGGGTTTTTTTTGTTGTTTTTGGTTTTTTTTTTTTTTTTT
>NW_015092359.1:2058364-2198693 GCF_001431845.1 Calidris pugnax
TTTTTGTTTTTTTTTTTTTTGTGGGGGGGTTTTTTTTGTTTTTTTTGGTTTTTTTTTTTTTTTTATATATACACTGTTTTTACCCTACTCTGCCTCCCTGTTTCTCTGGTAGTTTCCATTTTCAGTCATTCTAGCTTAGGCTAAAAGTGCTAAAACTCCATATAGTCCATAACTCACTGCATGTCCTTCCTGGTTCAACTCTGTTTATCTTTGCTGGGATTTCTTATCGTTTTGCAATCCCAAAGCTGCTCAAGTTAATTGGAGTCTCCTCCTGTTTTTAAGCAAGCTTTCAAACAAAAAAGTCTCTCATACTCAGGGAAGAGTTACATCTTCATGGATTCATAACTGTACTATGCTGATGTGTCCTTTTAAAAACTACCAAGTTTTACTGTGACAATCTAATCTCATCCTTTCTCTTGAATGAAGAGAAAGGAAAGAAAATTCAATTTTGTGTTCAGTTCTTACGGAAATGAACTCATTTATCCATCTATACATTACTTTCTTCTCCCCACATACAAGTGAAAACTGAGAGACAGGAGACTGATTTCAAGAAAAGTGGTGGAGGTCTTCAGAAAAAGAAATCTGTTATGATCAACACAACATGTTTGTTTTGGTTTTTTTTTTCCATGGACAGTAGACATCTGTAACATCTAAGATTACAGTATAGTTTTTCATGCAAAGCAGCTATGAAGTCTCAGATAGTTTTCTAGATGAACTACTAACAAATGTGCGTGCTAGTAATAGATGGAGAAACAAAGATGTATCTAGCAATTTCCATCATTTTCCCTGTATAAACCAGGAATATTTCCTATTATATTATGCAACTCTTATTACATCACCATCTGTAATATTATGCTGTGGTATTAACAAACACAGATAAAACATTTCAAGTCTTAGCTGCACTTAACCACTTATTTAAGATGTATTTTAATTCTATGGATGAAGCCAGTACCAACTGTGCCCTGTAAGAATGATTAGGATAGTATTTATAATGTGTGTTTATAAGACAATATGCTTTAATTTAAATAACTGATATTTCTTTTGAAAACTTTGTCTGGGGAAGCTGATAAGGAAAAATTTGAATTCTGATCAGATGCTTGAGGCAAGGAGCAGAAGTAAATACTCTTTGTTTAGAGAAATGCTGGAAAACAAAGTCTAATTACAGCTCCATCAGTTCATGAGGGCATGTGCTGATTTTGCTGAAAACAATATTTGTTTCCCTTTTCTAGTTTGGATAAAAGTATATTTGGAAATCATATTTTGAATTTGTACTTTGGCAGGCTACAAGTAATAATATTTTGCTGCACGGTAAAAAGAGGAGAAAATTATAATAAAGATCACTCAAATAGGAATAGCAGGAAATAAAAGATACTGTGGCATTAGTGCAAGAAAATACACAGGGTTGCTAGTGAAGGAGGGTGACTCTATGACATGAGTTGTTTAGTAATTTCAAGTGACTGTACCGGCACACCTTTCTGACTGTAGTACTTAGCTGGCAGCTGGACAACCTATCTTCCTATTTGTGACTGAAAAAATTGTACTTGGGACTCACTGAAAACAAATATTCATCCCATATTCAAAATTCGTGTTCTGGAACATTATAACCTCTGAAAAATCATATATAATGGATGTCTGTTTTAATTTGAAAGATCATAATTCTGGTAGAATTGAAAATTGAGGTCTTTGAGGTAAAGTAGGACTTGTATATGTGCATCACACATATGAGTGATTTTATTTTTTCTCCCCCAGATATGTGATTTAGTTTTAGTAATATCCAGACATCATCTCATAATAGGTTAAAAATAAGATGATTTTATGATCATGGGCTCCTGAACTTGAATGCAATTGTTTATGTGAGTTTAATAGTTGGCTGTGTCTACATTTGTGTTGTGCATTAAGCCTTTCAAAGGGATTTTATGATGTTTTTTGTTATTTCTTTCCAGGTTGTTTATCAGTTTACTGACACTTTACCCATTGCACGTTTCAGAGGAAAACCCGACTCAATATATTTCTGTGAGATCAAAGAACAAATAGGCTTGAGAAGTAGTTGTGACTGAATACTGTGAAACAATTTAAAAGAGACATTGTGTTATTGCAATTAAAATTCCAAACGCAAAAAAGGACCTGAAAGCTGGGCCTTGCACAAGTTTAAAGTGCATGTCTGTATTATTAAAAAAAAAAATAATGGTGAAAGTTAGAAATAACAGCAAATGTCTTTTCCTTTCTTCCAAAGTAATAGTCCATAGCTGTATTCAAAGCAATCTCATATTATCTTGGTGAGCTATAAACATTTCAACTTTTTTATTCCTGTTAGTTCTGCAGAGCCAATGAGGCAAAAAGGGAGCAAGTTTGAGCACTCATCATCATCGTTGAGAAAAAGCATTAACCCGGGTCTGATTGTCAATGTCTTTAGTAGGAAGACATCATAGTAACAATAAAGTCATAAAGCTGCACTGGTGGAGTGCTGATACAGTGCAAAGAGAGCTAATTTACCTGGGCAGATTCTGTATTTGGTTGTGTACTTGCAGTCTGAAACTCCACCTCTAAGGCTAAAATAATAAGGGGAGGGAGGGAGCTACTCTTGACTAAGATGTGGCCCCAGTTGTTTGCCTGTGTCCCAGGATGTAGTAGAACCGTGGAGACTCATAGCTGAACTCTTTCTATCTTAAATGTACTGAATGGGCTTAATTTCAGAAATGGTGGATATGGCTCTTTCAGGATAGCATTGAATCTATTCTTCTGGATAGAGTGTTGCTGTGCATACAAGTCTGATTAAGGATAAGGGAAAAACATCACCATTACGTTGAATGGAAATGGTAGATATAGCTCTTTCAGGATAGCATTGAATTTATCCTCCTGGAAGAGGAGTACCTGATAGAGTGTTGCTGTCCATACAAGTCTGATAAAGATAAGGGAAAAACATCACCATTACGTTGAAATCGCTGTAACTCCAGCCTTCATAATTGCAGGCACTGTTTTGAGGTGTTATGGTAAAGTTTTCAAACAATCTATTTCTGAAGTCAAATTTTGTATACACATAGGTAGATATGCACATACACACATATGTTGCAAATATATTTTTATAATCAGGAAAGCCCAGAATTATAGTTATATTATCCAACAAGTCACTGGTATAAAACTGGCAAAACACAGATCATTAAAGTGAAATTGTATGCAGAAGGAGGAAAAGGCAATGTTCGTTGATTTATTTAAGCTAAACTGGCAAGAACAGTAACTTGCTGTTTTGCAGACACTTTCAACAGAAAGGGTCCAAAAACCTTTTACGCGTAAGCTAAATGACAGAATGGTGCAGGTTTGGCTTCATCTTCTGGCAGAGAAATTAATGAGAAAATTTAGCATTTTACAAAGCAATGAGGATGGATTTGTTTTACTTTCTCCATTGATGGTGTAAGAGGCTTCTGAACGTATTCACTAGTGCACTTCTTTTTGTAGGGAACAGTAGGGCTCTTTTCTGTGATGTGGACAATTAATGTAGCCAGAAGCTCTTACTATTCAGGAAAAAAACCCAGAAGATGATAATTCACATGAACTTGTGCACCTGCATAATTAACCCATTCTAAAAAAAAAGCATGCTTGAAGTAGACAACTCTGCAATTACCAGAGGAGATGGAGGTGACAAAAGAGAAGAGGTACCTAAATCTTTTACATTGTCTTTATCTACTACAGATGGAAACAAAAGAGAGAAGCCCACAGAAAGCACAGAGACTTAATGAAAGAACATTAGATAAAGTCAGCATTGGAACTGGTAACAAGCTTTCTGGTTTTGTTTTGTTTTGTTTTTTCCTTTATGGGCAAAAATTCTCATTGCTGTTGATCTTAAAGGGAAGACAGAATGAATTCATTTTTCATTTAAAATGGTTAAATATAATTTATAAAGTTGAGAATTTGGGAAATGCGTGTCATTTAGGACAAAGTCTGACAAAATAATTGAATGAGAATAGATGTGAAATATGTACTGGGAGATTGAGGTTAAATAGTTAATGTAGTTCTGGTAAATGAACATATTACTTCTACTGCAAGTCATCAGAGTTTCTTGAGCTGAGTTGTTTGTGCTTAACTGCTTGGGTCTTATGAAAATGGTTAATGTAGCCCCTTGCTTTATGAAGCTGTTTTGGGGTAGGAATGTGTTTAAGATACAGATAGATATATAAAATTCCCCACTTGATAAGTCTGTAGAAAAGTGAATTCTGCTGGGGTGCCTCCTGTTCTGTGTGAAAAGAGGGAGATATATAATAATAATAATGTCGTCTTCAACTTCTCACAGACTGAAGTGAATATGTGGTTTGTGTGAAGGGGAAAATTTTGAATGAGTCAGTGGTTGGACTTGTCCTGTAGAACAAGAGGGGAGGCAGAGGAAAAACTGCATCTTAACTCCTTTCTTGGCTTTTAATGGTGTGATACATGTACGCTCTATCTTTGCTAGTTAGGGGAGTTATGGCATGCCAGACCAGAACAAAGCAATTTACATGCAAATTGTATTTGCATGGGGAGGAGGAGAGGGCATAACAAGTCACCAGAGAGGTCTCTTGCTCTACCCTCTCCTTCTGGCTTTAGCAGAAGGAATGCTGTCTTCATGCCACTTGCTGAGAGCCTCCACAGCCCAGCCAGCAGTGTCAGTGAGCTTACAGCTACCTGAGGTGGCTGAGACTTTCCTGCATTTGAAACACCACTCAAACAGGTATTTTCAGGTCAGCTGCTTGGGTATAGAAGCTGTTTAACAAGTGCTTAAAAAACCTTTCTGTGTTGGTTGAGTGTGAGGCGCCACTAAGCTTTGGCAAAACGATGGCAACAGAGCAGTGTTTTCCTCTCCTGATGAAACGGTCTTGGTCATTTCCAAACTTTTCATTGGCCTACCATCAAGCTTTTGATTCATTGAGTTATCATACACTAAACCCTTATTTTGATAGAGGTTTCAAAAAATCATCTGAGTCCAAATTTTCAGAAGTTAAGAAAGAAAAGTTCCTCACAGTCTAATTTTTTCATCTTTAGTTTATATATCCAAGGTCACAGTTGGAACAAGCATCATCAAGTGAAGAGTTGTTTTGCTGGCAAACAGTAGCTGAAATTGGTGATGGAACACAACAAGCAATAGACCAGTTAGAGTAAAGTGGAATTTAAATTTTAAAAAAGCTCTATTACATTTCTGGCTCATTGTTCTCTAAAGCAAAGAAAATCAATGAATAAATACTAATGAAGCATTGCCAGCAGGTAGATGTCTTGCGTTTTTCTTTTTTGGATTGCAGTGAATTTCCTTAAGTGGCTCAGCTGCCCATGGGGGAAAAGAAGAATAGAAACAAAAGTAAGCAACTGTTACATATTAGCATAATAGTTGAGCTTGAAAAGCGTGTGGTTTTTGTAGACTGCTTTCATGTTTGACATCATTTGTCAATGGATTAATAAATGTTGTTGGAAAATGTTTTTATTACTTTGTAACCACCAATAGCATTAGTATGGTCAATGTAAACAAACATAAAGCACACAGGCATAAAAGGAAGAAGAGAGTTCTGGGAGGGACCATCATGGGCAGCAATCCCATGCTGGGAGTAGTCCATGTATAAAGTCATCATTACCCAGACGATCTGTGCCAGTATCCAGCTGAAAGAAGGCCTTAATAGGGCAGAGCATCAGGACTAAGTAAAAGAGAGGGAAGGGAAGGAAATAAAACAGCTTAAAACAGGAAAATAGAAAGTGCAGCACTCCCAGGCTTTTAGAAATTATGGTGCATTATATGCTGCCTGGAATTCTTGCAGCTATTTGCCATGTGAATAAACAGTGTAGTAGGTATGAATAATCATGTTCAAGGCAAGGTTATGAATAACCCTCTCAGGATCCACTAATCACTTCTGATTTTAAGTGGAATTTTGCATTTGGATTCCCATTTTTGTTATACTTCAGGAATCATACTAATTCCAAAAAGCTGACCACAATTAAATAACTTTGATGTCAGCTTAGGTCTCTGCCTATGGCAGATTTATGAAATCGAGAGGCGTTTAGAGCATAAGATGGAGGACTAGATATGAATAAAGGGGGGGTATCCCCCCTTAATGAGGAGGATTGCAGGATTTTAGCTGAACTCTTCTTATTCACAGTGTACGCTTGTCTCAGGAAGGATGAATTTGTCAGACTTCAGGTGATTTAAGAGAGGTAGGCTTAGAAAAAGGACACACACACATCAGCAGAATTGCTATCCCCAACACATAAATAAACCTTTAGAAAAATAAGACTTCTTTTAAATGGAAAAACAGGTCTCTCCACACATAAATAAAGCTTTAGGGGGGAAAAAAAAATACTTCTTTTAAATGGAAAAACAGGTCTTTTTAGAAAGTAGCTAACTAGGAAGAGCTCTGTTTTATAATTTATTTCAGCTCAACAGACTAACAGTAGCCAACACAATCAGGTGATCTGTATGGAGACAGAAACAGCATATGTATTTTTCTTGGTGAGACTTCAATTATGGGCACTGAAAAATTACAGTTTCTGAATACATTTAGTTAGAAGGGAATCTAATTCTACAAGCTATCCAATGGTTTTGAAAATGCTGGCTTTTGAGTCTGAATATTGACTCTTCTTTCTTCAGGAAAGTCCTTTTTTAAATAGCAGTGTGGATGAATGCCTTTATTTCTAAGCCACCAAGCAAACTTTTACTCTGAAAATTCAAGGTATAGCAATTAGAGAGAAGAAGCTTGTGGGGAAAACTGCTAACAAAACCAAATAATTGTCTTTCACAGAAATATGGAAATAAAAATATTTTAATTACTTAAAGAACAGACAAAGGGAAAAATCTAAATCACAAATACTTTTGGTTGTGCCCAAGAAGTTAATGCATTCAGAGTAATTGTTTTGTGTCGTTTATGAGAAGAGAGAAGGTTTCATTTCAGTTTTGCCAAATCTCAAAATGGCTGAAGAAATAAACAACTCAATATCTGTGTATAACCTGATAGAATAGTGATTTTTGGCTTTAGCAATATTTACATTCAGACATAAATTTTAAATTTTAAGTAGGAAGAAATCTGTACTGAGGTGCATCCTTTTAGTTCTTGAGAAATGATGATAGAATGGCAGTGAGGGAAAACGTTCACTTTTGCTTCTTGTTTCTTTTGTGGTAGGAAGTAGATTTTTCTGTTTTCCTAAGTAAGTAATACAAAAATGTTTCCATTTCCCATGGTCACAGTCCATTTTTTCCCTTGAAAATTTGACTAGCTCTGAGTCCTGTATTAGCCCTACATGCTGTTTGGGTTTACCATTTCAAGCTTCCCATAAATATTTTTTTCTTTACCTTGCCATTTTGAATACTGAGGTTTGCCTTTCAAAAGTAGACATACAGGTAAAGAATAAACACAACATAAATATTGTTGGATAAGGAAATAGCAGGGGTTTTAGGCCAAATTAGGAGTCCAAATCACAACCTCTAAACTCCTGTTGCTTGCTAGTGTGGCCATAAGTTTAGTTGGAGAAGACAGTCTGAATTATTGAGCACTGTGATAACCTCTGGCTTCATTTGGAAGCGTTAAGAGCTGTGGCAGCAGTATACACGGTTTCCAAAACAAGGTCTAATTAGATAGAGGTAGTTATGGCACCATCAATAGGGATTTAAGTACAAAGAAATCGGAGATGTAAGTCTGAAAGCTCTTTTATTTATTACAATGCTGTTGCACACTTAATGCTTTGAGAAGGATTTTATTACTGTCTAAAAGCAGTTGTACATTAAATCTTCAAATTAGCTTCTGTTCTGCTTGAATACAAGCATCTTCTACACTGGGCAAGATTTCAACAAGACAGGAGAAGAGAGCTTTGAATCTTTAGATGATATAATGATAGAATGCTCCATACTATCTCCAAGCTTGCATTTTCAGTACACAAATATACAGCTTACACATTTACCTTAAGAGCCCTGAGGAGAATTCCATGTGGTTCTTCCCTTTTTTTTTTTTTTTGCTGTATTATATTTTCCTGAATTCACTGCAGTGCTTTGTGTCCTAGCTTCCTTCATTTAAGCTTGCAAGCCTAAGTTAAGCAAATTTTGTGTCAAATAGTAGTTGCCTCTCTCTATGGGAAGCAGACAGTGCTCAACTGGAGGTCTTTCAAAGGAAGTTTGTATCAGCAATCATCAGCTGACCAGAGCCTATAGGGGATTTAGCTTTGCTTAATTGCCTTCCAAAAGGAAGGAGGAGGAAAAAACCCAGACAGGGTTCTCGTGAACAGGAAAAATACAGGCAGAAAGTACATCTAAAAAAAAATTGCAGGAAAAAAGGAAATCTACCTTTCTCAGCTCTGCTGAAGCCACTTCAGTGATTTGGCCTACATATCTTTAAAATACTACTGTGAGATATTCTTCCCCCAAGAAAAAATATCTTTGAAATATCTAAACCCCAAATATTTTGACTTGAAAAGGTACTTTGGTGCTTTCTGAGGCTGTAATTCAGCAATCGTGTTTCCATTCTCTTGTCTATTAGGGTCTTCGATGTGGTATCTACCTGTCAGTCCTCATAAGGAGTCGGTGATCGGTTTGGTTGTATCTCCTGTGGTACCTACCTGTCAGTCCTCATAAGGAGTCGGTGATTAGAGTGGACTCTGGGAAATACGTGCATGGGAGCTAATCCCACTGCAGACAATGGGATATCGAGAAGCAGAAAAATAGATCCCATGGGGTAGTATAACTGTATGATATTTCTGTTGGGAAGAACTTTTAATGAATTAAAAATAAATCCATTGAAAGTTAGCAATTTCTGATTTAAAATATTGTTTAGTTGGAACCTGTTTTTTATTCACTGGAGAGCTATTTAGCAAGCTGATTTGAAATATCTGATCTCAATGAGATGTTATAAGATGTATGTGCCAGGGAGTGATCCAGAGATTATCTGGATCTACTCTGGCAGGAAGGCACATCCCGTTGCTGAAACCCAGCCATGGCACTTGTTTCTCTGTTGGTGATTTTGCAGAGCCTTTTCCACCAACATGAGAGTAGTGGTGGTGGAGTCTGCATGAAGAAAAACTCAGAATGAATTCTATTTATATATATTGCTCCTGCACAGGGCCTTTCTGAGTATTTGTGGGGTGTGTGTGTGTATGTGAGTGGAAGGGCTGGGATTTTGGGATACTGGTTTGGAAACAAATAGTGTCCAACAGATTTGAGCTAACCTAATTAGGTAATTAAGTTGTCCCTTAGTGAGCAATAAGAGCTACCTTTACCGTGCCCTTACCAGTGTCACAGCTATACCTGTTTCTCTTAAGGTCTCAATCACTTAAAATAGTTTGTGCATGACACAAAAAAATCACCAAACCCAAGAGTCATTGGTGCAAGTTTCCATTGTATTTCTTTGTGTCCTTCTGTTTGGCTGATATCTACACTGGTTATAAACACATTGAGGACAGACCACAACAGAAAGCTGGGACCTGTAGCTACTCAATGACTTGCAGCCCTGGTTCCCTGCACTGTTTCAGTTGCTTAGGTTGCTTTGGAGAGGGGAATGTGTCTCACTCTTCTTTGGTGACTGACTTGCAGCTTTGCTTTTTAATTGTGCCTGCGACAATCTTGTTTAGAAGGGATGCCCACCAAAACCAGAACGCTACTGCCAAAAAGAAGTTGATGGATAATGTTTCATAAGCATCACAGGTGATGAAGAGGACTATTAGCAAAGGGGTTACTTCCCTCAGTCAAGGCTATCATGTCTTTAAACAGATGGGTGGCCCACTGAGAAATCCCTAGATAAGAGCTTTAAGGTTTCAGAGAGGATATAATGGAGGGATCAGATAATGACCTTAGCGTTAGAGAGGATTAAGGTTTTAGTGTTAGAGTAGACACAGAGACCACAAATAAAGGATTTTATTGAAGCATCCTAATAGAATTGAGTGATGTCAGAAAACGCCTTAAAAATCAAGGCAGTATCACAAACTATGAAACTGAAAATGGATTAACCTGCCTTTTTGGTACAATCCTTTGCAAATGCTGCTTGTCAGTAATAGTATTTAATTTTTAACCTGGTTAAAGCTGGTCTGTTGCAAGTTTAATGCCAGTCCAGCCATGTGGGAGCTGTTTTGTATTGCCTTGTAAGTGGTGGGTTTTTATTCTTCTTGGGTTTTTGTCTTCTGCAAAACCAAGCAGGCAACTCAAGATAGAAATTTATTTTGGTTACCTATTTCTCTGGGCTGCGAAAATGTCCTCCCAAAACTAGAGGTTTCATAAGTACATCTAAAGACTGTTCTGTAACTATAGAAATCTAAACACAAACATGATAGTTTTTTTTCCCCATCTCAGTTCTTCATTATTTGTTCGATACCAGTTCCTGAGGACGCAAGTAGCACAAGGATGTCTGTGTTTCTACTTTGGTGAATTCGCTCAACTCTGTTGCATTCCATAGACTTGTACCAACTATCTCATAGGAGAAAAAAAACCCAAAACTATTTCCGTATAGCTTATCTGTTTAATGATTTTGATTTTATCTGTATAGCTTGTTTTTGTGGGGAGGAAATCTTTTGACTTTTAAATAAGGAAACAGCCATAATTCATGTTTGCTCCCGCTGCCCTTTTTAAAATTTGAAAACCGATCACCTGTAAAACAAACTTTAAAATAACTCTGCCCTTTTTTTATACATTATCTAGAAGCTATTCTGGGATCAGTTGTCTGTAGCTACTGGGTTCACATTCATGGTTGGTTTTGTTTGGTGGTTTTTCTTTTTTGGTATATGTGGGGTTTTTTTCAGAATAGGGTAAATTTGACCAAACAGTCTAAATAATTTAACAGCACATGATCATTAGGATTTAGGGGCAAACCAGAGGGTGGATGCACTATAAAACAGGAAATACTGACATTGTGTCTCAGCAGTCTAGGTGGTACCTTATCGATCTTACTGTGCATATGAGACCATGGCTTGATTTCCCAGATCACTAGTTAAGTTGAGAATTGAAACACATGGTAATTAGCAGTCAGTTTTCAGACCTCAGTGTACTGAGCAAGCAAGTTAGAATAGCTGTCTCCTGGGGAGATGGAAAAACAAGTGAAGGAAATTAGGGAGATGTTTCTGGATTGCATCTCAGGGAGGAACTTGCTAGTCCGTGATTCACAGTACCAATGGCTGGATTTCTACAATTTATTACACTAGGGAACACTTCTTGTGAATACCATAAACTTAAAAATTCGTACACTTGTGCCCTGACAAATATGATTTCATGCAGCTGTAAACATCTTTTATTTGGGTTACTTTATCGCACCAAGACAGATCTGAATTATTTCTTTCTGTGTTGACTACAACAGCACGCCAGGATCCCTGCCACCAAATATTCATTGGAATGTTTGAAAGCTGCTGCCAGGCAAAGTCCAACAGTGACTCACTTCTGCTTTGTTTTTTAGAGCTTCACTGGGACTTTGGTAAACCTGGAGCTTGCATGCCCAGCTTACACTTCACTGACTGAAAATTCGAAGTGCTGTTAGGGATCCTGGCCTTATTGAAGCTACCAGATGCTTTGCCACTGACTCATTGGGGCCAGGAGTTTACCCACTGTATATAGACTCATATGAGAATTTTTTTTTTTTTTTATAAGCCAAAACTGTCTGGTCCTTATAGTAAGCCGGGACTGACATGACCCTGCACAGATCTTTTAAACCCCAACTCCTTACTACAAGATGTGCCTTCAAATCAGGTAGACATACAAGAAGCACCTTCAAGCCCAGTCCTAAGTGGTAGGTTGTCCCTCTACCAGGTGTGTATGCCGCATCCAATGAAAAGAGAATCTAATAAATGTAATAAAGTAATACAATAATGAAATCCGGTGCATCAGTTTAGTACTGGGGTTTTGGGGGTTTGGAGTTCCTCACCCCCAAGCTGTATATTGGTAAATCATTTGAAAGAAACTGTGACTTTTAGGAGGAAATGTGTATTTTTGAAGTACTCTGACTTGGTTTTCTCGGATTCTGAAATTTCTTGCACTGCTTGCTTGCTATCACTATCTGCTTCTGAAGCTCCACGCTTCTGGAAATTTAGCCAATTATATTTTGATGCATAAACATTTGCCTGATTGCTCTGCATCCTTGTTTGCCTGTGTGATGGATTGAATGTATGGCAGCTGTCCCCAGAGGCCATCCTGAAAATAAGATGTTGCAACTCATGAGTTTATCCAAGTGAATAAAACTGAAAATATCTCTTAAGTACACAGAAACAGATTTATTTTTTTTCTTTCTTGCAAGTAAAGGGAGAATAAGATGCAATAACGTCAGTCAAATAGGGGAAACTTCCTTAAATACCTCAGCCCATTATAAAAATTTGGAAGTTGGGATATGCATTGTGTACTGATAGCAGGATGTCACCATGGACACCAACACAGAGAAGTCAAATATGATGAAGGAGAGAAAAGGAAAAGAGGAGAAAACCTAGTATCCATGACAACAAGTGGAAAAGAATAATACTCTAAAAAGTTGAAATCCCTGTGCTTGTCTGTATTATTAAAATGAAATTTTCAAAGTTAGGTACACATACAATATTACTTCTGTGCAGCTGAATTTTGTGCAAATTACCAGTGTCAGACAAGTACAAGGAAAGTTCAAATGGTGAATGGAGCTTTTCTATTCTATTTCTATATCCCTGGAGTGATTTGTATGAAACCAAACTGCAGCTGGGTGAACAATGGAGATCAGATCCAGTTATCTACCTGTGTACATGTGTATATACATAAAGCTGTCCTTAGTCTGCGTGTCTGCTTTGCCTAATGATGTGACACAGCATATTGCAAATGCTTGTGACAGTAATTTGATATGGTTCAGTATGACCTGCAGTAAAACAGCGTGGTCTGGGGAGATGAGCTGGAGGGATTAAGAAATAATTTGTTCTTCTGACATGATAGGAGCTCTCCTTTTGAAGCTGGAGTATGCAGTTGGAAGGGAGTGCAATGGATAGAATGACAGGATAAGTGCTTGTGCTATCTGATGCCCAGAGGATACTATAAGCTTCTGTCTCTCTGAAATATTTTGGGCTACCCTACGTGCATCCAAATGAAACTGCTTTGCATTTGCTACATCATATTTGATTTGACCTATTGGAGCACTAGCGTGTAGTCCATGTGATATTGTAATGCCTTCTTGCAAGGCAATGTGCTTTGGGACTTGAATTGATGTTGCAGTGAATATATCATTGTAGAATTTACTTCCTAAAAATGTAACACTTAAGCAAGAAACACTCCTGTACAGGAAGAAAAAAATGAGATAAGATTTTTTTTAAAGTTACACTCCATTTCATTTTAGAAGTGTTTTCCTAAAATGTAACACTTAAGAAAGAAATACTCCTGTACAGGAAGAAAAAGAATGAGATAAGATTTTTTAAAAGTTACACTCCATTTCATTTTAGAAGTGTCTGTAAGTATTATTTAGTAAAAAAAAAATAAAATAAAAATTTCCTGGTTTAGAATTCAGGAATATGAAGCAAAGCTCCTAAAAATATTGGTGAATTTAAGCTATTCTTTTATATTCAGTGAGAGTATGTATTCCCAAACAGCACAGAACTTGAGAGCATTTTTATTTAAATGCCTAATTGTGTTCCTGCATGAGCTAGATCTGAAGCACATTCAAATCAGTGGACAGAATCCACTGTCTTTGATTGGAATTTGGTTAAAGCCTTAAATACAGAATAAAATGCACACTTGTGAAAGAGGTAGTTGGTGGGCTGAATCTGAATAGTCTACTTGAAAATAGTTTCAAATGGGATTTTTATGTTGCCTGTGTGCTATAAATATGTTGCGTAAGTTCTAACATAGAAATATGTCTGACCATTCTTCTTATAGTGGTGTGTGCTTGTTATGTGAACTATAAAATTTTAGACAGAGCAAGTAAAAAGAAAAATAGAGGAAGTAGCAAGAGGTTTAGGGCAAATACGCATATTCTCAAAATGTGATTACAAACCTGTATTTATTCCCTAATATTTGTAAAATGCAGTGAGCCTTTTAGAGTTACAGAAAAGAGCAGTTTTCTTTTAAAGTAATAAAGTTAACAAATTTCTAATCGTAAACCTTAATCCACCTGTACTACACAGGTTTAACTGGCCCATATCAGGTGTTTACTTTGAAATATCTTAGAAAAATAGCCAGGAATCACAAGAAGTAGAGTTAGTAATTCAAGCGTTGCTGTTAGAACCATACATATATGGTTCACATGATAAAGCTTTTATATGTTATTTAAATAGCCAATATTATGAGATCGGGGAGATGTGGAAATGAAATATTAAAGGAAATGTAGAAGGCTGTATGAAATGGGAGATACATATAGAGGATATGAAAAGGAGGAAAACTGAAAAGCAAGAATAACACCAATATTAGTGGAATTTATTCCTGAAACAAGGGAGACAGTAACTTTTTAGAAGCTGCAGTAATCATATGCTACCACCTACATGAGAAGATTGGAAAGATCGTAGCAAAGTCTTGGATGTGATCTCCTTTATTTTGAGTTAGGACAATGAATGGGAGGTAAGTACTAGCCTCATGTAATTTCCAAAACCACATGAGAGAAAGTTTACTTTTTTTGGCAAAATTTCCTCAAGAGACCATTGCACAATTGATTTAAAGAGATACACATTTTACCATTCACATTAATGAATGTGCAGAGCTTAAAGCTAGGTCACGTGTTGAAAGTTAATAGAATTACTGTGAGGAAGATGACGAGTAAAACTTGAAAACTGGGATTTAAAATTAGACTTGATATTATAAAGTTAATTGCTGTACTAAATGCCAATATTTTGCTTCTCAAAAATATTTTGTATAGAGTTTGGATTGTGTAGTAGTAAAAGCATCAGGAAGAAATTTGGGTACTACAGGGATTTATCCCCATGAAGTCCGCTGGGGTTCACAAAATCTTGGTCAGTTCAACTTCATTTGGTCCACAGCAGATCCTTGAGGCCAGGATTTCACCCACATTCATAAAATATGTATGTTTGTATATATACTAAATCTAGGATCATCCACCCCTTCTAAGCAGTATTGATTCCAGAAAATAAAGCCTTAAACAACTAACACGGTCAAATAATTCCAAGGAAAATTATAGGCAGGAAGAGGCATCTGATTGAAGGGAAAAGGGGAGGGATGATGGAAGACAAGCAGGGACCTGCAGAGAAAGCAGCATTAAGTTTTACTCTTATGTTCTCTCTCCCTTCTCCTACACGTACACACATCACTACGCTACTTATAAATATATATTTTTTTTTACAACTATATAATGAGTTAGAGGCAAGTGTGTGTGAGGGGGTTGTGTTAATTTACATTTTATTTATTTAAAAATTGTGTTTGTACTTCAATGCTTTTAAGTTTTAGCTCAGTACCTCGTGGTAGCATATTCCATTCCCACTATAAATATTTGAGTGAGATTCAGTTCTTTTAGTGCTGCTATAACACTAAGCACAAGAAATGGGTGTTTTTATTTGTTAGAGACAGGCAAATAGATGTAAGGAATTTTTTTTTTCCCAAATATTTTAGGCAATTTAAAAAGTTCCAAGTAATTCTAATTAGAATGTACAATTGCAGAGTACGATTACAGGTACAATGTAATTATATTTGAGATCTCTGTAAAATACTTCTATTTCGCTTTTTCTGTCTACTTTTAACTGAAAAGGAAATAGTGTCGTCCTCCAACCTCTTCATTTAAGGTGAAACAAGTACAATCAGCAAATGGCTGGGAAGGTATCGGCCAACCTGAAAAGAAGGTTCTATGTGAGTTCGTATGCGAGTTTACTTCATTTATGCCTCAGATGTGGCCACCTTTGTATGGTGAATGTGAATCAATGGCATCCTTTTTAAACAACTGCTTTTGCTCATTGTACTTTGGGGTTTGAAAACTGAAGATAGCAAATTAGCAGCATATATATAGACTGAATATGTTTGCTTATGTTCAGTAACACTGTTCTTAGTGTCTATTATTTCTTTACAGCCCGCTACTTATAAATATATATTTTTTTTTACAACTATATAATGAGTTAGAGGCAAGTGTGTGTGAGGGGGTTGTGTTAATTTACATTTTATTTATTTAAAAATTGTGTTTGTACTTCAATGCTTTTAAGTTTTAGCTCAGTACCTCGTGGTAGCATATTCCATTCCCACTATAAATATTTGAGTGAGATTCAGTTCTTTTAGTGCTGCTATAACACTAAGCACAAGAAATGGGTGTTTTTATTTGTTAGAGACAGGCAAATAGATGTAAGGAATTTTTTTTTTCCCAAATATTTTAGGCAATTTAAAAAGTTCCAAGTAATTCTAATTAGAATGTACAATTGCAGAGTACGATTACAGGTACAATGTAATTATATTTGAGATCTCTGTAAAATACTTCTATTTCGCTTTTTCTGTCTACTTTTAACTGAAAAGGAAATAGTGTCATCCTCCAACCTCTTCATTTAAGGTGAAACAAGTACAATCAGCAAATGGCTGGGAAGGTATCGGCCAACCTGAAAAGAAGGTTCTATGTGAGTTCGTATGCGAGTTTACTTCATTTATGCCTCAGATGTGGCCACCTTTGTATGGTGAATGTGAATCAATGGCATCCTTTTTAAACAACTGCTTTTGCTCATTGTACTTTGGGGTTTGAAAACTGAAGATAGCAAATTAGCAGCATATATATAGACTGAATATGTTTGCTTATGTTCAGTAACACTGTTCTTAGTGTCTATTATTTCTTTACAGCCTTTTTTTTGGTACAAAGAATTTAGCAAGTGGCTGGGAGGGTATCGGCCAACCTGAAAATATGTCAAGAAAGTTCTATGTGAGTTTGTATGTGAGTTTACTTCATTTATGCCTCAGATGTGGCCAGCAAATGGCTGGGAAGGTATCGGCCAACCTGAAAAGAAGGTTCTATGTGAGTTCGTATGCGAGTTTACTTCATTTATGCCTCAGATGTGGCCACCTTTGTATGGTGAATGTGAATCAATGGCATCCTTTTTAAACAACTGCTTTTGCTCATTGTACTTTGGGGTTTGAAAACTGAAGATAGCAAATTAGCAGCATATATATAGACTGAATATGTTTGCTTATGTTCAGTAACACTGTTCTTAGTGTCTATTATTTCTTTACAGCCTTTTTTTTGGTACAAAGAATTGTAACACACAGCCTTGATATTCTCATAAAAAGTTGTAGCTCCAAGGGTATGCAAAGCTGTACTCTATAACAGAAGTTTGAAACATCTGTATATGTGAGTTTGAAAACTAAGTGGGAAGTTGTAGCGTTATACACATTTCACTTGTATAAGCAGCTAGAAAAGAAATTTTTCTGGGTCTACTTGAGTTTGCACTTTGTTTGCACCTGAGTTTGCATAGTTTTGACCATAACCAGAATGAATCTGAGGTAAATACTGAATTTCCCCTTCTTTCCTATGTTTCATACAAGCAAAAGCGCTTGTCACAAAACTTTATACAGAAGACTGTTTTTAAGATTCTCAATTTTAATTTTGTGATGGAAATATAATCACGTCCAGTTTTGTGTGTGTTCAGTTATCATTGTAAAAATTCTCATGACATTAAAGTTTAGGGACAGGAATAAAATCTTATTTGAGACTTTGAGGATAAAATACTTCAGTGTAGCACCAAAGGAAAAAGTCCACAACAGGTTAGTGTCTTCTACAAAGAGAGATAATTCAGATAGTTTCATGATTTCTAATGGCATGGAGGTATGTTGCAAAAGTATCTCCTTGTTCAGTGCTAGTACTGCTGAGTAAGGTGCTGGTGCAATTTTTGCTTCATAATGTTGCAGTTTGGGATGTAGGTTGCATACCTTATACACACAAATATTATGTCGATCATTTGAATAACGTTGAGGCAGTATCAGACCTTCTTCCCAAATGGATGTAAGACCATACATTTTTTTCCCATTGTGAATACTGAGTTTGTTAAACAGCAGGGAATTGATGATTTTTTTTTTTTTTGAACCAATACATTCAAGTAGATTTAAGATATTGAAATTTTCAGACTTTATTTTTTACTAAGTACTTATTTTAAAATCTCTTGCTCACAACATGTTCACATGATCTTGCAAAAATACTATTGAATAAAGAGCCTTTAGACTTATCTTTATCACTATATACCAAGTGCCTAGATATCATTTGGGGCAAGCATCTGACAGTGTGATTTGAAAGGTCCTGTAGAAGAGTATTTTGTGAGTGTATTTTGGATGGGGGTCTTTTTGGTACAGGAGAATGAACCCCTAGAATAAGCAGCTAAAACAAGTAGCTAAACAGCTAACAGAGACAGAGGAGAATTGTGCAGGGACAAGAAATACAAGGAATCTTTCTTTCCAATAAGAGACTTTTTCCTTGTGTTTTGAATGTAGATGAGATTAACGTGGCTGTATTTGTGGTCATGCTCCAGCATTACTAATTAGATCAGGATAGTTCCCAGAGGAGAGTGATTTTGGTTAACTGTTGAGACAGACTGCAAACAGAGCATAAAGGTTTGTACTGAAAAGCGATGGGAGAGCTATTGCTTTCTGTTCCATTTCCGTTCCATTTTGGACCCTAAGATCTGAAATGCGTGGTAACATTTCTTTGAATATGGAAGGAATAATTCAGCTTGATGAAACAATAGCTTTCTGTTCTTAAAAATAGCTTTCTGCATTTCATATTTTAATTAGTGATTTAAAAGCAGACTGGTATCAGATAAGCATGGAAGAGTAATTAATACACAAGGGGAAGCAGACATTGAACACAGGAAATAATTTTAGTCATCATTTCAGTCTGGAAAGCTTTCCTGATGTCTAGAAAGGTGGATGAGATGTATTTCTTCCTTGGTTTTATAAATGAAACTTTTATATTTTCTCTCTGTATGATATTCAATAATTTGCTAAAAGTTGTTCATACTCACAGTGGGACAAAATCTCAGTGGCTGTTAATTGTAGTAGCTCCAATAATTTCAGTAGTGCAAACACAGTTCATATGTTTAAGAAAATTATTTAGAAAAAAGCAACATGGTTACAGATATAGGTGTATTTTTCACCTTTGTGAACTGTGAAGTTCCTTATATTGCAAATCATCTCACATGGGAGAAGAAATCTAGTGGCAAAACCAGATGAGTGCAGGCCTAAGGCTGTGGCCAGTGCTGCTATCCTGACTGCAGCTGAGCAGCTCACTAGATCACTGCCTTGAGTGGTTTGTTGCTGTCTCCTTTGTACCCTCTGCCTTTCTAAGGCAGAATTTATCACCCTTTGGATCTGACAGCTTAACTATGCATCTGCTTCCCTCTCATCCCATCTGTGGGATACTTTTTTTTTTTTTTTAAAGTCAGACCATTTGACAGAACTGGAGCAGGCACAGACTGGGTTATCTGCTGCAATACCAGCTGATCTGCAGCAGCAGCCTTCTGAGGGGAGCAACAAGCAGCTGAGGCTGAGCCATAACCCCTTAACCCAATGTTTGTGCCATAAGTGTGCTTTGTTTGACTGAGTTTGTGAAGGAAAGGGTGAACTGAAACAGTGCGATGTGTACTGTGCGAAGATCTGACACCATCTGTATTACAGTGTATGGAGAATAAGAATCAACCTCTAAACAAGTTATTCTGCATGCCATATTAATTCTTAGTTTCCAGGATAGTACAAAACAGATCATAAGGCCTCAGCCAATAAAAAACAAAACAAAAAACAAACCAAAAAAACCCCTGACTGCTGAAGCAAAATGTGTATTTGTATGCTCATCTACTGGTTCAGAAAGGCAGAGGTAGACCTGCTGCTCCTGTAAATGGGAAATGAAGCTTAGGAAGCGAGTCCCCTCAGGAAGGCTTTAAGACATGCAGTGTGAATTAATCTTTTCAGCTGGTTTCCATGAATTCCATGGTGGGAACTCAAGCTGCTACCCCGTTGTGTGGTTGTTGATACCTGGAAGCATCAGGAAAAAGCTCCGAAATTTACAAGTGACATAGCTCATCCAAACCCCAAACTCTTTGACTTTTTTTCTCTCTTTGTTTTTGTTGGGATGGTGGTTTTCAGTCAAACTTGAATCCACACTGAAACAGAGAAGGTTACACTTCAGATTATTAAATATAATTTCCGTGGTCCAGCAGGTATCTGCTGCAGTCTGAAGGAGTCACGTTCAAATTCTCTGCCTCAAGTTAATTTCTAAATTGATAAGATTCTTTCTTAATTAGTCTGTTCCATTTAATCTACATGGTTAAATACTACTTCTCTCTGCACATACCTGGCTAGATGCTAGAGCCAGAGTAAATCTGTAGGAGAACCTTTTTCATGTCATCTCTCCTAATAAAGCAGAGGATTTGACTATCCCTGACTGCCATAACCTCTTGTCTAGTTGATTCTGTCTGAACATACGTATGCTTGTGTAGACATGCTTTGGTTGGCTTTTCTTCCAGGAATCTGTGCTACCTCTAAGCTCCTACCTGTGTCCAGAGTAAGAATTATACCCAGTTCTCTGGGGATACTTTTTGCAGTTTTATATGGCTGTTAGAAATACTTTTATAAGATATGTTTTTAAAAGTGCGTCCCATTTTGTTAGACCTTTTGCTTTTTTAGAAATTAGTGAGAATATACAAAAAAAACCCCCAACATTTAAGTGTAAGGTTTAAAAACAAGGTCCTTCTCAGTGATTCCAGTGAGTTTTGGGTAAATTATCTTTCTGATTTCCAGCAAATCCTGAATATTTATCGTACATATTGCAGTACCTCTGCTTCAGTACACTTTAGTTCTTACTGTTGGTTGGCTACAGAGATGGTCACAGTTTACTGAGGCAGATAAGCTAAAAGTGTTGTATAAACTTTATGTATATTGGAAGCCCTATGGAGAATACAAAACATGGGCATTGAAGGACTTACGCACAACACTTCAGCAATTCATAAGTTGAGTGCTGTTCACTCTGTGAAGAGGGGCAATTTCATCCAAAGTCTTTACTACGCTTCCCTTCATCACTATCCAATTATTTGCAATTGCTAATAGAATTATCTGTCACTAGTCAAGCTTCGAAATGCCATAATTTATTAAAAGCGTATTTGTTTTTAATATAAATGATACAGCAGTGGTTGTACTGAATGCAGCCAGTAACAACTGACTAATTATCTGAATTGTCTTAAAAAGTAAGATTTGATTAATGCAATAGAGCATGAGCAGGATTTTTGGTTTTATTACCTCAAAACCATTAATTCCTCTACAATTTCCTTTCTAATCAGAACACAGCATGGCTTCTGCTGAAAATAATTGATTTATTTTTTTAGCAAGTCTTAATAGACAGCACAGAGAAATGCAACGATTACAAGACAGAATCGAATGAGATTTATTTGGAAAACTGTCATAAAGAACATCAATCTGTCTCTGAGACAGAAATATGTTGCAGGTAAATGGTGCCATGCATTCAAGGGCCACTTTTTCACTGTCAGATATTACAAATGAGTGTCCTGCACAGGTCGTTCTCAATGGAAAAAAATAATATCCCATGTATTGACACTTGCTTAAAAATATGAATGCTGCAAAACTGTGGTTTTCACAGGAAAGACTGGGATACGGTGTGGTAGATTTTCTAAAGCTTTGTGATTCTGCTGATCTGCCACCCCCTGTAAAATGATTATAAAAGCAAGTGTATCCTGTGTCAAAACAAACAGTAGCTGTCACTCATATGCTAGCCACAGTGGTTATTTTCTGTTTATGTAGAAAACTTCTTGTCACCATCCTTATTATTTAATGTATTATAAATACAGTAAAATATAGCAAGAGCTTGGCAATGAAACTGGCTTACCTTGCCAGGTATAATGGGATTTTGGCTCAGACAACAATACTGAGAGTAGAGTAAAGCCCTCTGGGTTTTACAGTACACTACCAGCTAAATCCTGCTTTTGACCCCATAGAAGTAAATGTGTCACAACAGGAAAAAAAATCTTGAAATTCAAGTAGCAACGTAATTAAACCCAATATATTCCAATAAATGATTTATAATATGCTAATACCAGCAATACCATTTTTTAAATGAGGAAAACTTTGAAGAATTTTAATTTTTATTCCTTTTTCAAAGATAACTGTGCACACCTGTGTAATGAGAAAATTATTGCAGGATTGTAGGTTAGAAGTGCAAAATGGACTTTGTAATGTGTAGTGCTTCTTATGTGTATGTAGAGATATTGGTACTAACTCAGCTTCTGCAAATTGCTGTGCCTTGAGCAGGAACTTGGAACAGATGACCTGATGAGATTCTTTGCAGTCTGAATCATCCTGTGGCTCTTGACAAAACCAAAGTTTAAAACCAAGCAATTTAGCTGAAAGAGGCCACATTATTGAGGAACAGAAGATGTCTTTTACCAGTATTGCTCAGTAGCTGGTTCTTGAACAGTAGATGAAGGTTTCAATGCAGACAGCTCTTCTACCTTTCAAAGTTTGTGGGAAAGATTAACATATTAGCAGGGATTCATGGAGTAGCCGGGAGGTTTCAAATTGTGTAAAGCTTCCTGAAAAGTCTGGGAAAAACTGTTCTTCCCTGTTCTTCAACAAAGATGAAATTGTGGTACAAGGAAATTAAAATTCTAATACCGCATATGACATGTCTCACTAAGCACTTGCTCCATCAGTATGTCTGGAGTCATCTCTATACATGAAATTTATGCTCATGAATTAATTAATTTTGATGCTTCTTTTGTTATTAAACATAAACGGTTCCCCAAGAACCTTCTATAATAGGAATTCTAGCAAAAGCAGGAGAGGAAAAATGGGGATTGGTATCGGAAAGGTACACTCATAAAGGAAGTGCTGACAAGGTAAATTTTTGGATAAAATCCTGATCATTACAACAATGATAGAATTTTTATTTGCTTCGTCGGAACTAAGAAGCCATCGCTGTTTTCAGAGGAAGTACTTATACTTGGAGAAAGTCTTCCTTATAGGTATTATTTAAGATTACTACAGCAGCATTAATATTGGGAATACGGTATATTGGGAATACACCTTCACCTGAAACCGAAGATTTCTTCAAAGATCCAAATTAAGTATTTGCTCAGGACAACTTTAAGATTTTCTGAAAACTTGAAATAATAACAGTTACAAGTTCTAATGTAAAAAATAGCTCAAGTGTTCAGAAGGTGAAGTTGCTCAGGTTTGCTTGAAAATTTTGCCCCAGGAAAACCCATCTTTGGGTATGAACTGCCATAGGGAAAAATAGTTGTGAGACTGGCAATTAGCTAACTTAATATTTATTATTGTTTTAGCTTACACTTCTTTTTTTCAGTATATTTGCACTTTTATTTTTAAGCTCTTAGCAGATAAAGATAAATAAAAGAGGGGTTTTGAATATTATCAACTATTACAAGACATTTACCTGCAAATATTTGCAAGAAAACTAAAAAGACAAAACAAAACTGAAAAAAAGAAAATATCTTTTGATGAAAAGCTCAGATCCAAAGGGCAAGCAGCCTGATGTTTTACAACCAGACTTTTTCTAGGAGAGCCTGCCTGTGTTGCTCCTGAGGCTGTGGCTTTGGTTAGATGTGATTCTTACTTTAGGATGATTTTTCTTCCTAAATGAACCCAAAATTTCTTCACAAGACTTAACAGTTAGGCCTCATCCTACTCACATGACTTAAAAAGGTGAAACAACCATTTTCAAAACAAAGTTGGGTTTGTCTGAGATGTCTGAAAGAGAACGTATGGTATTACTTCAGCTCTATCAGCTCAGTCAGAATTTTGTCCCATCTGTTGAGTCCTCTGCGTATGTGTTCCAGTGGGGTCTCTGTCTCTGGAGACATTAATAACCTACCTGGACACGTTCCTGTGCAAACTGCTCTGGCAGAGGGGTTGGACTAGATGATCTCCAGAGGTCCCTTCCAACCCCATATCATTCTGTGATTATCATGGCCTAGCCATGACCTACTCAGTGTGATGAACTACCTCCCTCTTGGTTATATATGCTGACTCAACAGTATCTGTAAGACATGTTTGTAAACATCATTGTTGAAAGTCTTCCAACATTTCTTCCAGTTTGTGGTATGGCTGCCAGGTACTCCAGTCATATAGTATCCTGCCATTGATGCTTGCATTACACAGCTATAGTGTGGGGGATGTTCTTGCTTGTTGTAAAATTTGTATTTCAACAATGAAGTTCAGTAGCCACGCAGATGGCCAGAAAATCTATAGGCGGGAAAAATAGTTGTGAGACTGGCAATTAGCTAACTTAATATTTATTATTGTTTTAGCTTACACTTCTTTTTTTCAGTATATTTGCACTTTTATTTTTAAGCTCTTAGCAGATAAAGATAAATAAAAGAGGGGTTTTGAATATTATCAACTATTACAAGACATTTACCTGCAAATATTTGCAAGAAAACTAAAAAGACAAAACAAAACTGAAAAAAAGAAAATATCTTTTGATGAAAAGCTCAGATCCAAAGGGCAAGCAGCCTGATGTTTTACAACCAGACTTTTTCTAGGAGAGCCTGCCTGTGTTGCTCCTGAGGCTGTGGCTTTGGTTAGATGTGATTCTTACTTTAGGATGATTTTTCTTCCTAAATGAACCCAAAATTTCTTCACAAGACTTAACAGTTAGGCCTCATCCTACTCACATGACTTAAAAAGGTGAAACAACCATTTTCAAAACAAAGTTGGGTTTGTCTGAGATGTCTGAAAGAGAACGTATGGTATTACTTCAGCTAATGTAGCAGAGCTGCTCTATCAGCTCAGTCAGAATTTTGTCCCATCTGTTGAGTCCTCTGCGTATGTGTTCCAGTGGGGTCTCTGTCTCTGGAGACATTAATAACCTACCTGGACACGTTCCTGTGCAAACTTTTCTGGCTGAGGGGTTGGACTAGATGATCTCCAGAGGTCCCTTCCAACCCCATATCATTCTGTGATTATCATGGCCTAGCCATGACCTACTCAGTGTGATGAACTACCTCCCTCTTGGTTATATATGCTGACTCAACAGTATCTGTAAGACATGTTTGTAAACATCATTGTTGAAAGTCTTCCAACATTTCTTCCAGTTTGTGGTATGGCTGCCAGGTACTCCAGTCATATAGTATCCTGCCATTGATGCTTGCATTACACAGCTATAGTGTGGGGGATGTTCTTGCTTGTTGTAAAATTTGTATTTCAACAATGAAGTTCAGTAGCCACGCAGATGGCCAGAAAATCTATAGGCGTACAGCATGGAAACGACTGGGTTTCCTTGCCTCTATCCTACCATTATAACAAAGGTAAAACAATACAATTCATTTTGCTACATCTTTCTTGTGTCATTGCAGTTGTTAGATATTTACATACACACGTTAGCGTGTATACATTCAGTGGACTTGAGTAAAACTGGGAAATAACCTGGGTAAAAATATTCATATAGGTCGACTCTTTTTTTTTTTTCTTCCCTTCCTCCAATTATGAATGAACTTGAGACCATCTGGGTAAAAATATTCATATAGTTTGACTCTTTTTTTTTTTTTTCGCTTCCTCCAATTATGAATGAACTTGAGACCATCCCAAGGGAGTGCAATTCTCTCTCCAATGAATTTAAAATCAAATTTGCTTCTGAAAATTCTGCACAGATGTATCAGGAAAGAGCAGTTCTCTCTCCAATGAATTTAAAATCAAATTTGCTTCTGAAAATTCTGCACAGATGTATCAGGAACTCTTTTTCTTGTTTGTTGTTGTTTTGTATTCACTGTTTATGTGAAGAGGTTTAGCTTCAATGAGACACCGAGGAGAAATGATATTTAGTTTCACATATAGAATATAAATGAAGACTTGTGAATTGTTTGTGTTATTCTTCAATCTTCAGTGAATCAAAACAAAATCAAACCAGAAGATCTAACAAATAATTCTAGTTTATGACTGCTAATTATGGAAAGCAAAATACTGATGAGCTTGCGTAGATATAATAAAGTTATTTCCGGTAACAAAGTGTAAGTTGCCAACATAAAAGTCACCACTACAAGTCTTACCTGTCATCTTTTCACTGCTTAATAGGCAATTTTAAAAAAATAAAATTGGAAAAAAAAGTAGTAGTAACATTCCTTGCTAATTAATAGATTTGGGTATATTGATTTGTCAGTTGTTATTTGCCAGTTAGAGTGCTATCCCAATTGCTAGAATCTGTTACCAGCTCAGGTCCTTTTCAAAGGGTTGTAAATCAATGCAGCCCTTCATGGGAAGGAACTTTTCAGGATGAGTTAATGAGAAGAGATGCATAGCTGATTTACTGGAATGTGGAGTAGGCTTCACAGCTGAAGTCACAAGGTTGGTGCCAGTTACAGAACTCCTGCTTAGCACTGTTAACTTCACCTACTAGAAGGTTCATTTTTCACATCCTTTAGGTAACCTCCCATAGATTGAGATTTTCTATGTAAGATTGTTTTGGAAATGGTCAACGTATCCCTACACTGAAAAAGATGGAGAAATAAAATTCCATAAGAATTGGTAATCAAAATATCCAGCTCCCAACTAGAAGGAAGGTATAAACACTTCATTTTAACCACATGTAATGTCTTTCTCAAAAAAAAAAAAAAAGTTAAAAATACTTTAACAGTAGGAGAAGCTTCTGAGTTTTGATATCTGATAAGCTACGTGATCATCTGAAGTATAAAAATATTGCACCCTGCTCACCCAGTTCATATCCTTATGTTATGCAGTGCTTTCTGTAAAGTTTCATCAAATCTTTCCTGTGTGCTTTACCTCAGGTTTCTTATTAGCATTAGGCCACAAATAGTGGCCTTCATCAAAGTTTCCAATAGGAAACAGAAGTAATTTATACTTGGATATGTCACAAATTGTGACAAATCAATCAAGTAAATTAACAGCAATTGTTTCTAAAAGTAGCTGAAATAGTGGCTTTTGTTTAGTTTGGGGGTTTTTTTTTGTATGTTGGGAATTTAGAAAGTCTTTGGGAATTGAAAACTGCTATGCTTCACCAGAAATGGATGTGAAATAGAATGAGAGATTTATTAAAGTTAAATATTGCATAATAGTGGGATGACAACAATATGAGAAGATCAAGCCTACACTGCTTATTGAAAGGATAATTATGCCTACTAAGTTTTCTTTAAAAGTTAGTAAAAAAGAAATAAAAGACATCTGACAAAACACATTTTAAAAAAAAAATACTTTAATGAATCTTTCAGGGTGGGTTTAGACAGTGTGTTGCACTGGAATCAACAGAGCTGTGTCATTTTATTCTAGATAATAATGTGACCCAAGAGACCTCAGGGAAAATAAACAAAATTGTAAGAAAAGATGTCATAAACTATATACAGTGGCTAAGCAATAGGAAACAAAAAAAAAAAAAAATTACTTGTTGATACTAATCATGGATAGAAGAGATTTTTTTTTTTATGATTGATATCACTTTTATTAAGTTTATCATGAAGAAAACCAGGAACACCACACAGTGTCTTTCTGCAGTTTGGCCCCTTCTGTGCATAGATCCCAGTAGTTGCTGACTGGTAAGTTATTAATGACTTGAAGGAAAAAATGCTGTGTATATGTTTGGAAAGTTAAGCTATGCAGAGTTAAATACAGGTCAGAACTGTGTAAACTGATATTAGCATAAAATGATTTACAGTTACTCTCAGAGGTGATGTCTCATTGCCTTTTGAAGGTATAAATAGATTCTGCCTAACAAGTTAACATATGTGTATTTGCTTCTGGATAGATATTGTATTACAGAGAAATTAATTTTGAGGAGTACTAGCATATAGAACTAAGGTTGCTGACTGGTATGTTATTAATGACTTGAAGGAAAAAGTGCTGTGTGTATGTTTGGAAAGTTAAGCAATGCAGAGTTAAATACAGGTCAGAACTGTGTAAACTGATATTAGCATAAAATGATTTACAGTTACTCTCAGAGGTGATGTCTCATTGCCTTTTGAAGGTATAAATAGATTCTGCCTAACAAGTTAACATATGTGTATTTGCTTCTGGATAGATATTGTATTACAGAGAAATTAATTTTGAGGAGTACTAGCATATAGAACTAACAGTATTATTTTGCACATATACAGTGAATGCACTAACACTATTATTTATTATATATATGTGTAATAAAAGTTAATGCTGTCTCCCTTTCACTTATCTATCCAGGATGTGTAGACATCTGCCTGTGACATTTATATTTTGGCATTTTGATGTACTTTTAAAAATTTATTAGTAAAAGTATTTGAAGTAGTTACTCATCAGCTTCAATCCTTTATCTCCAGGATAACATGCACTTTTATATTGAAGACTTCCACGTTTTAGCATACTTCTCCTAATCCTACTCTACCCTCCTCTTTTGGATATTCCTAGGTCAGTAGCATGGTCTGAACAGGGGGAAAAAAATCAAAACCAACCCAGGCAAAAAAAAAAAAAAAAAAAAAAATCTTAACATAGCTTTTGTGCTTTATCTTCATGCAGATATAAAGCCAGATGCTATAGAAAAGTACTATACTGTGAAGCAGCAAGTCTGGTAGTTAAAGAATGAAGTTGACGGTGTATTTACTAATGTTTGCTGATGACGCTTAAGAACTTTTACAAATAAAAATTAGGGAAGATATGAGAATTGGTATTTAATAGGTATTTAAATGTACTGGAGAAGTCTTGGCGGTCTGTAACAGGTGTTTATTACAGCAGCTGGAATTGAATATGAGTAACAATATTAGTGTATAGGTAGACAATAACCTAAACTCATGTACTTCTGAACTTTAAACTCATACAAACTTTTAATAAGAAGACTTAAGGCTATTTTGTGAATTCAGTGATCTCCTCTTATACTGCAGCAAATGAAGAATAAAAACTGTGTATTTACAGTAGCTATATAAAATAGGATAAAAGAATTAATCTGCCCTACTCTCAGAAAATATGTCAATACTTGCGGTACTGTCTTACCTCTTGTCCTTCTGTCCTCTTGTCAGTTATGAATGGAGATAAAGCCTGATGAATAATGAAAAGATGTTGTAAAAACAATGATTGTGAATTAGTTACTGAAGAAAAGAGAAATGTTAGTGGAAGTTTGCCCTGAAGTATTTATCTTAAGGATAACAGTGTAAATTGATTAATCACACAATTCAAACAAGTTTAATTTAGAGCTAGGATTAAAGAACTCACCATGTGTCATTTACAGGAAACCACCTGCATTGCAAATTCACTGGGATTTTTCTCTTCTGCAGTCCGATGGTGGATGTGTAAATTGAAGAGTTGATGGGATATAAACTGAGATAAAAACCAGGTCTTTTCCCAAATCTCTTTCTAGTGTTCTAATGAAACGCCATTATAATAGTATTCTCTGAACTTATTTTGCTTGAAACCTTAATGATATAATGAGAAATGTTTATAGCTCTTGTACACGCTGCCTATTAGTCACGAGGAGAAAGGTACCAATTATAGTAAATTGTGTAACATTCTTAATACTTTATTTTTTCTCACTTCTTAGAGATTTTCATGAGATGCTAAATATTGAACAATTTCAAATTTTAAAGATAAGCATCAGCTGCTAAGTGGTACATCCTGAATCAGCCAGGGACGTATACGTTCATATAGCTATTGATTCAGTCTCTCTACAAACTCAGTCAATTATTTCTGTATGACCAAGAACAGATTGATTTTTTTTTTTTTTAATTTAAGAGTGATCTCTCTATAGCTAATGAACATGTATAGGCAGTGGAGCTAGTGAGTTGTACCAGTGAGACAAATTCAATTGCTCCCAGGATATTGTCACAGGAGTTTTAATGCCACGGTGCTAGCTTCTGAAAATGACTATGTGAGTAACATAGAGTTGGTGCCTAGACAGCAGGTATTAAGGATCACCAGTCGAGGCTCAGTTGTCTGCCAAATTATCATTTGGATATATAACTTCAAGTAAAATTAAAGGGTACTTTAAGGCACTTAAAATGACTTGAAGGACAGACTTTGGATTGTGATAATTCTTTTTTCATGAGCTCTGTTTTGCTGAAATGATATCGTACATATCCTCTGGGCCATTTTCCCTATGTTCATATGAAATTCTTGCCTTATGTGATACCCTCAAGGGCATATTTACAAGTTCTTACACAAGATAAATCAAGTCTTTAACACAGTGAAAAGTTGAAGTAATAATCATGAGAACAAGAACACAACTTGCATGGAAGGTAGTACCAACTTACAATTTGTAATTAAAGCTATATTCTTCTGTTGTGATTGGACTCTGATTAAGGTAGGATTTATGGAAAATAATGTTCTTGCAGAGGTTTTTAATGTAAACAGATGTTGAGAGACAGAAAAACCTTGTAAATCCTTGACAGTTGAGGCCTTAGGTGCTCAGTACCTGGTGGTGGAGATCAGGTTTTCACACTTTATCTGCACCCAGCAATTCCCACTGCAATACTTATCACAAGACATTCAACATTTTGAAACCCAAGTGAAATTGAAAATTTTGATTTATACTACTTTAGCTCAACATACAAAAAGGATATTGTGATGCACTTAAAAATTAAATCGTATTTTGTCATTAAAAAGCCACCCTTCGTTTCGTAGTTTCTTGAAGAATTTTAAAAAAATCAATCTCAAGCCCAGCAAAGTACTCTACAAATATTTTTAACAGAGAATTTTATTACAAGCCCAGCAGAACAGGGATAATTGAGCCCATGCCTTGAGCAATGAGATGAATGTAGTTCTGTTGCTCTTAAAAACAATGTCCACATGGAACAGATCTAATACAGCAATGCAAATACCCTTAGAAGAATAGTAGCAGTTAAAAAAAAAAAAAAAAAATCCTCAAATCTGCTTAATTCAATACCTAAGTATCTAGGGTATATGTTAAATTAACAGCAGATCACTTTAATTAAGATCTCATAAACTCGTGAGCTTTGAAAGCTTCATTTTTTAAAGTGGATTTGCTCATTATTTAGGACCTTCAAATACCTAACTGTTCTTTTACTTATTGAATATGAACTCCATTTAACCCAACACATATTAGATAACTTCCTTGCTCATAAAGATGATTTTCAAACCGCTGCAGTTAATACTACTCTACAGATTTTTATAAAGATGTGGAGGGTCCATTTGGATTCTTTGTAATATAGTGGCATAAAAAATGAAAAAGGATTTATGCCAGTGATTTGGTTTGGACTACGTGAAAATAAAAAGAACTGTAGTGACTGTATATAATGAAAGTATATTTAGGCTGTTCCAGCATTCAAGTATGAGTGGTCCAAAACAGCTAAGCTCAGGGACCTTCTTAGGCTGCAGTCATGGATTAGACAAGGATTTGGGGCAAGATGTTGCTGGAGAAGAAAAAGCTCATCTGCTCCTCTCTTGTAATAGCTAGCTTAGCAAATGTACTGTGATGTTAATGCCTCTATGTAACTGAATGTGTTATTTTTTTCTATTTGATACTGAGTGCTCATTAATGTGTTCTGAGAAAAATGAATTGAAGTATTTCAAGCTTTTTACATGTATTATTTTATTTTTTAAAATGAATTTATAACTGTAAATGGATGAAGAATTCTGTGTGCTGTTGCAAAGTGTATTGAAAGCAAAACCACCGGTAGTATTATTTCTAGATGTGCCAGTTTATGATTGCAGTTATGTAGACTGTTAGATATTTCCCTTTCTTTTCAAACATCTTTACTTTCAAGATGCTCAAAATCTATTTCCCCCCCCCTTTCTATTCTGTATATGAAATGAGAGAGAACTATTTCCTTAGTACTCTGCTTTTTTCAATACTCTCATTTGGATCAACAACAGAGCAGAAAAGGAAGATGAAAATATTTATTCTAAGCTCCTCCCTACCCCATTTAAGCATGGAATCAAGGACTGAGTTCTGCATACGGACTCAGAAAATATTAGGGTAGCCCTTACTGACCAAAGGATCACTCATACCAGTGCCAGGGTGGTTTGGTTTTATCACAGCCATAGGAGCTCTGTCACTTTTCATCTCTATTGTGGGAGAAAATATTCTGGAAGGCCAGTTCAGTCCTTTATACAGCTATTTGTTTTCTGCTGGCAGTCGTGTACAGCAAGAAGCTCTTTGTTGGGTCTTGTAAAGCAACACCAGCAATCCTTATTTTCTTATAATTATGTATAAAAAAAAAATCTAATAAAAGCTAAAAATCCCTCTAAGCCACTTCTCAATTTTTATATACGTACTGATAATTCTAAAACATCTATTGAAATAAAATATTTTCCCTGCTTGTTTATCTATCTTCTCATTCTGAAACTCTTTTCAATAAAGTGCTAATTTTTTTAATGTTACCCGATGTCATGAAAATAGTTTGCCAGACACTCACTAAAAGCATCAAAAAGAGGCAAATGTATTCCTATGTATACTTCTGTGAAATATCTTGACTGCTTCATTTGCATTCTGCCAAGTCACTCATTTTTGCCTGGAAAACTACTGCCACTCCAGATCCCAATTTGGAAAGCAAAAGCACTTTCTGTTCTGAAGCCCAGTCTGCTCTCGTTTGCAGTGTCTTGAAGCTCAGCACTGGCCCCATGCTGAATCTAAGGTCTGCTGCTGTCAGTGCTGGATGGAAAGTGCTTGAAATCATGTTTGTCACCACCAGCCCTGATGGCTCTATGCGACAGTGGCTGGGCAGCTGTCTCTAAGAAAGTTGGCTGATAAACTCTCAGCTCTGTAGAAGATAATTCAACATATTTTTTTTTTTTTCTCAACCTATGAGTCTGCTTTCAAAACAAAACACGCGATAACAGTTATTTGGAATTTTAATAAGAAGTGAAATTCTATTTTACATTTATTCATCCACTTTCTTGTAAGAGAGAGGAGTGTGCGGATGTTGACATTTATGGGCTTCAAAAGCCATCTCTGCCTAACTGCATGTTAAACAAACTATCGTGCAGCAGAGAAGGAGGGTGTTACTGCTGTGGCATCGTAGAGGTGGTACACAGTTAGGACAAGTGTATAATTTCTCAGTAGAGACCTACAAGTTTAACTTGCAGAATTTGTGAGAGCTTGCAAGCAACAACAAACAGCTTCAAGACATACAAGGTGCAAACTAGTCTCTTTTGCTGAAGAGTGAGAATTACCTTTACTGCAGTCAGTTCCAAACCCATTGAAATCAGTGGGGCTCCAGTAGATCTCATACCAGATCCAATTAGTTGTGCTATTTACTTGCCTCAGCTCAGTCTGTACTCCTTGTTCATCCACTGTTGCAGGTGGGAAATGTTCTAACTAAATTATTTTCCGACTGGTCCCAAGCTGTCTCTATATGGGGAAGGATGCTGCCACTTTCTTACATGCTTGCACACTCTCACCAGAGGGATAAAACAGTGAAGAGGTTTGAATGTGTTTGAACAAGAACCGACCTGCTGGAGGATATGTAGCAGGATATGTAGCCAAATGGAATTTAAGTCCTGAAAAAAAGAAATAAAATTATACTGCCTGCTTTTGGAATATTTTCCTTTTTGAAGGATGAATAGAAATTTTCATAGTGAGAAATCTGGTGACAAATAATAAAGCAAGCAATATCTCTCTAAGGTTTTGTTTCTTAGCTTGAAATGCATCTCACACCTGTCCTGAAACTGAGTTGTTCTCACATACTTGATGCCAATTGCTGTATTAGTAATGTGGAAAACTTTGTTCAAGTCACGTATAGTGAAGAAAGTGATACAGTGTTTTGCGCTTAAAATTACTTGTTGGCTTTTGTTGTTTGCGTCATACTTCTAATGTTTTTTGTTGTGTAGTTTTTGCTGGGTGTAAAATTTCATTTCTGCCCAAATGCTATTTCAAATGCAAATAAATTTAGTATTTGCAAACCTTTTCTTGTATAAAAAAAGTTTGATTTTCTATTCATGTAATCTGATTCTGTGGTTTTGAATGCGCCAGTTTAAACTTAGAGTAACTCTGAAATCAGCAGAGTAATACAAAGTCTCTTTGGGCAGTCTTCCTATGTCTTTAAATCAATCCTGAATGCAATGGTAACAATTTGCAAAACTAGACAGTTCTGCAAATAACAGTGTATTGTATGTAATTGTGTGGCCATTCTAAATAAATTGTTATTATGAAATATGCCAAATAGTCAGCTTTGAAGATTAAAAACACTTTAGAGACCAGAAACAACAGGAACACATGTCATTGGAAAACAGTTTGTACAACGTTCTTTCACAGTAACTACTTGCCTTTCCTCTTTTTTGCTAAAATAATGAAAACCTCAGTGGATGTTCATCCTGAGAAGGTTGTCCCAGCTCAAACATCACCCTTGGTTAGTTTCACTGCTTCATACAAGACAGGATCTTTTCTTTTAAACTTTGATTGAGCAGATTTTGTTTCATTTATTCAACAGGAGCTTGGGCTGTTGTCCAAAATTTGGCTCTTTATCTGCTGGGAGGATATAGCTGCTCGTCTGAGGTGAAATAATGTGCCATCTCTGTGTCTGCGCCTGAATACGTGACTTGTGAGTATAATAAGCTCAATGACAGTACATACGCTCTTTTGTTTTTCACTAAAGTAGTAAAAAAAGGAATGACCGTGAACTTATTCTGACTCTTTTTTTTCTTTGACTTTTTAAGCAGTGTTCTTTCATTAAAAATACTTTTGCAAGAGTAATGTATTTGTTGTACAGCAAATACATTGGCTCCTTATGCACCAAACCCACTGAATAACAAGAACTGGAGCTAACCTTCTGGTGCTACATAAATAAGGATTTTACTAGGAGAGGCTATGAACTCGTGACTGTTTGTATTATGAAACAAGTGGTGAAATTACTTTGGTCCAGCTCATCCACCCACCACGACCAATGTATGAAATGCAGAATTTCAGAGCTTCTGTGAGAAAAGGTCTGAGAGGAGAGATTCAGAAACTGTTGCAAAACAATAAAGCAGCAAAGTGAGGTTTTTTTGGCTATTCTCACTTCTTCCTGCAACTAGGAAAAAAAACAAAAAAAACCCCCAAAACCAAAAATAAAAAAACCCAGAAGAAAAACAGGTATAGAAATTCCTCACTAAAGCTCAAAGCTGCTGGATATTGTTTCTGGAATGGAAGAGAATTATCTCTTTCTGACTGCCTGAAGCAACAGGCTGCTCCCAGACTGTTCACCACCTCACTGAAGCTCAGGTAAAACCAGAGAGCAGATGAGTCTGAAACAGATGGTAATTTAGACTCTGTTCTGAATCAAAGCTAATGCTAACCCTTAAAATTATTGTTTGTTACTGCATTTCAGTTGCTTTTTCCAAGGTAAGGAAGAAACTGGGATTTTGCTGTAGTTTACATTGCTGATTACCAAGACATATTTAATTTGTGGTATTCCGTACTTGCTCTAATATTCTACCTTTAAATCTCTCTGAAACTTAACTAACTTCAGGCTGATTTTTGCTAGTACTAAAATCAAAGCTGCATACTCAAGCAGCACAGATACAGAAATGTTTGCAAGGCAACTGTGGAGAATTTGGGCTCCCAAAGAAATTTAATTTCATTAAACTCAGTCCAAAGGGGTTTAGGAGTACATGTGCATTTTGAAGTGTTATGGACACAGCCATGAACTGCCAGATTTCTACCTATGTAGATGTGAGAGGGCACATTTCAAGAGCTAAATGATGGAATGAGAATTGAGATGTGCCTGGGCATAATTAGCTGATTAGGAAAAGGGTCATGCTGTACATCAGTACAAGATCAGCCTGCAAAGTCTGCGTTTGGTGAAATGCCAGAAATACTTGCAGGGAGTGGAAATTGTTTTCTATTTTGTTGGGTTTTTTTAAAGGGAAAGCAGACAAAGCATGACACTAAAGTTGTTATTCAAAATGAATGCGAAAAGAACAGGAAAAAAAAGAATTATGTAAAAGTTGTCTTCTTTACTGTATCATCCAAGGTGACATCCATTTGTGACAATTTTTAAATGGATGCTTTACCGACTAAGTAAAATCAATTAACTATTTTTATTTTGAATTGTGCTCCTTTGCATTCAAACATATTTCTCGAATATAATCAGCTTTGTTTTCCTTTTGTCTTGTTCTAAAAGGTTTAATAGCTAAGTTATTCAAGTTTTCACTTCACTATTCTGTCCAAAAGTGAAAAAAAATAACCCAAACCTCAAACATTTTGTTTCAATACCAAGTATACTAAAATGACCTATATTGTTGGGTATTTCAGTGAAAAATACTTCATTGCATCAGTTGATGTATATCTCAATATTTTAAATTTTTTTTCAGAGCAAAGAAACTGAAAAAAGAGAAAAAAATGTAAATTATTATTTATAAGAGATGCTTATGGTCATACAACTTTTATATTCTCATGTACCATTTAATTGATGATGATCCACTCTTATTGTCAGAGCTGTCCACCTAACCACCTCCGCAGGTTGTGTCTCTCCAATATCTTTATGATTATGTTGGCCACATAAAAGTAATAGTTTCTTAGTAAATGCCCACAGCCTTTTGAAGCTGATACCTGTCTAAAACTGTGAAGGAATCACTTCTGTTCAGCTTTGTTTTATTTTGAGGTGGAAACTAAGCTTATCCAAGGTTCTTGATGTATGAAGAAAGGAGAGAAATAGTATTTCTCCCTTACTAAGGAATATAAAAATAGTGAAAAATGTAATTATTTCCCTGCGAACTTCTTCCTGAGAAGTCTCAACTTTCAGACATCATGTAGATTTCTATAAGCAACTTCCATTGCAAGAAGCATCACACTGGACAAAAAACCCCATTTTGTTAATACCTGATTCTCTCTTCCTTGTCTTAAAGGTCAGTCCTTTCATATGCAGACAAGCTGTTTGATAAAAATCAGGCATCAGCCTGCAGGAAAGACTTGTTATATGCATTGATTTTGGATAGTATGTACAATTTGAACTTTCTTATGATGGGGAGGTACATGGTTTAATTACATATTGGTGTTTGGGTTTTCTCTAAGTACACAGGGCCATTAAAAATATCTATCTAAAGTATAATAAACACAGTTGGAAATCTTAATAATTTTTTTCTTGAGCACCCTAACACAGTAACATGAAGTAATAAAGAATTTCAGTCTCTGGGAGAAACACTGCTTTCTGAATGCATAATAGAAATCAATGTCAGTGTTCTGTTTGAATTAAAGTACATGTGTTTTCCTTGAAAAGCAATAATGTCTTATCTACAAAGGGCACCCTTTGAGCACAGAAATGTGCCTCATCAGTGTTCTCCCCTCTTTAAGATACTTCACAAAAATTCTGAGAGCTGAGAAAAAAAATAATATAGTTGTACCTTTTTTAGCTCTCATAAATTTCCACACCTATTGTTAAAGCAAATTTAGTGTTCTTGCATTGAGTCTCTTAGTCGATGAACGTTTTGCCTGGGAAAATGGTAGTGATTTGTTGTTGCAAATGTTTGTAACTTAAAAGAGGTCATATGTTTACTAGAGCTCTACTTCTTACTGCAAATTTGGTAGCATCATCAACTGTCTCACTGAAAGTAGTTTTGGGGAAGCAGTGTTAGGAATATTTTTTTTTTGTTATATTAATAACAGTGTGAAATAATGTAGCAGTTGGATTTTTCCAAGAGCAAGGGGCTTTTCACTGTATTGTGCACTAACAGCAGCAACAAAGAAATCACATTCATGGATGTACTTTTAAAATCCTGTAATTGATACTCTCATCTCAGAACAGACTTCACCTGCTGCATCTGTGAACTCTAAGGAAATTGAGGTAGCTGCAAGCATTTAATTCTTTAGTGTCATTGCCAGTGAAAGTTCACTGGTAAAACCGGTCAGTAATTTTCTTAGTTTTATTTTATGGAAGGTAACTGTGAAACTTTGAGACTATGTCAGGTTCAGTCTGCAGCTCATACAGCTTCCTGATCTGCCCAGTGCTTCTGCCTAGCAGATGGGAAGCCAGTAATTCCAAGTTTATTTTATGATGTTTCTGATATTTCTGAGGCAAAATATCGGTAGATTTCAGTTCCTTTATTTTTTTTTCATGCGTTTGGATCTAATTTTAATTAGATACATACATTTTCAGGAATTTTGGATCCATCAACATTTAGTTTCTTAGCCAGGGACACACTTTATTTTGTTAAACTCGTGTTATATTTAACTGTAATATAAACAGAATGGAATAAGCAAATCACTTGCATTTGCATCTCTGAAATATGCTTTCTATACGTTAATTTACATTTGAATTGAAGAATTCACATGCAATTGCACTGCTCACTCTCCTGCTAAATGGATTGTTAAACTGGTCTATAATTTTTAGTTTCCAAAGAGTCCTTGGTTGCCTCTCACAGAATTGTTTACAAATGTTCTAGAAATTCACTGGAAATGCAGCTATAGCACAACCGTAATTGTCTTCCTCGTTACACATGTATTTACTTGCTAGTCTGGAAGTCAAAGGTTTCAGTATCCCACGTTACAGCAAAGCACAAACAAGCGGAATAACTGGGACTTGATGTAGTTACCAGACAAAACCATCTACTGATTACTCCAGTATTTGGCAAGAATAAAGACAAAAATTTATCCTTGCTATATCATCCGCATTTGTTATTTGTTGTTTATTTGTATAAAAATGAACCTGTTTCAGAAGCAAGAGAAATGTTTTCATGATGGAATCAGAGCAATTTTTTGTTTCTTTGTTTCTGAAATTCAAGGAAACCAACTATATGACTTTCTATAGCTTAATTGTGTTTCACTGCAATCAGGCCTGACACCCAAACCGAACAGAGTTCTGTATCTTTGTGTTTTCAACACAAAAAATGTTTATTTGTGGAGAGAAGTGAGAGGATAGTATTCATAGGGATTTGGTGTTTTGCTTTTCCTCATGCTTGATTAACTTGCAGGTTCCTCTGAGGCCACAAATAGAAATTCTTTAAAAGAAACTAAGATCTTATTCTGAAAGCAATCTGTCTCTAGAGTATGAAATACTTTGAACAATGCCATAGACCAATGTTTTTGAGGTTCACCTCTGATTAATGATTTTCCCTTATTTTCTGTGCCAGCCTGGACTGTACCCCTTAGACATTCAGGCTGCTTCTAAGCATCTAAGAGCAGTGTAGCGTTCCAGTTTATACTAAAATTGAATGCATGGAGACGTTGGATGTCTTGGAGTATATTTGTAAGTGATTGCACTGATAAAATATGAAATGGAATATCTGCAGATATAGTTTTTCAGGTATGGAGACTGGTTACTGAAGAACTTCCAAATACTCCTGATTTAAAATTCTTTGTGCTTTTTAATCACAAACTAAAGCAGAGCACTAAAATTCAAAGAGTTTTTTTTTTTATTTTTAGTTAAAGATACATTTGTGGCAAGGACAACCCTACGCACAGAAACAATTTATAAGATGGGTATTCATTAGAAAATTCAAGACATTTTTCATTCAAATAAAAAATCAAAGGGTCTGAATTTGTATTTTGTGTAAACTGACATTGAATTCAGTGGAGGTATGCTCATACCTCGGAGGATCCAACTCATTCAGAGAGTTATTATACTCACAGAAAAGTGGAAGTCCCAGGAGACTTCACAAGAAGGATATTTCATTTTCATCTCAGTATTATTGTGGTAGGTCGTCAGCTTTGACCGTATGATAAAGCTTCTTGTGGGATGTTACTCTCCTTGCATAGAGCCTAAAGCAAACACAGCCTGCTTTTTCAAAAGTGGATATCCAGTTTGACAAGAAAATGGAATCACTCTAATAAAACTAGGAAAGAGGAGGAAAATCTATTACTTGCAGGCTGAGGATTGAAAACTACTGTGACTGGTTTTCCTGCTTTGATTTTTAAAAGAAGCTTGATTTTTGTGTGTGTGTATTTTTGTTTTTCCTTCAGTGCGGGGAAAAATATACCAACCTGAAAAATTTCTGGGAAGTTTGATTTTTGTGTGTGTGTGTGTTTTTGTTTTTCCTTCAGTGCAGGGAAAAATATACCAACCTGAAAAATTTCTGTTATGAAAGATTACTGTAAGAAACACACCATAAAAGTTCCTTTGTGGTTAAAATGTGCTTTATATTTGTTTGGTGTTGAGTATTTGTTATGAAAGATTACTGTATGAAACACACCATAAAAGTTCCTTTGTGGTTAAAATGTGCTTTATATTTGTTTGGTGTTGAGTATTTAGTAGAGGGATTTCCCCCCCCCCACCACCATTCCCAATAATGTGGAACGTTCTGAAGCTTGTTTTTTCACTGAATTTCTGATTCTTCTGTAGAGTCAGAGTTTCTTATTCTTCCACGGGCTTCCCGTGTGACTTCCTCAGCCACAGTTTATCACCTCGTAACACTGCATTAATTTGTTCCATATTTTAGAAGCCTTTTGAGGGTAAATATACATATTCATGTAAAGTGGCAAGATATTAAGGTGACGACTATCACCTTTTAGAGAAAAACCTGTAAGTAAGGAACCTCTGTAAGACTATTGCATTGTAGCACAATCCATTTTTGCATAAAATGAATTTCGTTCTTTCTTGTTACACTCTAACAGATCACTGATTTTTATTATCTTGTCAAATGAAAGAAAGGCTACAATTACCAAGTACTGTAATGACTCGTGATCCAGTCTAGCTTCCAGTAATGTTAACGGAACCTTTCGTTGCTATCAAAAGCCTTCACTTCTTTCAAAAAAGCATTGCCATCGAAACAAGGTACTTCTCTAGCAACAGCTGTGTTTCTCTGGAAAGACTGAAATATATTGCATTGATTGGTGTAATATTTCAGACAAAAACATAGTCTCAAGGGCCTTTGGCTGCAGAACTCTGTCTCAAAAACATCTGCATGGCAGACACCCTATGTTTCATAGTCCAGTGGAGCACTGTCCACCTCCCAAAGCTGCCCAGGGAGGTGCTTTAGTCACCATCCATGGAGGTATTTAAGAAATGTGTACATGTGGCCACTTTGGGGTATGCTCTAGTGGCCGAGATTGTTGGGGGTTTTTTGTGTATGTGTGGTTGGACTTGGTGATCTCAGAGGTCCTCTCTAACCATGAAGATTCTGTAAATCTGTGATTCTGTGGCTCCCTGCCACCATAGAACAGGACAGTTTGGGGGGTAAACGGGTGAAGCTTGTTAGAAACCTGTGGGAGACCTGAAAAGGGCAAGTGGCTCTTCTGGCCTTCTCAGCAGTGCGAGTTACCATGGATGAACTCCGGTGTCTATGCGTGCATGGCCATGAGGTATTGGTTATTTCTTGGATCATTCATTGCTGATCAGGGGGCTGGAGCACCTCTCCTATGAAGACAGACTGAGAGACTTGGGATTGTACAGTCCAGAGAAGAGAAGGCACTGGGGAGACCTTATAGCAGCCTTCCAGTACCTAAAGGGGGCTACAGGAGAGATGGGGAGGGACTCTCGATCAGGGAGTGGGGCGATAGGATGAGGAGTAATGGTTTTAAACTGAAAGAGGGAAGATATAGATTAGCTATTAGGAAGGAATTATTTCCTGTGAGGGCGGTGAGACACTGGAACAGGTTGCCCAGAGAAGCTGTGGCTGCCCCATCCCTGGAGGGGTTCAAGGCCAGGCTGGATGGGGCTTGGAGCAACCTGGTCTGGTGGGAGGTGTCCCTGCCCAGGGCAGGGGGGTTGGAACTGGATGATCTTGAAGGTCCCTTTCAACTCTTTCCATTCTATGATTCTGTGTTTCCCTATTACTCTATTTATAATGTAAACTATCAATATATAACAAATAAATTCAACCTTGTACCGTTTAACATTATCTAAAAGCAGAACGCAAATCTACTTCTAGCTTTCAGAACAATTTGCCCCATTTTCCTGAATAGTAATCAAATTGTGCATATCGACACAATGAAAGTTTTATTTATGAATACCGTATTAAGCAATATCTCAGCATTTCACTGAGCATGTTGTAAATATGCTATGTTGTTAAAACAAATTAATCAATTTCTGATTAAGTTATTGGAAATGTTTTCAATTATTTTACTGCAAATGTTATTAGGCTACTAATATTTAAAGGAGAAAAATGAAAAATATCAAATATTTCTAAAATATCCCAGAATATAAAAGGTCATCTTTATGCCAGAAGTTATTTTTTGAAAAAATAGAGAGACTGGCAGAGATATTTTAGCTGAAAGAAGTTAATGCTGCATTTAAAACTTTTTTCTAAGGGTCAGGTGTGTTTCCTTGTCCCATAAATATATAGTGGGTCACACAACTGCTTTTACAGCATTTTCATATAAGAAACGCACTCTTTTTAGACAAGCTGAAAAGAGGGATCAACAAAAGGAATTAAATGTAACAGTGGGAACTTCTTGAAATAATTCAAGTATGAATTTAATTGCAGATGTATTACAACTATGAAGAACATCCAGGATGTGCCCAGCAGAAACTATTTTGATTTTCTCACTCAAAAAATTAAAAAAAAAAATAATCTAACTTAGGCAAAAACTGGAGATTAATTTGTATTCATCCATTCATCAAACTTAATCGATTCAGAGACAGGCATCAGATGAAAAGGGACAGGTCATTCAGAAAGGAAAGACAATTATTCATGGGTCTACGTGTGTCTGTGTATGCTTAGAACAGCACAAATGTCTATTTCAAATAATTTAGTAGTTATGTAACTTAAAATTACTATGAAATACTCTCAACTGCACTTGCAATATTTGCTGTTGTGGCTCTTAATATAACCTAGAGAGTTCTGCTTTTAAAAATTAATCACTGAGTGTGCTGGTAGCTCCGATATCATATATTTTTCCTTTCTATTTAAAGGAAGAAATAATATCCTTTAACATCCTCCCAGGCATCTTTCCGGTATTCTCAAGGCTTAAATGCTGGCTGTAAGGGATAGGACACAATGTGAATATTAATGTCCTGGCTGAGCCTGACAAATGTGCTCTGTTTGGGCCACGGCCAGACATGAGCATTCAAAACATGGAACTAGTCCAGGAGGCTGAGATTTTCAGAGAATCTGGGGAAAAGCCTGACAAAAGTTCTCAGCAGCTACCTCATAAAGAGATTGCTTGAGAAATCTGCAACGTGTGGGTAAAAAAAATGAGCTGTGACAGGACTGGAATGAGTTGAAACTGTTCAGGATGGTGAAGGAGGAAGAAGTTTCCAGTGCATCGGTACATGGGCAGAGTGAGAATGACAGATGAACTAAAGCACAAGGAGATAAACTTTACCGCAGTTATTTGCAGTTAAGTGCTTGCAAATAGCCGTACGTTTCACCATGTTCTAGATTTCACTAGTGCTGCAAACATTATCAAAACACTTCAATTAATATTTCTGATGTCAGTTTATGCTCTTCTACAAGCAAATTTGCTCCAGTGGTGCGCTAACCTCAAGAGGGATTTGGTAGTAAAGATGTCTGTCCCAGCACGGCTCTCTCTGGCAACAGCAAAACCATGTCCAGTTGACTTGTAATGGGAGTTATCAAAAGCTATGTTTCTCCTGTATCTGTTTGGACATCTATGAGCACAGATGCCCTTCTTAAACCACCCTTTTCACAAATTCCAGAAGTCTGTAGGGACAAATGGGATAATTTTTGGGCAGAGATGGTTCACTGGACCCTCTACTGAGTGCAAAATAGGAAGGAAGTCCCCAGAGGGAAAGACAGCTAGGATTTAGGATAGATTACTCCAAAGAAAAGGCACTCTTGGAGCAGACAAGTGATTTAAAAACTATTTGTCTGAAAGTCACTCAAACCTTGAAGCAACAGGGACAACTTGCTGCCTCTGTCAAGCTTAGGTTGGAATTCCATCTGTCTAAGCCCTCCTTCAGTGTTTCCAGTCTTCATTCTCCTGCCTACATTCCCTCTGCTTACATTCACTCACTGGGAAGATCAACTTGCTAGTACCTGCTATGAGAATTAAGGTTTGCGACTGCATCTTCTAGCCAGATTACAGAAATATTATGATTTAAATTTAAAAGAAAGATGCCTGGGCTTTGTGATGATTTTAGCCCACAAAATCAAGGTACTGCCACACAAGGGAACACAGGCTAAGAAACAAACAAAGAAAAAATAAGCTGGGTAGAACTTCAGCTTTTCTCTAAAACCATATGTACTCCCTCAGCTGAGCAGTTATTTCTTCCCCAACTCAAAGCTCATCTGAGATTTGCTAACTTTTTATTTATTTTTTGTTCCCTGCAGAAGTCTACATGTAATCTGTTGGCGTGAGTCTTTGTAGCTGTAAAGCAAGTGGCATTGCTCTGACAAAATCACAAGGACTATGCCAACTGAATTTTTGACCCTCAGTTCTCAGAAATTCCCTTGCTTCATATTTTTTGCAATGCAGGGTCTCTTGAACTTTCCTCCATGCTTTATTCTAAAATCCACAAATGCTTGCTGCAAAGAAAGAGCTTTATTATAATTTTACAGGCAATTAATATTTTCTTTCAGTGTTCCATGCTGCAAGAGCCTCTTCACTGCATGTGTTACAGGGAGCTCAGAAGGAGTAGGTCCTCTTTGTTGCCATCAAAATCAGAATCCTACCGTGGCTTTTAGCTAGTGGTTTAAGTCTCCAAGTTCCTATCAGCCTGTCATCCAGCTCTGGGCTGAGACACTCAAGATTTCTTTTGGGAGTGGTAGAAGAGGGGCACATAGGTGGCTGCAGCTCTCCAGATGGACAGCACTCATGGGCAGTGATGGAGCTGTTATCCAGGAATGACGAAGGCAGAGGCTCACAGCCATAAGGTAGACAGGAGACATGGTGAAGTGTGAACCCTGGGGATCTGATGTGTGTGGAGGAAAGCTAAACTTCACAGTGACTGCGCTGGATTTTGTGTAGGAGCACTCAATGAGCAGGTGTCCTAGGGCAAAACACTGAAATCATCCATGGTTGTGTACTTGTTCCCTCACCTTTCTTCTAGGTGTTGAGATTATAGCTTACGTAGGAAAAAATGTAGCAACAGGAAGTACAGATGTAATTTTTAAAGGCAGGTCTTCATCTGTCAAAGCATTTTCTTAGGCCTGACTCTTCTGGGTGAACTACAACTTTTATGTACAGTCCAAACTTCAGCTTGGAGAGCTTGATATTCAGAGTTTGCAAGCTTGTGCATTCCACTTGCACATTACAGGATCTGTATCCAGAATTTGCCTTATCCCAATCCTCCTAAACTTTGGCAAAAACATAAACAAAAACCTTTGATCAGTGGTGAAAGATGCATCCTCTGAGATACAGAAGCACCTAGGGAGGCAGACCATAATGTCTGCAATTGGAAGAAAAGACCTGGCATGGTTTTGGCTGGACTGGCCAATGACCCTTGCAACAGCACAGTATTGTGAAAAGCAGAAATACTTAGTAGTAAGGAGAACAACAAAATTGCTAAAAAAAATATAAAGTCACTACCCACACAAACCCCAGCTTTATTATCTATCATTTTGATTCAGTCTGATGACAATGGGCGACTTAAAGGATAACACTTGCCTGGTTTCTTTCTAAATATTTATTACTTTTCCCATAAAAGACTGGACCCTGAATTATTTTCGAATGAGGCCACTGTTAATCTGACATAATTTTTGTGAAATTAGGGAAAGTATTAGGAAAATACTTTGTTCTTTCCTTGATGTTGATATAACTGTTTTATGATTCAAAAGCTACCAAATTAGTTTATTTCTCACTGCTTTGTTACTACCCAAAAAGGTAGGAAAAAACAAGTATTATGGACTGCCACATATAAAGTCAAAGGAAAATCCTTAAGTTTTCAACAAGTTCATTGAAATCACAAGTATCAAAGGAAAAGATCATATCATTTTTGAGATTACTGGTGCATGAATATACATAATTGCCATTCTGATTTCATATCTGTCTAGTTAGCCTGTGTTTTCTTAATGAAAAGGTTAGCATCTGCTGCCTTAGGTTTCCCAGTAAATAATAATGACAACCTGTGGAGAAAATGTAAGTGACACTTGTGACACATAATAAAAAGCAGCAGTTGGTGAACTAATAGGAAACATTGAAGATGAAAAAAAGTAGGTGGTTATTAGGTGGACAGGCTACCAGTAAAATTTACTGAATACAAATACTGTTTTCAAAAAGTAGCTTTAAATGTGACTAAAATGTATTTAAAATGGTTTGAAAAGATACTGATATTGATCTATGCTGATTTTTACCAAAGTAAGTAGTACTTCATTCAGTGGATCTTGTATTACAGCCCACTTAGTGCATTTAATGATGTGCAGTACCTTGCAGTTATAAGTGATTTCCATAGCAATACTAGAAATCTTTTGATAGAGTATGGACAAGATGACTTCTGCTGTGATACCCATTCTGGTAGATCATTAAAGTTAAAACCTGCCCCTCAGCATTTAGTGATGACAAAGGTTATAACCGTGTAAGCAGGGTTTCAGAATGTTAAGTGGAATCACTCTTTCCATGTAAAGTGCCTTTCCCCAGCATAAAGCTAGAGGGATATTTATTTCTTAAGTTTGAAACTTAAGTGTGCACTATTACATTCATTTGGGAATATATTCTTAGATTAGATGCAGTTTGCCATGACATGCTAGTCTGCAACCCAGTTTTAAAATAATGGTTTTATAGTATGATTTTAAAGTAACTCTTAAGGGGTGTTATTGATATTATTTTATATATATTCTATTGCTGAAAAGGCAATTTAAAGGTCTAAATCAAATGTAATATCCTAAAAATTATATTTTGTGACTTACATTATTATATTTTGTCAGAAAGACCTTAAAATATTAATTGTTCTATTCACTGAAGAAGACAGAGTTAAATCCTTGCTATATGAGTTGGGGAAAAAAACTTGACAAGTACATCTTTTATCTTCAAAACAAGCAACTTAACTGCCAAACTTGTAGATAACTTAATGTATGTGTGCGCATTTTCCCCCTTCAACTTCAGACATTATTCGTTACAGCAGGCAAACTTTTGTGTGTGTGTTTTAAATGGAATACAAGACTCACTGTGCTCTGATACCTTTCCCACATTGCACACATAAAGTTGTATCTGTCTCCTGTGACCTACTTCTGAGAGCAACTCTAACATCAGCTGGGGCTAAGTTAGGACACCGTCTTGAACTGGATTGTCCTATTCCTAGATAGTGCCCCAGCAACCAGCAATAAAGCGACAAAAGTGGGGAAAGTCTTTGCTATCCACTACCTGGCAACTAGGAAGCAAATAATGAACTGTTGTGGGGCTCATTGTGGGACAGCAGTGAAGGAGATGGATATCAGTTAACAGGATTTCAGTCCACATAATCTAAGTCCTAATTACATACTAGTTGAGGCTGTAGAAATACTTTCTGTGTTAGCTTTTATGTATTCTCTGTTCTATATAGACACCTTGGAAAGCTCTTATGGTAAATGACTTTCACCTGCTACTTAGGGTTATATTTATATTTTACCATATTCCATGAATAAATGACTAAGTGGCAAAAGGAAAGGTCCTGATGAGCATTCCATATACAATGTTAAGATTAAATTATTGTGCAAATATATTTATGATATAGACAAGTTCACAGCAGCATATACACGTGTAGGCATATATGCAGAATATACTTGCAGCCATATACGAGTTCCTTTCATTCTCATTTATACAAAGCCTCTGATTTTTACAAGCCTGTTTATGGAATACATATCAACTGACCTCATGTATATGATAAATTTTCTTCCCTCTAGTGCATTGCTTTGAGCAATGAAATCACCGTCCATTCACTACACTTTCTTTTCAAGGAGAAATTTAAACTTCCTTAGCTGTATTTCTGGAATATGGATGTACAATCTCAGGTGGATTAGATGCTTCACTAGGAGACTAACTTAGATAAAATGCAGTTTGCAAATATACAGTAGCACATTTTTAAGCAGTTACTATAAAAAAGTGCTAAATGGTGGAAAGTGCGTTTGCACTTTCCTAAACAGTCCTAAAACAGTTTTTGCTGGAGTCAGTGCCTTTTCTTTGCTTTCAAAGAGTTTTGGCATGTGCCTTAGTTTACTGTCTTTTGAGTAATATTTTCTAATGGTTTAGTATAATACTGGTTCTGCTAACATTAGAAAATGTTATGTTTGTGTAATGATGCACAGTTACCCACCAGTTTTCCCCATGTATTTTTATTTCTGGGAATAAATGGTTCCTTTCCTTTTGTAACTGGGGACAGCAGGTGATTGTTCCAGTTTTAGAACTGGAAAAGTATTAATAGATTTTATACCACCAATTTTTTTATCTGTTTATAGAATAATTTTATATTCCTAGGTTTTTTTTCATGACATAAATGAGTTGTAGGCATGTGCTCAGTATCAGTAGGTCAGCTTTGTTGATGTGGAGAAAATGTCAATAATTCTGATAATAGGAAACTAGGAAATATGACATGTCAAGGTATATTAGAAGATGGGTTAGAATATAGTTTGGAGTAAACATTTTAGAAGCTGAGAGAGAAATACATTTAAATAGTAACTAAATTATTTTTGGTACTTTAAAAATGTTTTTCATATACTGTTCAAAGACTGACATAGAGTTTATGTCAGTCACTGGAAAGGCTCTATTCTACTTTAAAAAATAATCTTACTATGAGGTAGGTGTCAACAGTTAAATGGAAAATTTCACAGAGGTAGTTCTAAAATAAAACCCCTCTTATTAACCGAATGAGTCGATTTTATACAAGGAAATCAGCCCCCCACAGTTCGTGTTGATAATAGCCTTAAAAGGTGCTCTGCAACTAAGCAGTGATGGCAACAAGCTAATAACAATCTTCTAATATTTTTTTTTTCAAATTTGACGTAATATAAAATATTCTAAACAGTGATGGCAACAAGCTAATAACAATCTTCTAATTTTTTTTTTTTTTAAGTTTGACGTAATATAAAATATTTAGCATAAAAATTTTTTTTTTCAAATTTGACGTAATATAAAATATTTAGCATAAAAATTATTTACAAAATGCATCCAGTATAAGATGAATGGGACATGACTCCACCATACAGTCATCAAGAAGCTAATCATACCAACACTTAAGTAGACATTTAATTTTAAGTATGTGAGTAGACCCAATTAAGTCATCTGGATGAGTCACATGCATAGAATTAGGAAGATGAAAAAGATGTTTCTCTAAAAATGGAGTTAAAATTTAATGTCACTTCTCATAAATTTAGAGAAGCACTTTATCAAGGGAAAACTGTTTTGTAAAAGTTGAAAGCTGTTCTCTTCATTGTAGTTTTATAACTTTTCACAGTGTTTCAAAACAACAGCTAGCTCCATTAGTTTGTCAAGGAAACATTGCCTTTCAGCTTCTCCTTCAACTGCCAAACCTTCTGGATAATTAGAGCTCAGTAAGGAGTAATCAATTTACTTCTCTAGGTGTGTAACATATATACACAGTTAAATGTGATATGGATTTAAATCAATAAAAGAAGCATTTCCTCATTCCTATTCTAAGTCTTGACCCACTAAATACATAATTCAGCTGAGTTTTTTATCAGAATGCCCAAAAAGCTTACCAGTGACTGCACACTCCTTAGCCTCTGAGTAAAACTGCTTTAAAAAGTGTTTTGGGAAAAAGTGTAGCAGAGCCAACAACATTAGAATGTTTTCTTTCACTGCTTACTTCTGTTGCTGCCTGTAAAAATCATACTGTATTCTGCTGCATGCAAAATTACCGTTTAAAGCTCAGTTTAGTCCTTTGGTCAAACAAACTGTCCCCTGCAGCCTGCAAGGTCCATGATCACACGTAATTCCTCTCATAGGTACTGTGAAACTTGTTCCAGATTTCAAGAAATGCTAGAGCACTCCAAGTTTGCAAGGCACACCACAGCATTTAGTTGTTCCTCATGACAACAGTATAAGCCAGGCAATTGTATTGTCTCTACTTCCACAGTAGGAGAGAAATTAAACAACTTGTCCAAGGCTTGATCTTCTTCAGAAGCAGTTTTTCTTGTTCAGTAGATCATTCCAATTCATTTTGAAGTTGAAAATTTTCCATCTTGTATCAGAATGAGATGAAGATTGTTGAAGTGGTATCTCTTAGGAAAAACTAAAGGGAAGCATCTGTCGACTGATGGCTGACAACTCATCTGTCAAATGCAGAGTGGAGATGTAGTTTCTAGCCCTCATCTCCTCAGCCGCATGCTCCAAACCCCTGGTTATTTGAGAGTTTTTCTCATCTTTCTACTTCAAAATTCAGCTAGGAGTCTGAGAAACATTCACCCAACATGTTGCAACGAAACACATACTGTTTTATGAAAGACCCAACTTCAACAACACATCAGAGCCAGTGAAAAACTTCCAGTGTCAATGCCTCTACATTATTAATGCCTCTTTCTGACAAGCACTGTCCCATTGGGATTTGTTTATATTGAGCAATGGCCAATACCAGTCCCTAGCTGAAAGGACTTCTTTCCTCCAGAAGCTTAGGGCTCACATACATGCAGGTCTGCTGTGCCAGCAGAGTGGAGTATGAGTTCTGTAAAGATATAAATCTAGGCAAAACAACCACTAGTAGAAGAACTGTCTGTGCAATGTTTTTTGAGGCCTATCAACACTGGCATACATGCTTCACTCAGACCTGCCAGCTCCTCTGATATGAGTAGTAAGCTGTGGCTTTTAGAGACTAAACAACCAATTTGAGTGGTAATCTACTGCCCTACCACTTCTGGCAATGATCTACTGCATTTGGGGAAGTCTGGCAGCCCAGCTGTAGATATTCCGAAATACTGGACAAATGGATGTTGTGTATTATAGGTTTGACACCAGAAAAATTTGGACCTGTTGCTGTTGGGCCTTGCCAGCTTTGGCAGAGCTGTAGACCGTACATTTCCAATGTACGCGTATGTTTTAGCCTTTAAGAAGAATGGCTGTCATCTGCAGTGCAGATGCATAGGAATATTTGTGTCAGTAGGGGAGGGTTAGTAGCACTCCGTACCAGAGCTAGTGGAAAAAGCCTGTGAGCTGGAAGACTGTGTTCAGCTACTGGCCAGGAAGAGGCTTCACCAGCAGATGAGAAGTTGAGAGAGTGGAGCAGACTGTTTTTGAAGAGTTCCAAAGTAACTAAGATTTGAAAAAAAATATGCTCTTTAAACTTACTATAATACGATATAAGTATACAGTATAATTAAGTGTAAATTTAGATTCAAATGATAAAATGAAAAATTTAGGAAGAAGCTTAAGCCACTGTTAATCAATTAACAAGAGGACCGTTTTTAGAAACATTGAATATATCTAACCTTCATCAACTGCATGCTGCTTCTTTTAAATTATTATTAAAATCTGTTAGAATAACTCAAATGCAAACCACATTGATGCTCACTTCAGACAGGCCTAGAAAAATCAAGACACTGGATCTGCATTAACAGAAGTCAGAGTTAGATCTTAAAACCTCCTGAAAGATCTGCAGAATATGTAACAAGGTATTACTAAATTGCTGCTGAAATATTATGGCAGGTTCTTTTCATGATCCTATTACAAAACTAAAAATTGAGTTTTCAGTAGAGTTGCATCCATGAATGCTATGCTGCATTCATGCTATATTATTCATAGGATCCATCAAATCTTGAATTACTCATCAGGTGAGTACGCTATGGGCAATTATCCAGTATAGGTCAAGATGCTGGTCTAGTCTGTAAGACAAAAACTCTAGTCTGTAACTACCTCCTTGAGTAGAATTTGTGACCCTGTAACTCTAGTCTGTAACTCTAGTCTGTAACTACCTCCTTGAGTAGAATTTGTGACCTATTCTCCAATTACTTATGGTGGAGGAAATTGCAGGCCGTATTGTTCATATTTGAACAAAATACTCTCTTAGATTTCACTGAACATCCTTTTGGTGTTGACATGTCAATGACAGTAGAAAAAAAGTACTGATAGTCTCCTGTCTAGATATTAGATAATGCCGAGTGCCTTCTAACCAAAAAAGAGTGTAGGGCAGTAATAAATATTAAAAGCAGATAAAAATACTCGCTTTAACTTTGAGCGTCAAGTGGTGTTAAAATTTCAGTGATGTGTTTTGTCAACATACTTCTACCTGCAGTCCTAGGATGCTTAGAAAAAAATTATCACCATCTGGAGTGTTACAGAAGTCTAAAGCTGTTAGCTGTTGTTTTCACCAAAACTTCAAATGAAATGGTGGCAGCAGATATCCATTTAATCAAATGTATCACTGAGTTCATATTTTTGGTAGCAGCAGATGGGTGGCAGTCTGGAAGACTTACCTAGAAAAGGCTTAGGGTAGTTCTGAATATTTTCTTAGCATGTAAGCATATGCTGAAAGTGAGTGAGTTACCACACTTCAGCAAGTTACTGCTCATTAGGAGAAACTGTGGTAACTGATCATGTGCAGATTTAGTCCATTCAATTGCAAAGTATCAAACACATTAGATTATGGAGTTCATATTACAAGTCATTTTTAAAGATGTTAAAGTTGGTCTGAGAGAATGGTTTTCATGCTGTAAGTGGAACAGATTAAGAGCAGTCTGGTTATCAGGGCTCAGATTTAGAATACAATAAATAATAGCAGATAAAATACAATTACTTTTCAGTGTTGATCTATGCATATTACACAGGAACACTATGGTTAATCATTAGATTCCAAAATTCTCTTCTTCCCTCTGACACTAAATTATTGCCTGAACTCTAGAGTTAATTTATTTTTTCCTCCTTAATCCTAAAAAGAAGGGTTTAGAAAATATTTTCAAAAGCTTTCAGTATTGTCTTAGCAATACCCTTTTAGGTAGATAATTCTGTTTCTGAAAAAAACTTGCTTTTTGATCTGTTATTGTAAGACTAGAATGGAGCAAAATCATTATAGTTTGAAAAATTGAGACATTAACAAAACATTAAAAGAATTATGACAGTTTTTTTTTCCAGAAATTTATGCCAGCACAAATTCTGATTCTGCAGTTCAAAAAACATAGGTTCAACCTGTTTCCAGAGAGCCCCTCCAACTTCCATAATTCTGTGCATGTTTTGTTCAATGAATGCCAAAGTCAGAAATCTGACAAAAATCTGCTTTCTTTGTTGCATACTCTCACTGCAAAATTATGTACAGGATGCACCTCTGCATGTCACCACCAGTAGTTCCAAATGCCTTATAACAAATTTTCTAGGAGTCTCAGAAACATATTGCAGGTTTCAGAAATGAGCCCTACCATTGCAAATTATAACATCAGTCTCCTCTCCCCCTTCTTCATTTCCCTCTTCCTCTTCCTCCCCTTCCCCTCCCAACAGTATCCCAAAGATGTCTCTGCTGATGCTATCAATCACTATCAGCATCAAGTCTTCATTTCCCTCTTCCTCTTCCTCCCATTCCCCTCTCAACGGTATCCCAAAGATGCTGATGCTATCAATCACTATCAGCATCAATAGGCTGTTACACAGTTCTTTGCAATTTCCACTTATGCTCTAAAACTGATAGAACCCTGTGTTGAAGCTATCAGCAAACAGGCTGTTGTGATTTGTGTTTATACCAGTTGGGACTCTGGTATCACCCTGTTCCTGTATTTTGAAGTCCACTGTTATGAACTTGTGTGGGTTTTGCGGGTTTCTAATTTGGCAATGTCAAAACAGCAGCATGGTTAATCAGGTTATGTTAAATAGTCAGACATTAAGACCAGGCGGTGTTCAAGGGCTAGGCAGGCTTCACTTCCATATGGAGTCCTTAAATTTTGTAGCCTGTCTGCAAGTTTCTTGGAAACCTTTCTGAAGAGTTCATTGAAGTATGTTTTATTAAAAAAGTATACTTAGATGCAAAACCAAACCATACCGGCGTTCATGAAAATTTTGTCCCTGATTTATGAAAACACTTTAAAGCATACTTCCTCTAAATATTTGTATTATGTCCATTCATTAATTTGGCCTCAACTTAAAAAATAATTAAAAAAATCTTGAAGCATTTGAAATGGTTTTTGATTTGAAAATTGAACTATTCTAGGGGAGATGTAATCATAGGGAAAAAAAAAAGATAGTCTGTAAAATAGCAGCATATGCCATATTTTTAGATTTGAAGAATTTCTGGTATTTGTAATATTATTCCCAATTCTATGTCAAATACTTATTTTTTCTTGTGTCTCTAGTCCCACAGCTTAGGCAGCTCCATTAGCCAGACTAGTATTTAAGACTATTTATGGGCAGGCAGACTCGAATAACCTTGTGACCAAAGTTGTTCAACTACAATAATCACTCTCCTGTTGGAACGGGTCCAGTGGAGGACCACAAAAATGATGAGAGGGCTGAAGCACCTCTGCTATGAAGGCAGGCTGAGAGAGTTGGGGTTGTTCAGTCCGGAGAAGAGAAGGCACCCGGGAAACCTTCCAATAACTGAAGGAGGCCTACAGGAGAGATGGGGAGGGACTCTTGACCAGAGAGTGGAGCAATAGTATGAGGGGTAATGGTTTTACACTGAAAAGAAGGGAGATTTGGATTAGATATTAGGAAGAAATTCTTTCCTGTGAGGGTGGCGAGACACTGGAACAGGTTCCCCAGACAACTTGTGGATGCCCCATCCCTGGAAGTGTTCAAGGCCAGGCTGGAGGGGCTTTGAGCAACCTGGTCTAGTGGGAGGTGTTCCTTCCCCATGGTAGGCGGGTTGGAACTCGATCTTTAAGGTCCCTTCCAACCGAACCCATTCTATGATTTTATGTGACAGTGAACTTTCAGAATAAATGTATACCTATGCAGAAACTGCAACAGGAGAGGTGGGCAGAAGAGGGGAAACAATGTAGAGGCAAGGCTTGCATCTTTAACAGAGGAGTAAAAAAAGGTATTGGGAATAATAGGTCTTTTCATAAGAGATGTGTCCAACTGAAAGAAATAATGAAGGACATATCAGGAAGTTATAACTTTTAACACAGCAGTTCTTTAACAAAGCAGGGAAACACTTACTAAAAGAATAAAACCAAAAACCCTATGAATAAAACTTCTTTTCCAAAAATCTTGACCTTTATAAAATTGAAGGGGTCAACAAATGGTCAAGAAATGAAAGGAGCACTCTTGGAAAGCAAGGTGAAACAGAAAAAGGAGAAAGATTTCTTTGGTAGTCATTACTAGCGTGCTTTAGGAAGTGGCTGTCAATATTTTTAGTGGGAGTGAATCTGACATTGTTTTCCATTTAAGTGTCAATGGCAGAAGTTTAAGAGTAGTAGCTGCTTACCATTCTGGATAGTATATGCACAAAGCTAATAACATTTTCCTTAACCTATTAACTTTTGTGGTTTCTGTTGCTTTCAAACCCGCCTCAGGACCAGAAGAACAGAGGATTGTAGACGTGGTGTGACTTTTTTTATGTTGAGGGGGAAGAGAATCTATTGAAGAGCAATAGACCAGAAAATGCGATTTATCTAGTGGATAAATTGGAAGAAAACATAATGAAAAACAGAGCTATAAAACATATGGAGAAATATGATACGATGGCTGTACAGTCAACGCCACTTTTGTAAGAAAGAAGTCACATCTGTGAAATTTTATTAGGCTTCCCTAAACTCACAGTTGGAGAATGAAATAAAGGTGACCTGGTTCTTTTCAGGAATTGGGATATTCAAAAATGTTTTTGACATGATGCCTCCTTAATCTTGTGGCTGAACTAAATTAACGGAAGCAAAGATCAGCTCATGAATTAATAACAAATTCAAAGACAGGGAAAAATGTCATGCAACACATGACAGGCTCAAGTTACCAATGAGTCCTCAGAGTATCAGCAATGGATTATTTTATATCTCTTTACTATGCCGTATCTTCCTTATTAATTTGAAAGGGAATATGGATAGTGAAATGACAACATTTGACAATGACACCAATAGGTGCTATAAGCACAAAACTGATTATAAAGTGTTGCAAAAGGATCTCTTTATTATTGAGGGTGATGAAACTGGTCTGCCATTTCAATGTTTGCAACTGTGAAGTAAGCTGTATAGGAGGAGAGGCAGGAACAACTATCTGTAGATAAATACAATGACGAGCTCTGAATTGAATGCTGTGACTCAAAATGTCTTGATGGATAGTTTCATGAAAAAATGTCAACTTTCATTGATGTCAGAAAGCAACAAGAATTTTAAGAATTATTTAGAAAGTGAAATGGAAAACATAATTATGCCACTTTCTCTAAATCCATATACATACAAGGTGATCCCATTTCTTGAATATTGAGTGCAGCACATGTGTGATAGTCTGATAAGTCCAGAAAAGACTAACTAGAAGGTATGAAATCACTTTCATATGAGGTGAGATTCAACCGACTGTGGTTCAGAACAAGGGGTGAGAGAAGGGTGTATGTGGGGACAGTGTAGTAAATGGGTGTGAAATAAATTGTATGGAGATGGTATATAGAAAATATTATTCGCTATTACAATTCTTCAGAGACTTAGGTGAAATGTATCTGAGAGTCACCTCAGAGTCACTTCCTTAAATACTGTCATGGTTTAAGGCTAAGGATAGATATTACTGTTTAAATTGCGACTGGGATTGTCAGATTTAACCCTAAAGATGGTTTTCTATAGTCCCGTTTCAAGCAGTTTCAACTGTATGTTAGACCTGTAAAATTTAAGAGTATGAGACATACTCTGTAATATATTTGTGCACAAGCTTTACGCTTTTGTATTAGTTCTCCATTACTGCTTTAAACTCTTATCATAATAACATGCTCAAATATAGTTTTACAGTAAAATAATTTTCCTACAAAAACTGCAAACTTTTGGCCAGAGATTTTATTCTCCTGAAAGCAGGATTTCTGTCTTTCCAAGTCTGTAATGCAGCTTGTGCATTATAGATACAAAAAACAAATAAATAAACTTATGCACTTTTTAGAGTGCTACATTTGTGACCCTGTTGATCAATGAACTTGATTGAAAGTGGATGACTGATGAAAAGGCCAAGACTTTTGAGGTAATACATTTTTAGTTCAGTTTGAGATCATATGATTTTTAAAGTCATAATAAAGTTTTTATGTGAAAGTAGAACTTGAATCTATAATGATGTGAATTTAACAATATTTAATGACACATTTGACATGCAAGTATGCTCACAAACATATATTTTACTTGTATGCAAATTACTTAACAGTGTATTTTAGTATTTTTCCACAGTGCTTAGAAGCAACAAGCATCTCGAGTTATAACCAATGATAGGGTAATATATAGGTATTTCAAAATCCAGAAGTGTGAGGTATAGCAGTAGTTAGCCTGTTGACATCAAGACAATATAGACCCATTACCAACTTGAAAGGTTCTCTGCTTGTTGAACTACCACCGTTACTCTCCTGGTGTCTGCATTTTCCCAGGAGGTCTTTTATTCAAAGACCCAACCCTGCTTAGCTTATGAGAGCTGACAAGAACAGTCTGATATGTCATGCATGTGCAAAACGTTTATGGAAACAGTAAACCTAATTTAATTTGAAATTTGGGCTCAAATGGACTTTGGAGCGGAGATATTTTTTGTTAAGTTTCAACCCACAGAAAGATTATACAGCTGAGCTAGTAAAAATAGAATTTGCAAATGAAGTGCTGACACAAGTCTCAGGAATAATAGGATGAGCACTATCATATATGAATGGAGCCTTTCTTTTATAGTAACATGCCATGCAATATGCAAATAACTTGGCTTAATGAACAGCATCATTTAAGAAAGAGTTCATGTGGTTAAACACTCAGAGATGGTTATTAATGTTTTAATTTTTTGGACTGAACTCGGATGCATAAAATTAAATCCAAGAAAACAATTAGAAAAAAGTCAACTACATGAAAATGATCATAGGTTAGTATGCTGCTTCTGGCCTAGGATTTCAAATTTCGGGAAGCTGAAAAGAATATGCAGGGAGTAAATGATAACATTAATATGAAAATACGTCTGGAGAGTCAAGCAATGTGTCAAAATAACTTTAAGCTACAGAAATCTACTATAAAGAAGTTCAAGATACCTTAATGGTGGCTTATAGACAAAAGGTATACATATATACTAGATATACATACTTTGAAGGCTTACAGGTACACCCTACCTATATCTCTTACTGCTTTAGAGGAATGAGTATAACTTCAGACAGCTTAAAAAGAGGAAAATCTCAACCGAGAAGCTTTGAGTAAAATAGAAGTACACAAAAATATTGAGTGTCTTAACTCATTACAAAGCTACTTATATACTAAATCTAAATATACCAAATAATTAATTTTTTTACTTTTTTTTATTTTACCCAGGAGCACAGACAAAACTTTGTCTTCACACACCAAGATGGGGAAACCGCCCATGCTATTTACCTGGAATTTATTTACCAGTGAATGACATCTGTCCTACCAGATTACAGTATGACCCGTGTTTTGGCAGGTATGGTTGTAGCAGGGCTGCATCCAGGTACCTATGTGTGACAAATGATACCCTTCCTACCAGGCACATGGTAACACCCTGTATACTTCTCTGATCTGGATTCTAAAATGTATTTATATATGTACACATATAGCTATGTGCACATACACATACATAAATATATATTTCTAGATAAAGTATAAAGAAAATATTTATCCATATTTTTATACCCCTCTAGAAAAAGAGAGAGAGAGAGAGTGCATGTGATGGCCTTTGGAGGCGGGACTCCTGCTGGAAGTTGAGGTTAGTCACTTATTATCTTGGATGAACACTGTCCTCATCCCACTAATGATAATTTGGTGATAATAAGAGAAGGAACAAATGTCATGAACAGGGAAGAGGTGGAGTAACAGTTTGCTTGGGGAACTTGGATATTTTGTAAGTAGTACTTCTCAAGTTCAAGTTAAATAAATCACCTGAGAAACTGGCAGACTCTCACTGGCTACTGCTGGTGACCTTGCTTTTCTCTCAACAGTGAGAACCTCAAATGCCTGAAGAAGCCTACTATGATAAAACACAGGAATCTTTGCTTTGAAAAGCTTGTGCTGATGGTGATGTCATAGCGGGGGGGAAGGAGGAGTCTCTTAAATATTGCAAAAATTTCAAAATTATTCAGAATTTATTTTGATAGTAGAGTTTGAGTGCATCATGCAAGCCATTAAATATGTAAGAAAAAAAATCCTGCTTCTAGATTTTTATAGACATATTTCAAATTCAATAAAGGAGAGGATGAAATGAATACAATACAAAGCAGATCTATCCATTTTGGTTTTCTCTGCATTCTTATTTCCTTTTAACCTTTTGCTAGGTTGTTTCCCCCAAATTACTTCTGCCTATTTGCCTGGTATTCATCCAGCCATGTCTATTTTTATAAGCCAATAAATACAACTCATAACATCTTTGTAATATTTTTACTTGTTCAGAATCTAAACAGGCAATGTTAGAGATATATATGGCAAATATCTTCATATTACGGATATGAAGACTGTGGCTGAAAAAAAGGAAATAAGAACAATCTGGCATATTGCAAGTTTTTCATGCTTGGGAAAGAAAAATGAACACGATGGAGAAACAGAGACAGATGTCAGGGTTTAAGGATAACAACTGGTGTTCTTTCATGCTGGGCTCACGGCTAGATGTGAGGAACAGATGTGAGGCTGACAGGAAGAAAGACTAAGTTGGTAGACAGGAAGATTTGGGAGGTTTTGGTCAAAAGTTTTAAGAGAACTTGGCCTGCACTGTTCCTAACATGCAACAGGACAAGCCACTGAGTAAGTCTGGGACAGGGGCAAATAAAGTTGTCGGTAAAAATACAGAAATACCAGTCAATGCAGAATTGTGAAGCAAAGACAGTTGAAGAGAATAGAGCAGACAGAACAAGTAAAAAGTAAGAAAGGTTTTCCTTTGTTCTTGCTCGTTAGACCTAATAATGGAATCTCATTTTCAAGGAAGAATGTCTTCAGGCAGTTGAAACAGACAAATTGTTCAGGTACCTTAGATGTGAGAGAGCAGGAAAACTGCAATGGCAAGGGGAGTCTAAAACAAGTTTCTTATAGAACGTTTTGTATGGTCAGAAGGTTGGAGCCAAAGGAAGGGTAAAATAAAGTATAAAGAAATTTAAGGAAAAAATATTAAAGGAAAATTTCAGCAAGTTTGGAAAGGATAATAGTCACCAACTCAGTGAAGATAGTTTCCGGTTTCTTTTACTGCTACTATGAAAGTCATATTCTAATGAGGGTGAACACTCCAATCTAGGGAAGAGAGAAATAGTGATTTTAGGATTAAATCACCACCTTTGGTTTGCTACAGGAATGGATCCCGGGCCGTGGCTGTTTGGATGGTCTACTTTTGGTCAACATTGGGTGAGTCTGCACAGCTTTGATCCTAATTTGTAATATTACAATTTTAAAATGCCTTAATATCTCTGAAATGATCTTAAATGAAAGCTGCCAGTTGGAACCCTATGTCTTAATTTAAACCCAAATCACTACTGTAATTTAGAAATGTCAACACTTTGCAACTTTTTAAAATTCAGCTATTTTTCTTCTGTACATATAGATACAGTGACATGTCTGCGTGCTTTTAAAAGTGGATCAATCCACCAGTCTCTTCTAATGAAATGTCAGATGTATCAGATAGGAATGCGTTAATCTCTGCTGTTGGTGAACAATGACAACTAGAATGGAGGGTGAGGCGGCGCCAGGCCTGAGGTAAGCTCGAGGGGGGCGGGAACCCCGCTCAGGGACCCCTCCCTCACAGCCCCAGCCGGAAGTCCGCGGCAGCCAATCAGGCGCGGAGGGGGCGTGGCCATGAGCCGCGCGTGGGTGTGAAGGCGGTTGGAGCAGACAATGGGTCGCGCGGCGGCGGTTGGAAGGGCTGAGGTAAATCCGAGGGGAGGGGGGGATGGCGCTGGACAGAGGGGGCCATCGCAGAGGGCGAGGGGAGAGCGGGTAGGCCGGGCTGACTAGAAAGAAAACAGCCAGAGATGGTCTGCGCTCGGTCTGTAGCCACAGTCCAAAGGAATAAAGCCGCCCGAACTGACCCACCACAGAAACATGCAGCTGTCCGGGTGAGGAATGTCTGACCTGTCTGGCGCTGGTAGGAGGACAGCAAAGACAGCGCCTGTGAGCAGGTCACTGATCTGCTCAGCCTGGTGGCTGAGCTTCAGGAGGAAGTGGAAAGGTTGAGGTCCATTTGGGAACATGAAAGGGAAACAGAGTGGTGGAGCCCCAGCCTGTGTCATCCTTAGGGAAAAACCAGCAGGTGGAGGCTCCAGGAGAGGCAGAGGGTCCCCTGCCCTCTTGTCAGCGGGCAGAAGGAGGGGAACATGGAGAGGATGGGGGGCAATGGAAGCAGGTACCTGCTCGGGGCAGCAGGAGAATCCTCTCCAGACCTTCCCCGCCTTCCCAGGTGCCCGACCAGAACAGAGAGGGGCCTCTGGAGAGAGAGGATGAGGGGATGGAGGATGCTGGTAAAGCCCCCTCCAGGGAGCTGCCGAAGCAGCCAGCTCCGTGTATGAAGGCTGCTTCTGTGAGGAGCAAGAGGAGGGGGATAGTTCTAGGTGGTTCCATTGTGAGGGGAACTGAGGGTCCTGTGTGCCGGCCGGACCCCTCCCACAGGGAGGGCTGCTGCCTCCCTGGGGCCCGTGTCAGGGACAGAACCAGGGAGCTTCCTGGCCTGATGCGGCCCTCAGATTATTACCCTCTTTTGATTTTACAGGTAGAGAGTGATGAGTTAGAGAGAAGGAGTCTGAGGGCAATGAAGAAAGATTTCAGGGCCTTGGGAGGACTTGTCAAGGGTTCGGGAGTGCAAATCGTGTTCTCCTGTGTCCCTCCAGTTTTGGGGCCTGATGAATGGTTTAACAAGAAGAGAGGAACCTCATGAGGTTCAACAAGGGCAAGTGTAGGGTCCTGCACCTGGGGAGGAAGAATGCCAGGCACCAATATATGTTAGGGGTGGACCTGCTGGAGAGCACTTTGAAGGAAAAGGATCTGGTGTTTCTGGTGGCTAGTAAACTGTCCATGAGCCAGCGATGTGCCCTTGTCGCCAAGAGGCCAATGGAATCCTGGGCTGCGTAGGGAAGAGTGTGGCCAGTAGGTCAAGGGAGGTCATTCTCTCCCTCTACTCTGCACTGGCGAGACCACAACTGGAATACTGTGTCCAGTTCTGGGCTCCCCAGTTCAAGAGGGACAGGGAACTGCTGAAGAGAGTCCAGTGTAGGGCAACAAAGATGATTGATTTTCCTGACGAGGAAAGGCTGAGAGAGCTGGGACTCTTTAGCCTGGAGAAGAGAAGGCTGAGGGGAGACCTTATTAATGCTGACAAGTACCTAAAGGGTGGGTTGAAGGAGGATGGAGCCAGACTCTTTTCAGTGCTTCCCAGTGACAGGACGAGGGGCAATGGGCACAAGCTGGACCATGGGAAGTTCCATTCAAATATGAGGGAAAACTTTGGGGTGAGGGTGCCAGAGTCCTGGAACAGGCTGCCCAGGGAGGGTGTGGAATCCCCTTCTCTGGAGATCTTCAAGACCCGCCTGAATGCAGTCCTGAGTGATGTGCTCTAGGCAGTCCTCCTTTAGCAGGGGAGTTGGACTAGATGTTCTCTAGAGGTCCCTTCCAACTCTGACAATTCTGTGATTACGTGATTTTTCTCCCCATCAAAAGGAAGCCAAATTAAATTGTATGCCTGGAATGCTTGTTGGGTGGTGTGTACTCCAAGTGGAACCTAGATGTAAACTTGCTGAGTGAAAGGGTTCAGTGAGATTGCAATTCAGGGAAGCTTTCTCAATTTTTTTAGAGTAGCATTTCTTTAGGGTGTTTAAAAAGTACAACACAGCAGAAGTTTAGAAAATCAAACATAGCATATAAACTAGTCAACACAAATGAGAGTCAAAACCACTTGTGAATACCCAAAACTCTGCACATATGTAGAAACAGATGATTAGAGTGTTGTATCTGTCCTACGTTTCAGTTGGAAGTGGTTTAATGTACAGTTGAACTGTCTCTTGAGTAAATCTCTTTTATATTCCAGGTTTTAGTGTTCCCCTGATTTTACAGGATGGTGCCTTGATGCATCTAAGCTCTCTGGTTAATTAGTAAGAGCAACAAGAAACTGCTTGCCATTCCCTTCTCTTACCTTTGTTGTTCTCCCTATAGGACATTCAAAAGATCTTCTGTAATCATCGCTGTTATTGATTCATGCCTCGTTATTAGCTAAAAACTAAATTATTTAAATGGTTGCTTCAACAATTTACAAGTCTAGTGAATGTCATCAATACTATAAAAAGTAGTCTGTAAGATAAATAAGTGAATAGACGTGATTTTCATTTGAAGAATTACTGTGGTTTTTAACTTAAAATTGAGTGATTTGGGGAGCTGAACAGCAGAAGAGAAGTTAGTTCAAAGATGGGTATTAAAAATAGCACAAGGTGGATCCTGTCATTAAAAATTTTATTTTTTACAGAACTTTGCTCATTAGAAGATATTAAACAAGCAATTCATCACAGAAACTGTATTTTAAAAAGACAAAATTGAGAAACATACCGTTTTATAGCGATTTGTGATGATGAGGAAAATTCCAACGCAGTTTACTCATTAGGAATGGTTCATAAGTTCAGTGTTTTTAAAGGTTATAATTTTGTTGAATAAAATGCCAGTTAAAATTAAGTTGTCAAGCTAAAATACTCTTTGAACAGAACAAAATTATCAAATTCAACCTTTACCTTTTGAAATTCCCGTTTTAGCATGTCTGGAATGCAAAGTTTCACAGTGCAACATTCAACCTAAGGTGTTTGCTCACCCGTTCCTGTTAATTTCTCTACAAACATACGCTCTTACAAAAGCAGATTAAATTAGACTACTTTTTCTCTGTTTATCTACCTATTTATTAACAATATTTATGGAGAGAGTTTATCAATAAGAAAATAATACTGTTCCTCCAATGTCATTAAAAAAAACCAAAACAAAAGAAATAGATATTGTATTTCTGTTTATAAGCCTGTTATTTGCAGGTGGTCAAACAGCAAATTAAGTATTTAACTATAAATTAAGTTTTTACTTTATAGTAAAAGATATTAATGTCTGAATATTAAAGATGTTAATTTCAAGGGTAAAACAATCAAAAATTTGGAATAGCTGTGAGGGGTAAAGTTTTTGTCTAATGAAATATGAATTCTGCAATTCAGTAAAATGACATAATGTTATAGCTGTTGTAATAATGCTTTACTGTGCTGAGTTTTATGAGGAAAATTATTATGCATTATTTGTTTTTTCACCAACAGGTTTATAAATACCAAACAGCATTATTCAAGAAAATGAAAATATCAGATTAGGACTTAACTCATTAATTCAACATGAAGACAAGTTTGGTTCAATGTACTGCAAAGTTAAAATGTGCAACACTGTAAAGCTTTAACATGAACACCCTCTGCTCCTACATGGCCCAGGTGAGGTATCTTAAAAAGACCCGTGTCCTGAATTATTTCCTGAAATGATTAGTAGTTGTAGCTCTTTTATTTAATCAGATATGTTCAGTGAAAAGTACCTCAACATCTGAGGAAAAAGTGGAGGAAGGAGGTATTTCTGTTAATGTTGTTTTATTTGTGGGAGTTTGATAATATTTTTATTCATTCAAGAATGAAAACACCAGAAACTTCTTAATCTTGGCAAACATTTGACCTTGTTCATGCAAACATGCAAGAACATGATTAACTTTATGTGTACAAGTAGTCCCAGGAAACTGCTTGAACAGAATGGTAAACAAGGGATTTTGAGCAAATTTGGAGAAACAGAGTAGAGTTTCTTCTACTAACAGATGGCTTTGCAGCAGGTAACAGAAGAAGATAATGAGTAATGAAGTGCAATGACTAAGCTGCCTTGGACAGGTTGTGTTTTCTATTCTGCTTCCCATTTCATCTCTCTATGTCCCTGTCTATAAGGATTCGACCACTAACCTACATATTGATGAAGCCCTCATCCTTAAAGTACTTCAAAGTGAAAAAAGAGATTGCAGCAGCATTAAGTATAATCTGATAACTGTGAAGGAGAGGATTGAATGGAATGAAAAAATCAACACAATATTTGAGAAAACAAAGTTTTTCTCAAGATGACATAGTTTGAGAACCCTGCCAGAAACACTACAAAGAAAATGAAACAGATTGGTGATTTGATAACCAACTGCTAAGAGGAGGTAGGAGGCCTTCTATCTAGCTGGGAATTTTACATTTTTATTATAGATTTGATGAGTCATGTAGTGAGATAGCTGTTTTGGAAGGACAAAACAGAGTTACGGGGGATATATTTAGTGAACGTTATTTGGCATGAAGAAGCAGGTACTAAGGGAGATGATTCAAGCATGTTGTAGAAGCAAGAACTCATAAAGAACTCTGTATTAAAAATAGTAAAAAAAGGACTCTCTTTAAAAACAATACAAGGTGTTCTACATTCATGTAATGGAAATCATACCAGCAAGATTAGTCAGAAGTATGAAGTCATTTTACAGAACTTTATATAGTACATCTATTATACCTAAGATATGGAATGACATGAAACTGCATGCTTGTAATAGCCCTTCCAGTGTGAGCTCAGAGGCAACTGCATTGGAGAAAAATATGAAGTGTCTTTGCAGATGTCCTTATGGTTTCATAAACAAGAGGCAGATGGCAGAAAATACAAAAGGTGAACCGTTGTATGTATGATGTGTGTGTGTTTTGGGGAGTACTCTGTCTTCACAAGAAAAACAGCCAAGTGAGCAGGTCAGCCTGTTCTAGGAAAGCACTGATCTTCTCAGTGACAAGTAAGCAGAAGCATCCTAGAGAACATTATATAAACAAATCCTGTATAAACTCAAGCTGACAAAATTGTGGAAAAAAGACGGTTTTTAATTTGCTTTGTTATCAAGACTAAATGTAAAAAAAAAAAAAAAAAAAAAAGACGTTTTTAATTTGCTTTATCAAGGCTAAATGTAAAAAAAAAAGTAAGAAAAAAAAAAGTTGGAAATTCTTCGTGGTATGAAACATTTTATATAGGTAGTATTTTCTTTGTGGTATGAAACATTTTATATAGGTAGTATTACCAAAGCTAATGATTGCGGTGATTCACATGACCAGAATACTGTAAACTGTTTTACCTTATTCAGGAATTTAGAACACGTGTTTATGTATGTGAGAAAGGGACCTTCCATATGGAAGAAATCGTTACTTCATTTAAGGCTACTGAAAACTCAGAAGTGCTAATTCCTGAATGCCTACAAATCAATGTGTTAACCAGCACAGTTCAACAAGAAATGCAGGAAGGCATCTGTTCTTTACTGATCAAATCAAACTGGAGAACAGGATAAGCTACCTTTTTTAAGCATCAGTTTACTATTAATATGGACTTCTATTTACAGATATATGCTGGAGAGCAATTGTAATAACTATTATAAGACGACTGGATTTCAAGAATCGTAATATTTCAAAGCGAAGAAAATTTTTGAAAGAAAAATTGAGAGGAGGGAAAAAATTACATGAGAACATGAATGAATATTGAAAATGCTCGGTAGGTCAAAACTGCACAGTCCAAGATGAATGCTTTAGATAAAGTAGAGTAAGAACACTTCATTCTTGCACCATATTTAGCACTAGTAGATGTCAAATATCTCTGTACAGAGGTGAATTCTTCACTCTGAGGTACCAATTTCAGATTCAAGGCCTGTGTTCTTTTCCCACTTATATGGGCATTCCTCTTTTCTGTGTCCTTGGCTAAGCCTGCCTATTTCTTCTCTGTATTGCTCAATCCACTGAATAACACAAGCGGTGAAATGAAGACAACAAACAGATATTAAAAGGTATCATATAGTCAAAGGAAAGAGGAGAGAAGAAAATAACAGTCAGTAAAAATTAGAAATTTGAAACTGTAGAAAATTGACAAGAGAAGCTGGAGATAGCAGGAAAGAAATCCCTGGCTCTTAATGCAAATCAATAAAATAGTGAGTTTGGTGGGTGTTTTTTGAACTATATTTGGAACATAATAAAGCCCACTGGGTCATAAGCCAGACGCCAGAGGGAGATGATGAACCTTTGAATGACAACATAGAAAAAGCACAGGTATTCACTAATAAGAAGACTTGTTTTATATCCGGAAAGCATTGAAATTATGTAGGTGTGTCTGGTAATGTGACTGAAAACAATGAAGCACTTTGTAGTCCATTAGTAATAGCCAGACAGTAGACAGCATCTGTTAGGGATTCAACTTTTTAAATCAGTAATGCTAAATAACTGTGGGGTCTTGTGAATTGTGCTTTCAGGGATGACATTTCTTAAACTGCAATGGAACTCCTATTCTCTTTCTCTGTTTCGGGTAGGACAGAAAGTAAATGAGATCTCTTAAAAGAAGCTTAAGTACTGAATAAACCCTGAGCACCACACACTTTCCCAAGAAGAACTGGCTAAAAAGATATTTAATTCTTTAAATTTTTTAATATAACTCCTGAATTAGGTATACTGAGGTAACCCCACAAAGCTGTTGTGCTTTTTTTCAGGAAAGACAAGCAAGACAACCTCCTGTAAACTGGTTCATCTGACAGGCTCTTAATAAAACACCAGAAATGAACAAGATAAGGAAAAAGCAAACAAAACCATCCCAAACTGATAAAGCACCAAAGAATGTTAAAAAACACTCAAACACTATATGCAAAATCTGTCTTGTGATGCAAACTTATTTTCAGCATTTGAGATTGCAATTTTGATGGATAAAGGTAACTGTGTATGTATAATATAGTTGCCTTCAACATTGTGATAGGAAAATAGCACTATTCATATCTATAAAGCCCATGTGAAATGAATTAAGAGCTAGCTTGTTGACAGATCTCAAAAGTAGTTGTCACTGGGGGTGTTTTCTAGCAGAATCTTGAAGAGATAAATAATGGGTCTAACATTGTTTAGTATTCCTTCAGTAGTCCAAAGTAAATATAAGATCACTTAAAAGTCACTTATAAAGCTTGGTGGACAGCTAAACTATCAAAGTCAAGGAACCGTTTAGACTGAGAGGTAAATTAAGCCTATTGAAAGAAAAAAACGTATTCTAATGCAAAATTATATATATAGTAACAAATAATTCAGGTAATGCCTACATAAATGGATAGCAGCAGAAAGAAGAGGAGACTTTGAGGAGAAAATATGAAACAGATTGTGATCAGAACGGATAAATAATTCAGTATGATGTCTATGTGTGATGTTGTGGCAAATCAGGCTGTAATGTGATCTATGGTTACTGAATCAAGGAGGCACTGAGAAAACAAAGAAAGGTCTCCCTTTTCTCCTCTTGTGTAGGGCAGTGATTTTAAAAATATTGGAATATTGTGTCTGTTTTTGGGGCCCAGTTTTTAAGGACTATGGCGAAAAATTAAATTTCAGAAAGATTAACTTTCACAAAGTGCTCTGAGAAATGCACAAAATGGCACTCTTAAATAAATAGATTGAAAATGTGATTACGGTGTATTAATACTTTCATAGAAAGAAAATGTAGGATATGCTACAGAAAAAAAAATAAGAAAAATTAATAATTTGAAACTGAGGCTAGTAAACTGGAAAAAACTCAAACATTTGAATGGGGTTGTGTTTACTGGTTATTGCAAAGTAAAGCAAGAATAAATATTTTCGTCACCTATTGGTTTCTTCGTGCCTGGATTTCTTGCATGAAAATCTGATTCTTTTCTTTTTTTTTCTGTTTCAGGAATAGAAGTGGTTAGGCTTGGGGTTTTGTGCACTTTTTTTCTTTCTCTTGTATTTTCAGCTGCTCTGTTATATGCTGCAGCATATTGTGTCTGATTGCATCAATCACATTGTGTTTCCTGAAGTAAATAATATATTGTCAAGTTATGTATTATTTAATCCTGAATAGGGCCTTCACATGTGAACACGGAGGTATAAATTTAAAATTTGCTGTGGCGCTGGGAGCTCTGTTTGCCAGAAGGTATGAAGGAAGAGGTGAGTGAATGCATTTTGTCTAACGTTGAACTTACTTGGATAGTGACTGAAAAGTTCAAGTTGAACTCCAGCATCCACTTAGAAGAGATTATGAAATGTTTGTAAAGGCAATGTATTTTCTGTTGTCTAAGTACTCACCAACGGTAACAAACGAAAAAGCAAGCACTAAAGAATGTTTTAAGACTCTTAGGTGCCTACAGTTCCTCTAGCACTAACGAGGAGCAGGGTGGGAGGCTGTGTTATTCCTTTGATTTTTAAAATGGCTAATTCTAGTGCATTTAAGGCTTAATCCATATCTTGTACTCACTGAATCATTTCATGATAAACAGTAATGTTTGAGGCCTCAAGTTTATACATATTTACATTGTAATATAGATCATGTTAAGTTAGCCTCTGATGATTTTCAGTTTTAGTTTTAATGACTTGTATGTGTCACTTCCAGTGTTATTCACCTGATGGAAATTTGGCCTCAAATACTTGTTTATGGTGGTACCCAAAGGTTACCTGGGTTTTGCCTTGGCTCATAATCTGAATCTTGCAACTTTATGTGCTAAAAATTCTGGCTTTGTGAAGACTTGTATGAGTTCTATTTGCTCTGATTTTGATTGAAAGCTATGTTCTGATTCTTCGGGTGGTCAGTTTGCACCCACAACTTCTGCTTTCCTCTGTATTATTCCTTAGAGTTAACAAAAAAAATTGAGAACTAAGAAATTTACTTACTAGCTTAATCAGAAAATTCAATCCCTCGTTAAGTTTTAGTACTGATGCATGCACTGCAGTAGTGAGTCATGCATGACTAAGAAGGTACATGTGGACATTATATGAAGTTTGTACTGGCTGTAACATTGTTCATACATTGTTATGTGGCCTGTTCATTGTTCATTCATGACTTTTTATTTCTGCAGTACTGAAGAGAGAACTTTCAAAGTCTCATTTGACAGTTTTTCTTCTTTCAGTCACCCCCAGAAGAGAGCTGGGAAAGAGGATACACGTGACCCCTGCTCATTGACTCAGACAACTTGGGATAAGTCTGTGGTAAGTGAGGGGACTTAACTGTAGTGATTTATGTCTAATGTACCCTCAGTACTGGTAGAATCAATGTTGCTGCGATGACAACAGGGCTAAAAGTATTTTTTTATAGATCACTCTCTTTTCTTCATCTTGGTTTCAACGCCGATATTTTGAAGTTGAGTTAAGAAATCAAATTGCAAATATATTGCATCATTCCATTAACAATCTTTATATGACCCCCCTTTGGCTTCTGCAAGTATATTTATTGTTCACAGTTACTTGTGCAATAATTGTTTTAGAATATATTCAGCCTATTAGTTACCTGTTAACCGTTTGCTGAGTACTAGGATCACCAAATTAGTGTTAGTATTGGTTTTGCAAGCAGGTAACAGATGTGTTAAGCAAGAGGACTGTTAAATTCTGGATGATTCCTGTCAAAATTTTAGTTGCTGCTATGAATGTCCAGTTACTGTCAAAATATTTACAAATTGTGAATCTGATTCCGCGGTGCGCAACTATTAATAGTAATTAAGTCTGATGCTTTAAGTTAGAAAAGGAATGCTTCTGTTTAACCGTACTGTTACCTTGAACTGAAAAGCTAGACCATCTGGTATCAAAACTATTAACTTCAATAACATATGTAATGTTTACTTAGGGATAAACATAGAAAAGTGAAGAAAGATGCTAGTTTGTGATTAAAGACACCAGATTACATCTTCATATGATTAGCTAGATGTCATGTGATACAGATATTTTTCTGGCTTTGCTATAGGCTTACTGTATAAGTCTGGAAGTATTAAGTTATTTCCTTTGTGTATAAGACTTCCAACTATAAAGTGGGAATCCAGGACTTGCTTTCAGATTTTTCATTTCAAATTTTTTTTTTTTAATTTAAATTTTTACTAGAGGTATGACTTTGCAGCTGTTGAGCTCACCAGCAAAATTCTCAAAGGTTTCCTGAAATAAGAATGTGCACCACCTAAAGTGGTTTTGGAGTTATACATTGGTTTGAAAAACAGAGATGTATGACACACTCAAAAAAATTGCAACTTTGCAATTTGACAATTTTAGTTGTCCAGGCGCCTTCATAAATGATGATTAGAATAAGTTGGTTTGTTGTGATACATATGTATTTCCAGAAAACTATTTTTATATGTTTGCTTACTCACTCATATTAGAAGACAACTTCTCTTTTCAAAATGTCATTATTTGTTACATTCAATACAATATACATTAGGTTGTTTAATTACATGCAAAATAGATTCAACATGATGTGAACTTGGAGTTATAGCTTAACAGTCTGGTACTTATGCACTTTAGTTCTGTAAAAAGTGTGTATTCAAGGAAAAAAGAACAAGCAAGAGTTCCTACTGATGAAATGTAAAAATGTATTGAAAAATATTCCCCTAAAGGAGAATTTTAAGCATTACTGCAAAATTTTGAAATTAATGTTATTCAGCTTCAGCCTTTACATATTAAAAAAATTAAACCCTTGACATTTTTGTTATTACTGAAATGCTTGTATTTTATTCTTCCTATGTAAAATATCAGTTTTCTAAGTTTCAACATTGACAAAGTCAATATTGCTAATCAAAAAAACTTTAGTGATCATTTCCTCTAACTTCTTAAATATTTCATGTACTTTTGAGTCCTATAGTGTTTGTATACTGCTCACTATTATGACATTATGATGTTATGTTTGTGTTCAAAACTAAAAATATAATTTTTATTTGATTGCATGTATTAAACATCATGTAGCAATACATGAATATTATCCTACTACAGTAACAAGGCGTTGTAAGTTGAAGGCTGTCTTAGGTTACTTGATAATATTTTGGATGGAATGCAGCTATGTTAAAACGAATGCACTTACTGTCTTCAGCATTAAGCTGATCTTAAATCCATTTGCCATACCCAGGTTTCTAATATTTGAAGTGTTAATTTACAAGTATAAAGAAGTACAAACCTGTACAGGTGAGAGCACATCTGTTAGACTGTTGTATCTCTCTGACTCAGTCGACTTTCTGCTACAGATCCTTTATAAAGGTGGTTTTAGAGTGCCATGGTGAGCTCAGCTGTGTGCATTGTAGGTGGTTGAAGACTTTTTTTTTTTTAACTGTCACTAAATAAGCATCTGTGTGAGAGAAAATAAAATGGTTTAGTGCTATCAATTGGTTTTATTATCCCATTCGGAAGACATGAAATTATTTGACAAAACTATAAAGCAGGCAGAAGTAGATATTACTACCATCCTTTAGAACAGTACCCCAAGAAAGGACATGGTGCTATTAAAGTGGTGCTAGCTTTCCTGAATGCCAAAGGCCAGATGAGGTCCTTCTGAAAATGTCACACAAAACTTCCAATTCAAACCAGTGAATTTCATGGAACAGTAAGTCTGCTAAAGTATAAACAAAATTACACAAACTATGACGGACATAACCTGTTAAGGGACAGCAATATCACTGCTTTACAGTGATGTCTGGAATTTAATTTTGACTAATTCTAATTATTAAGAAGAAAGGAATCTATGGCTACAATTTCAACTCCCATATGATCATATATTTTCTTTCCTTAATTATGCTTACATGGTATCTGATGTGAACAATTATTCACTTTTGTGATTGTGGTTCAAATAAAATCTAGTAGAGAAGTAGCTAGGAAAGCAACTTTCTTGAAAGAGGTGATAATCTGAAACCTTATGGTTAATGAGCATAGAACTTAATTTCAGCTGAATTTTGACGTCACTATTCAGCTGGTCTTTTGTCTAGAATTTGCTACTGTCATACTGAGTAATACTGGATAGAGCACTTTAATTGTGAGGCTAAAATGTATCTCAGCCTAAAGCAGTCAGACTGATTGCAGTCCACAATAGTAATGCTAATTATATCTCTTAGTCTGATATGTCTCATGAAATACAACTATTTTAGGTCAGTCGTGCTTGGACAACCTGATAGTCTTCTACAATGAGATAACTGGCTCAGTGGATGAGGGAGAGCATTGAATACTGCTTATCTGGACTGCAGCAGGGTTTTTGATGCTGTCTCCCATGCCACCCTTATAGCCTAGGTGAGGAAGTATGGGCCAAATAAGCCAGGTGAATTGAGTTAGGCAGATCGAAACTGACCAAACTGCCAGGTTCAAACAGTTGTAATCAGTGGCACAAATTTCATTTGGAGAGCAGTCACTACCCCAAGGAAGATGCTGGGGCTGCTACTGAGTAAAGTCTTCATTAATAACTTGGATGATGGGGCATAGTGAATTGGCTTATTTGAGACACCAGACCTATTTTGCTTTGTGGGTCCTGCCCTATTACAAATTACTTATTTTCATCCAACTAGCAAACTCTTCTCTGTATGCTCTGAAGATTGGGCAATCCTTCCCCTTCTCATCTTTACTACCTCTCTACACAACAGGTTTTAGTCATCATGGGAAAGTTGACTTAGCCACCTGCCCTAAGCCGTGTTCAAACTACAACAATTTTTCAAGGAAAGCCCCATCATTGCCAGATGTCCAGAAGCAAGATCAATGTTGGGAGCTCCAAGCTAACCTAGACATCTCTTATAACGTAGACTTTATTCAACAGTGTGTTTGCCTGGTGTTTTTTCAGAAAGCTTGTGTTTTTCAGAAAGCTGAAGGCTCTTTCTTACAAGCTCTATGGAAACCAGGTAGCTGCAGTTTAGCACTGGGCTCGCCCCAGGCTAATAAGTCCTGCAGAGAGGCAGAACATAACATCTCAGCCCTGGGACTGCTTGTCTGGGTTTGTTAACATGCAAACTGCATTCACATAGCTTCCTCTTTGCTTCATGCCGTGACCCATACTCTCAAAAAGAGCCTAACTGTGCTAAATCCTCAATGTTGCTAATGCCAGTGGAGTGGAACTGCACTTAAGTGTTGGCGTGAAATTTCCCCTGGGTTAACAAATACTTAGTCCGTGACTGCACGGGCAAATATTTTAAGTCTATTGGCATAAACTACTTTGACAGTGCACACAAATAATCTGAAAGAAGCTAGGCTAAAAGAAAAGGACCTCTGAAACGCAAAAGCTGTTTCAGTCTGATCTTACTAGTAGCCAGTAGGATGCCCCAAAACATGCCAAAGGCTCAAAGAGCTAACAATGGGAAAAGCACATTCCTGGAGAGGTGTCCCAGTGCTGTTCTGAAGTTAAGCTGTGGCATAAAGAAACCCCAGAGGAAGTCAAGACTCCAACTAAAGTTTATCAGGGCAAAGGCCCAGAATGAGCACTTGGGCCAGATTTTTCTTCAAGAGGCTACTGCCAAGAAGAGATAGACAAGATCTAAGCCATGTCCATGGTCTTTGCCTTTATTTCAGTGCTCCAGTTCAGTGAAGAATGAGGATTCTGCTTATTCATCCTGCCTGTCACAGTATCTGAGTTTCAATATTGTCTGTCTCATTAATGTTTGTTATTTAATAGCTGGTATCTGATTAGAAGTTTCCCGTATACATAGTGCATTTTCTGGCAGATTTTGCTAAAACAGAATTCAGATTTGTCATTGCTTTCAGTCCTGCAGTTTCTTGCTTCCTCTGGTTCCCAAAGAGGTCCCTATAATGGTGCCCAAGGTTAAAGGACTTTCTCCAGTGCTCTCCCATGTATCTTTATTTTCCTAAATCACTCAATCCCTTTGTATGACCATTCTTTGCTTTAAGGAAATGTAACCTTTAAGACAAAACCAATAGATCCAAGGCAGTATTACCGTAGAAAGGTGGCAATAAATATGCTGCTAACTACTTCAGAATATAGAAATACAGCTTAATCATTGCAGTGAGATATTTAGACTTTTATATACATAAAAATAAACAAAGAATAGTGGTTCTTTTAGGATTTCACGCCTGGGAAATATACAGAGTGCTCTGCTTCAGTTAATGAAGGTTTGTTGTATTATATTGATCTCTACTGTTGAGCTGTAGTCTTATTCTCAAGAAGTGGTATAAGGATCCTCTAATTAGCTGGAAAGCTGATTAAGCTTTTTACACAAAGAAATGTAGGCACGTTCTTTTGCCTTTGACTGTACCTGTACACAGTCTCAACAGCATTTTACCTTAATCGCGTCAAAACAGTTTCAGTTGCAGTTTTTCCGGATCTAAAGAGCAGCCAGGCTGTTTGATTTCTTACATCTTCTCCAGTATTCTCCTTTTCTCTTATTCTCAGTTATTTATTGCTGCTCATTGCTAACCATTAAGTGCCTCCAGAATAATTTTCATGCTCATGTCTTCTGCTAGTAATTTCTTATCAAATCTTCAGCTCTGTAATGCTATGAAATGCCTTCTTTTTCATAACAATATGCTAATTCATGTTCAAAGAATTGTACCCTGCAATCCATTCCATAGTTCCCCATAAGCATTTTCTATTGATTCAATCAACTTATTTTTCATCACCTAGCAACCTCCAAATTCAGGAAACAGAAGTGAATCTCTGCAACAGATATTTTATTAATTTTCAGCTCATTGTCATAGACATTTTATAGTGTCCTCAGCTGAAATTAGAAAGTTATGTTTTGACTTTGAATAATATACTTATCAAGGAAGATTTTATTCCACTGGGGTTATGGTACATCACACAAATTTGTTTGCAGTTCAGCAACTACCTGAGATATTCATTGAAAGTTTAGAACGTCTGTGTTTCTCATCAGATTTAGCTGATAGCCAATTTGGATTCATTCAGAACAACCTGAAGGAAACAACAATGTATTTATTCTTAATCGGGCAACACATTTAAGGGAAGCTTGAATTCATAATGTTGGTATTCAGGATCCATGTAGGGTATAAAAGAAAAAGGAAAAAGAAGAATAAGATCTTGGAAAACAAAAAAAAAAAAATAAAATCCTTTATTACTCAGTGCTAGGTTTATGTAGGGTCTTTTGTGGAATTATGTTTCAAGCCTAAGGTAATAAGGCAAGTTTATAAGGTAGATGCAGAAAGTTATGAAGCTGGTTGCAGAATTATGACCTTCATATGGAATTTTAAAACTCACAGTGGACTTTTTTTTAGTAGGGAAAGAATTCTTTAATCAAGGCCAGGGTTCCATTTTCATTTTAAAGACTAAGTTTTGTAGATTTTGCACACTTTGGTAATTACATAGTTGTCAGATGATTTCTGCAGGGGCTATTTTAATACAGCTATACTGATCTTCTCCAGCAGAATTCACAAGATTACAGCACCGAATTTCCTCTAATACATACCTGTGGAAAGAGCAGACACAAATAGGAGTCTTGAGAATGGTACACCGAAAGGAGGAGTTTCTAAGACATGCTGCAAGGAACAGATCTGAAATTCTCCTTCACTGACAAATATGAGTATGCAGGAGATTTGAACTGGCAGATTGTAACAGCTGCAGTTGTGTAGGTGACCCTGTGAATTTGGTTGCCTTTCTCAACTTTCTCTTGAAAAGTATCTGAGTGTGTTTTGAGACCCCTGTCACTCAGGCAAAGGAAACTGTGGTTTTATATCCTCAGTAGCCTTAAGCAGTATCAATCTACATCTCCCCTCTGTCTCTGCCCAACCCTAGGTTTGATGGGCTACATTAGGAGGGAAATTTCTTTTGTGTGCTCTTTGAGAAAGTGATGCTGAGGTGGAAAAATACTTCTAACTGTTGCCTCATTTCAGGAATGATGGAACTTTTTTTACTTTTTGGCCATTGGACAAAAAAAAAAGAGAGAAAAAAAATCTGGGGGATTGAGGGGAAGAGGGGAGAAATTACAAGATTGTGTGTGTATATATATATATAATTGTAATTTAAGGGTTTGGGTACTTATTTCTATTTAAATATTGTCTTCAAGCTCCTAGTTCTTCAGTCACCCCCATCTGTGTTTGCCTTTATACAAGTCAGATTTATGGAGCTGATATACTCACAGACTTGGGAGAGGATGTGCTCAGATGTACAGCTGCAGTTTGAGTCAGGCTAAGGGATGATGTCCCTCAGGCTGCCTATCCTCTCCCTAGCCCACATCCCTGGTCTGCTGGCAGACATACATTTTATAGTCCCTTTGAATAGCTCAGCTCTACAAAAACAGTCTCAGTTTTAACAAAAACCAACCAAAAGGCTACTACATCCCTAGTCTGCTGGCAGACATACATTTTATAGTCCCTTTGAATAGCTCAGCTCTACAAAAACAGTCTCAGTTTTAACAAAAACCAACCAAAAGGCTACTATTAACAGCATTTATGCTAACTCGGAGTGTTTTGACAGAAGCAGATAAGGCAGCGACTGCATTGCAGTCTCTGGCTGTCTGAGATGGTGGCTTCACCCGGGGCACGGAGATGGTTGGAGAGGTGGCATAGGGACAGCAGCACTGTACCTGACTCAGCAGCCACCAGGGCAGCCTGCCTGGCTGCCAGCAATGACTTTTGTATTTTTTTTCAGCTTTCTTGGCTTTAATAGAGCTTGTAACAATCGTGTCTCAAGCAGACATAATAGTGATTTCTGCCATGAATCAAAATAGCTGCTGTTGTGGCTGCCAATTTATATGGTCTCTGAAATCCTGAATAAAAGACAGCATTTTTAAAAGGTCATTTCCACACTGGATGTGAATCATAAGATAGAAGTGGCTGACTTGGTATGTTTCCTGTATGATGTTAATCAATGCTCCAGAATTTATTATTTTTTACTTTAAAAACAAAAAAATCCTCTCAGTAATGTGTCTCTCTGCCACTGTTTTATTTAGTATTTGGATGGGATAGAATTCTAGCACGATCAAAGGTCTTCTTCCTTTTTCACTTGTTTGACAGAATGAAAAAGTTGTAGTCACTGACAGCATCTTCATTTCACCTAGGGAATGCATTTTATGAAGGTAACACCTAATTCTAGCAAAAATAAGCACCCATCACCAGCTATAAAATTTGGAAAAAAAATATTCTTCATCTGTTTGTTTTTGTTTGTTTGTTTTTCGTATTCCCAGCCTGTCAGTTAGTGGTGATAAGACTAAAGAGAGGCAAGCAAGGAAAGCAAATTTAGCTGTGAAGCCCTGTCAGTGAACTTCCTTTTTTTTTCATCAGAATAATCTATGTGCTGTCACGCATCTGCAGTTTCACTGTTAATTCACCCTTTTTTTTGCCTGACTTAAATCATTGCATCATTCAAAAAAAAAGATGGACAGGTCATATAGGTGAACCAAAATACACAGTTCACATATGGACTATAATATATAAAGCATAAATTACAGAATCAGTAAGCTACCTTAAAAATTGTTTTAACCTTTCCAAATAAGATCACACAGTGGAACTTTTGTGCATACTCAAATATCAGAAAGGACAATATTTGGACAATTTCAGTCAGTGACAGAAAGGACAGAAAGGACAATATTTGGACAATTTCAGTCAGTGTCTACTATTTTTCAATTTTTTTTTAATATTACTTACTAAATGGTCATCTGTGGTAGTGTTCCAGGCAAACAAATTGCTATGCATTTAGAGGAGAAGTTGCTAGTATTTTTCATACTTATTTGTTGGATTGTGCAAAATGTGGTCTTTTGAAGTAAATTATTTAAAGAACAATGTAAGTCTATTTCAGGACCACACTATTCACTCTTAAGACACAACAAAATTTGGTGATACAGAAACAGAAAGAATAAATACTACTTCCCCCTCCCCAAACTATAGTGAATAATAAATGGAACATTTGGCTATATCCTATTTTCCTAAGAAGAGCCATCTGTTCTTGGAGTCGGGTGGGTTGCATCACTGGCCTGTTTTGTGACAAGCTGCTAGCTGATCTGAATAAAGTCAGATTTTGGGTGAAGTCCACTAGGATTGTTTGAAAATGATATTTCCTGAGAAAAGATTCAACCAGGTACTTTGATTTTAATCACAATCCCTGTAAATGCCTAATCACAGGAGACAGCTGAAATACTAGCCGTCCTAGTTCAGAGACAATGTCTTAGCTCCATGCCCAGACCTTTTTGTGTCAATGAGTTGACTGAAGTGATTCTTTTCACATTGACCTCTTTGCTTGTGTTTGCTTTATAGCTCCACTAAGAATATTTCCTTTTCTTTAGTAATATACATTAAGCCACTTCAGATATCCTTCTTGATTTCTCACTCTCGTGCTTCACTGCTGTCAACTTGCCTTCTGAGGTGGTCAGAAAACAAGAAATAACAAAATGCTATGTTATTGTTATGTTATTCCCATACTCTGCTGTTTAATAATGTCTTGCGTTTTTACCTCCTAAATGTTTATTTCCCAGATGTCTTAAGAAAATTTTTTTCTTACTGTTTGGGTGAAGAATTTTAAAAAGAAAATGTGTTTGCTGTAATGACTCAGACTCATGAAATATGTTGTTCTTCCTCAGATCCTAGTTCTGCAAATGCATGCACACATCCACATAATTTTCAGTGTAATGGTTTTGCCACTGTTCTTACTAGAACTGTTAAGCGTACATTTATTTCAAGGCTTGAGCTCATGCAGAAACAAAGACTCCTCTCCCTCCCCTCTGACCTGAGACAACGTCATTGCATGGTGACAACAGAAGTGGGGCTTCGGAAATTTGTCGGCTTCTGAACAAAGCAGAATTCTTGCTGTTGGCAAATTGTCATCTTTACAGAGTCTTTGTTACATTTCAAAAAATCTTGGCTTAATCTGCAAGTTCTGTGATATGAAGTTCTGCCTAAATTAACCTCGCAGGTACAACTCTTAATTTTCTGTGGTAAATTATGATGTGCTTGTGTGAGATCCTAAGGAGTAATATGCCTATTTGATGACTAAAACAATTCAAATTTACACAAGATGAATTAAGACTTTGATTCTATCAGTGAGGAAAAGAATATAGTTAATAATCTTCTGCAGGGCATTTCTTCAACTGCCTAACTTGTTCTAAGTTATCTCATTTGGTCTTCACAGTGAGCAGTCCTATGTGTTGCACAGGACTGCTACTTGGAATTTGAAGGACTGGATGTATTTTATCTGCTGTTCACCATGCAGTAGTTTACAACAAAACTAGTAAAACCTTGTTAAATGTTCATAAAAATATCTATTTATGCTAAATGACAAAAATCGTGTTGGCCTCAATAGTAGAATGTATGATGTCAATATTCTGTTCAATAATAATTACTTGCCTCTCCTAAAGTTGCATTAATAATCATCGGTAAACTGAACTTTAATCTCTTGGGTGAAATCCTATCCTTTTGACTATTTCACGATATTTTTGTTATGATTATTATTATTAATATGAATGCTTAAGCAGAATTTCAATGAAATATTTTAATGGTTCTGAAAAAACACTGAAGAGACATACTATTTTGTGGAAATCGTACTTTTGAGACAAAATTAAATAATGGCTAGGATTATTATTGGACTTTTAACAGTTATCTGAGTGATTGTGGCCAAACCCATTTTGCAACTATGCAAAGCATGGCAGATGGTCCTTTCTGATTTCACAGCATCTCACAAAGTGCAGTATAACCTTCTTAACTGGCGCTTTGCTAATCCTCGTTCTTCATAAATCTGCACAAAAAATTTGGCAGTGTTTTCACTTCCACTGAGCAAAGATTTAAGATTAGGAAAAAGTGCTGAGGAAACGATTCATGTATTGCTGGGATGTCATTATTTTTAGAATATGTACCTAGTAGGATAAAGTACAATATTAGATAGCTGACGTGTGACTTACATCCTGATTTTCTGTTCTGCTTTCATGCCTGATGAAATTCTAAGCTTGGTACAATCATGGACAACATGGTAGGTACTGAACGTATACAACTTCACCACACAGAATTCTTCATTCCTTATTGCAGAACCTATGCATAAACTGGTGACCAATCCTTTGGGGTTTTATAGCTTTGTATATAGTTGTAGTGAATGAGCTAGATGCATCTGCTTAATTGTAAATGACTGTTAAAATTATTTGTGAGCTGCTTCGGTTTTAGTCTAACAGTAAAAACTATTTCTAGACAACTGTGGGTGAAAGAGAACTAGAACAGACTGTATGACAGTCATGTGTGATCCAATCAAAATCTATATAACATTCATGCAGATTAATTCCAAAATAGTTTCTAAATGAATCCTAAATATTTACTGAGAGAGTATGTGTCTTTGTTACTACTTTTTACTTAAAGAGTATATTAAACGATGAATTTCTCTTCCTTTTAGCAACAACACATACCTTCCTCTTCCACTTAGAATTTTATAGTTAAGGGACATATTAATAGCAATCTCATGTGAGAATGCTCACATAGCATTTTTTTGTTATTTAGATTTCTTTCTAAGACTCTGGGTAGATATATGACCTTTTATTACCATACTATCTAGCACTATGCTAACTTCCTGGCATTTGACAATTGTTTTTCTTAATGTTTAAAAGGAATATTTGTGTTGCAGTTTAAGTTAAGCATATTCTATTTTGTTCTTGTCATCACTGAGAAGTCAGAATAATTGATGCCTGTCTTTTTATAGCATCCTTATTGTTATTTCCTGACAATTTTGTCTTCCCCGAGTTATCTTGTCTTGAGTCTAAGCATGCTCTTTTACCATCAGCTTCACTTTCCTAACTTTTAATCACTGTCTGTCATTCAAGGTTGTGAACTCTCTACTTTGTTCATTCTCTTTTTGAAGTGTGACAAAAATGTTGAAGCTGGGCCCTTAACAGTGTAAAATAAAGGGAAGTATACTAATTGCTCATTTTAGACATAATGCTCCTAATAATGCCATTTAAGTCTGCATTTGCTTTCTTGTTACCTGTTTTGAAGTATAATCTGTTATCCAAGATATTGGAGTTGAGATAGTTATCCTCTATTTTCTACTGTTTCTTCACATCTCATTATTTGTCTCTATTTAAGTGTCTGTATATATCTTTATTCAACTGCATAATTGATGCCAGTCTAATTTTTTCAGTTTATCAAGCTCTTATTATTATTCCTTTCCTGAAATATACTTAATGTTTCATTTCCCAACCTTTAAATAATTCATAAATTTGATTAGCTTACTGGCTTCTGTCAGTTTTCCAGTCTAAGACTGTATTTGAATCCCAAGAATATCTAACTAGGATTTTCAAGGCCCAATTGAAAACTCAATAGCCCAACATGGCTTCAGTCATTAATGGTGTTTCACTTGGACTGATATTTTGACTGGTTGCACTTTTCCATGAAGTAGCTTAACTAACCCCTGATCTTTACGTATCTCCAAAGGCTGTTTCAGGTAATTACTAAAACTTACTGAGGAGACAACACGGTACGTGTAATCTTCAGTCAGTCTCAGATCAGCTAAAGAGAATTACCTGAATAGTTGGATACAGTTAGAGGAAGAATATGTTCTAATAAATCTCTATTGTGCCTTCCTCATTTGTCTATAGACCGTATGCTGCTCATTTCCTGTTCAAAGACCCGAAGGAAGAGCGTTGTGGGTTGCACTGTGACAGTAAAGCTGGGCCTGAAAGAGCACCAGGAACCCAGGATGTCTCCATCGGGACAGCGGTCAGTCTTCCATATGTTACTTTCTGTGGTTGCTCCCTGGCACTGTTTTAGGCATTGCAAGGTGCGTACACGGAGGGTCTTGCTTTTCACAAGCTTCATCTAAGAATTGCTTTGGCTCACCATTCTGGTTTTTTTTATGAAGCCCCTGCTTTATGTGACAAGATTTTTAGGAAGTGCTGGGTTTAGAGAGCACTGGCTCTTTGTGTTCATTAAGGACCCAAGCCCACATTTTCCATGGTAGATGAAAAGGAGGGCATTAGTCAATGCCCCCTTCTTGGCATCTTTCAGACATCTCAGGAGTAAAGCAATTGTGGGTTAGAGGCTAATCTCCATGCATGTTTCCAATGCTGAATTAGTTTGTCTCTGAAGGGTAATCTCACTGACAGTGAGAACATCTTAAAGCAACCTTACTTCCCAGAGAGCCCATTGATTACAGCTGTTGAGCTGCCAGGAGGGGGTCACAGCTTTTTCCTCCCTGGTCTCTGCTGGAGCTTTGCTGCCGATGGAGAGAGGTGCAGCTGCTACAAGGAGAGGCAATAATGCCAATGGGTCTACTCTGCAAAATACAGCATGAGGGCCACCTCCTGTGTCCAGATCATGAAGAAGTCCAGGTAAAGCCATAATGTCTTATCAGACTTGTCATAGATAATTTGTGTTGATGCTCCATTAGTTTTTGGGAAGAGCTTGTGGCATTTTGACACTTTTTCAATACAGGTTTCCCCTGCACCCAACAATTCCCTCTTTATGATAGTGCTTGCCAATGAAGTATCGTACTAAGGCTACACAAGTCAATTGTTAAGCAAAGCACACTTTGCTTTGTCATCTGTTTCTTCTTCCACAAATGATTTATTTTGATTTCCTTAACGTTTTCTTATTGTTAAGACTATGCTAAATACATTAGGATGACTCTACCCTGCAATATGAAACAGAAAAAACACTGCATATTGTCTTGGCAGCTAATTTTTTCTGTTCTGTGTCTGAATCTTCAGCTTGCCAATTAAAATCTGACTTGTTAGGCAGAGGAGTTGAGTGAAAGAATGTACCGTGGGACTTGAGCAGCTGGAGGAAGGAGGGAAGCACAGCTTAGTTAAAATGCACTTTGTTCAGGTGTCCTTGTTGTTAAACTGAAGTGACAGCAAGTTGGGCTGCTAGCATGTAAACAGGTTAGGGAGATTGGAGGAAAAAAAGGCTAGGCTAGCAATAAGAGTTATTCTGGCTTGCAGCCTCTTTGGGGAAAATAACAGGCAAAAAAAATCAGAAAAATAAAAAAGAAGTTGAGGGGGAGACGGGTGCTGTTTTGGCTTTGGCTTTTTTTTTTTTTTCTTGCCACCAGATGTGCTTCCAATGAAATTTGAATGTGATGGGCAAAATTATTAAATAGGTGGATCAAAAAGTTGTCAAGGATATCCATATATCCAAAAGAAGTAAAGAAATTTTACCAGAAGATTTGGCAAACAAATAATAAGAGGATTTGATAATACATTGAAAAAAAATTTTCACATCAAATCTGGACTGGTCATTTTTGAAATGCTATTGAATGGCTAAAAAAATTTGACAACAACCTTAAGGAGAAATGAAAAAATCAATGGAAAGAATTCTTCTGAGTTTAGAGTAGCATAAAGATTAATTTTGGTTTGCTGTATTCCTATAGTTCTTGGCTATTTCCATGTTAATACCAAAGGGCTTTTTGATTTTTGGAAGCTAAGATTGTTGCTTTACTTCTACTTAGGCAATTTGAAAATAAGCATAAACTAGCTATAGACCAAAATTCTACTCCATTTCAGTTGGATTTAGGAACCTGGCTCAATAGAAAAACCCAACCTATTTTTAGCATTTTTCCCCTCTATTAGCTTAATCATTAGCTCTAATCACAACGTAGTTTTTGTGAGTCTTTCTGCTCTCTCCCCAGTAAGAAGCTCTATCATTAACTACCTTGTATCGATTAGGAATATAATTCTTGGTATAACAGCTAGAGGTGTTGCCAAACTACTAGCATTGCTGGAACATTTTGAAAAGGCTATAACTCACAGATAGTAGGGAGTGTTCTTATGCATCTTTCTTAGGGTATGCACAAAAGGAGCATCAGCATTATTTCAGATTTTGAGCTTAAATAACATCTGGGAAAAGGAATGTATTTTCAGCCCTGCTATCTGCCTACAGTTTTGGAAGATTAATATTTTCCATCACTCATAACTTTTCTATGAACTTTATTGGAAGCTTTTAATCACTTATGTAATACATTAGTAAGGAAGCAAGCATTTTCCATCACTTCTGTGTGTGCCAAAGGTATGCCTGCAGATCAAATAAAGAAAGACTATTAATCAGTTAAACATTAGTAATATATTTAAGAAATATTCTTACTAATGTCTCTAATTGTTATGGACCAAATTGGACCTTTCTGCAAAGAAAGCAGTTAAATCTGGGGGCTTTTTATAGCTCTATTTAGCAGCTTAAGCAGCAATGCTTTCTTGCTCTATTTCATCTTCTCTACATCTTTTTTAAGCTTTTTGTGTACTACAATGAAAAATCCTTACTGGAAATTTTCCTAGAAATAAAATTTTGCCCTCCTAATATTTGCAAGAAGCAAGCATATAAAATGAAATTGGAGCAAACGTACCACCAGCAAGCATTTATGCCCACCAAAATTTGTGGTATAATCACATTTTTAGATTATGCTGGAACAGTGAGGATGAGCTTAATCAGATACTTTCTATTAATATGAGAACTTTGTCACATTCTTCTACTGTTGAATCTAGAAAAGAATGATACTGCCAGGACAGTGATTAGCTGTAATGGCCCTGACCAGCTTCACCTGGGGCTCACACCCACACTAACTGCCCCAGGGCTCCATTTAAGCCCAGGCTGGGGACTTGTTCCTTCCCTAAGCTATGTTATAGGAGTGCTGGTTTCTGACTGTGTCTCTAGTTGGACTTCAAACCCATGCCCTGAATAGCTCTAGATGTCTCTAGTAGCTTTGTCTCTGGCCTCATCTCTGGCCTAGTCTCCTTCTCAGATGGACCTTGACCATACTTCATCCTCTTGAAGTGTCTGGGGATGTCAATGGAACTCGCTGCCTGACTCTGCCCACCTGGCTCAGGTACTGGGGCCACTGGTGGAGCACTGCCTTATCTGCAGTCATCTTCCCCTCAGGAGCAGCCTGTCCTTGCTGTTTCCTGAGAGATAGTAATTATCAGAATGGTGCTCAAGGAAAAGTTATCATATTTTTATTCAGAGAAAAGATGAAAAGAGCTTTGGGGAGAAGGGGCTTAACAAGCAGGTTCATTGAATGGATCTGTGCCCCAGTAAATGATCTGGGTTTCTTAATTATAAGAGGAATAGGTTCTATGGATGCAACCCAAAAGACTGTTTTTGGTAGTTAACTAAAAAGTTGGATCTTTTAAAGCCATGTCAACAATTTAAGAGACAGAGACATTTAAATTATTTCAGTTACCACTGTTATTAATTTTATCATCTAGCCTGGGTGAAAGTAGCGGAGTAAATTCTGCGAATGGGATCTGATGCAAAGTCTTTGTTTAATTAAATATATAATGCTTTTAAAATTCATGACCATCTGATTAAGGCTGTGGATATAGGTTTGTAGCTTGTGATAGGAATATTAATATGACATGAGCACAAGAAAATTTATTTCTCTTTTTCTATATGATGCACCTCAGTGGGGGAACCTTGCCTGTGTATGTCTGGGACAGAATCTGGCTATAAAGCTTTTCCAGAACAATATCCAGCAACTACGTTAATACATGTTGTTGACTTAGTTGTAGTTCATCACTCTACAGAGCATAAGAAATAGGGCTACAACAGGAATATAAATGCATTGAATCTCTCTCCTTTGTGATTAATTTTACTTGTGGTTTTTTCTGGTCCAGTGGCTAGTGGGATTGCACTGGAGATATAAAACTTCAGTAATAAATATACAGTGTTGTAAAAACAGTTTCAATGACTAAATATACTTGTTTAGTCTTGATTAATTGAGTAAAGAAATCCGCCAGCCCTGCCTGAACAACATCCCGCAGGACTCTAATCTACCTGGTCAGGTCTGAAATGGACTATTTAGGAATTATTGAAAAGAACAAAGTGGGGAAAAGGATAAGAATAAAGTCACAAATAAACTATATTTCCTGTATTTAGAGGCCTAAATTTCCAAAGGCTTGCCTGTAAATTCAGCTTTGGCCCTGTGAATAGTCCTGTGATTTAAATGAAATGTCCCAAAACATGGAGACCTAAGCATGTAACATATATTTGCAGGATCAGCACTTCAGTCTACAATTCTGCATTTTAAAATAACATCTCAACTCTCTATTAAAAAGTTTCAGACATTTTAAATAATTTTTCCCCTTGCTCTGTTTATCTTAATGTTAAGAGACTCAAACATGACACTTAAATCAAGATCAGGCCAAGAAAAAGAAAAATACATTTTTAAAATCTGCAAAGGTGATCCATAAGACCTGCTCTGAAACCTCCAAAGAAAATAACAATTTTAGATAGCTCAACTTCTGTGCATTGAAATTTTCATCTCAGATGAACTTTCATAACTCTCATCTACAAAGCAGTCAATCTGTAGGTCTAATATGGAAAGAAAAATGGGTAATAGTTGTAAGAACTTGAGCCAGAAAATGAAACAATTTCACTTAAAGAAAATAGTAAGTAAAGGGCAGAACTGGGAGGAGAAATCAGGTTGGTTGCCCAGGACAACAGGTTGCACTGCAATTTGTACTGAGAATAATTGTGTTTTCAGTTGGTACTTGCTTATTTGTTTCATGAATCTTGGTAAGACTTTTCATTAGAATTAGAAAATCTTAGAATTGTGTATATTTTTATTTACTGAGTTTCTAATATTGAGTAATTTCATATTTATATGTGTATTAGACAAGAAATACTTCTAAGAGTGTAGTAGATGCCAACGTGCATGCCCCACTTCAACCTAAAAAGCCTTGCTTGCAGCGGGATATTTCAGTAAGTTGTGATTCTGTGAATAACCTGTTCTGGGTAGCAGGAGAGAGTAATTTCATTCTTTCTCCCAAGATCTCCAAGTACACTCAGGTATTCCGTGGGGGAAAAAAAAGAAAGAAAAAAAGCATGTTTCTCCCATGAACAGTAATTTTCTTTCTGACAGCACGATTCACGGACTTAAAATGAGTTGGTTTGGTTTCAGAATGTAGTGGAATTATCATTTGGGAGGGATAGGTCATTGAAAAGAAAGCTATTTAATGTCTCTTTACTGCTGCTCATTAAATACCTTGCACTTATTAAACATTTAACCATTAATAAGGTGTATTGAAGGAATCTGGAGCAATATAAAACCAAAAAATTGCAAACTAGTGGCTGCAGTAATTTTCTTCTTTTTCCTAGGTTTCACGTCAACTGATGTGATTTTAAAAGCTCACATGGTCTTTAATCAGAAATACTATATTTATGATTGTTTTCAGGTGTTCTGAAAATGCTGTACTTTAAGACTTAGAACTTGTTCAAAGATGGCCTAAGCTTGTCCTGAAACAGAAATGAGAGAAGGCTAAATTACCTTGTATGATACATTTTTGTTGGACATAATGAAGATGTTTCTATCTGCCTTGAAGGCGCTTAAATGTATGAAAACCCCAATCAAAATATTCTTTCTACCCACTAGCATTATCTAAAGTAAATCACGTTATCAGTTGTATGTCTAGTGAAAGACTGGTTTCAAATAACTAAAGAGAAAAACAAATTATTTTACTATCAAAATGCTGAGGCGTAGTATAACAGAATTTTGTTGCTCAAGAGCAATTCCTACTAACCTTACTGATGATTAAAGCTGACAGTTGATTTTTTTTTTTTTTTTCCAAAGCCTATTAGGTCTTTTTAGTCCCTGAAAAAAGCAAATTCTCCGTGAAGCCTAGAAATGGGGCTATTTCTGCACTGCACTACTATTATTTAGACTTTTTACAAAGTTGGGTTTTTTGGAAGAAAAATCAAAAGGAAACTTTTCTTTTACAAAATGTGAAGACTTGAAGTAAAACCGGGCTCTGCTCCCTCACCCTGCGTCTCCTTTTATTAAATAGTTTGGTTTCCTTCAAAAATTATATATGAAAAATTATGAAAATTATAGTTAATCACATTGGGAAGCTTTCCCTGTAAAAGCGCGCTTTCAGTCTCCCTCGCATCTGGCAGTGAGGAAGGGGCTTTATAGGAGATGGAGAGTGCCTGTATAAGCTCTACTTCTGCTGCAGTGTTTGAGCTCATCTGTCAATGGCAGTGGAAATGAAGGTCTGGAGCTCAATCATGCTCATAGATGATCGATACAAACAAAAAGCCAGGCTGTTTCTTAATGCTGTCAAATCTTTTGAGGGCTTTAATGTGCTTGTGAAGCCAGTGAGAAGACTCTCTGTGGCTGCTGAAGAGTCCCAGCCGGTATGTGCCACCCATCCCAGTGTGATGTGTTCACGTTGGTGCTTTCTTCCTCCTTGTCTCCGTAGGCCCTCCATCTCCTCATGAACCTGGGTGGCCCACAGTCTTCTGTCACCGGAGGCCAAAGGAAGAAAAAGGTCAGCAGTTTAGTGGATTTCCTTCAATATGTAGCAAAAATACTAGGGGAGAGAATGTCACTAAGCGTTTACAGGGGGTAGATCTTACATAGAGGCCTCTTGCAAAAAACTAAGCATTTACAGGAGGTAGATCTTACATAGAGGCCTCTTGCAAAAGGTTAATATTTCTATAAACAATTGGCACTTAGGTGATGTCCCTTCTTGAGCACAGATGAAAAATAAATATTTTACAAAGATCTAGACTTATTGGCCAAACAACTCAATAGATATGATTACATTTCAGTAATGCACATGAACACAGTTTTCAGTAGCTCCGTACTTTGTCCATTTGTATTCCCTTGACACCTTAAACAGAAGTTACATTGGCTGGTCAAGGGTGGTCAGAGCGAGTCAATGACACCTGATCTGCTAATCTTTCATGACACTTTATAGCAGAATCTGAATTCTGTCCCAGGGCCAGTGCTCAATAGATTGGTGGCTAAAGAGGCAGACGTACATGAGTTTTCTATATCAAGAATAATGGGGGTGTAAATATGGTAGTATCTTTGGTCTATATCTCAAAGGAAAGTACAAAAGCCAAACACGTTTGAAGAGGAAGATGCAGGTTTGAATTACAACTTGAAGGATTAATGCAAAAAACTTGAGTGAACTGGCTTAGGATTTCTCATTCAGTTAGCAATTGGATGTCCTTTTAATTCAGACATCTCTTAAACATAGAGGCTTGAAATAACGTGGCACACAGAAGTAGAAATAGCAGGGTTAAATTTGCTTGCTAGACAATCTTGTAGGAAAAATATGGAAACCACATGTAATTAGTATGTGATAAGCAAGGAAACATCACAATGCTACATTGGGAAATCACTTGGCTGCCTCTTCCTAATACCTGTTTCTGCCTTCCCTTGGAAGCACCACGCCAGTAGATACCACATTTCTGAAAGCTAAACCATTTTTTAATGTAGCTTCAAATTATTGCTTATATCCCCTCTTTATCTAGTTGTCTTTAAGATCATTATTGTAAAATAAAATTCTCCCAATGTCTCATATAGCACATCATATTCTTGATTGATATACTGACATCAGTAACAGTCGCTGAAGTCTGTCAGAGACTGGGTCTCCATGGAAGCTCTAAGAAAGTATTCCGTGGGCACTTTTTAAACTTAAAATAAGAAAAATCGTTGGTGATCTGGATGAGTTGTCCCAGTTGTTTTGTTTCTTCCTCTCTTTTTCTTTGATTCCTTATTTTGCACAGACATCATAATACTTGACGTGAGGTCATATAGAGGTATTGGTAACAGAAATCGATAGGCATTAAGAGGTTCATTGTAGCTTCCAGAACATGCAAGAAGTCTATCAGCTGATTGACATGCACAATATACCAAAAATTGCATAGAGAGAAACTGAGGTGGTCCTTATCGTACATAATTTGCGTGACTTTTTTTTTTCCCTCTTCAAGAAAATTTTGCCAGAAGATAGAAAATCCTAATAGTTTCTCCTATTATAAAAATCACAGGCAACCCTCTGGTGCTGTTAAGTCTCTAAAATAGTTATAATTATTGATAATTAAAATTATTTGTTAACAATCTGCCTGTCAATTTCTATCATCCAGAAACTGATTACTTCCTAAAAGAAACTGTTGGAGTTGCTTTCTTTTTTCCCTTTTGTGTGCCATTCTGAAATAATTAGAAATTATAAATTTAAAACAAAATGTCATCATAAATATAAAAGTAAAACCATTTCAAAGATCAACAATATCATGTCTCCAATTTGAATGGAAAAAATATTTCTTTAATAACAAACTCCCACCAGAAGTCTGGAAATCTTAATTCTTACTCATTTCTGGCTGTCCAATATTAATTTCCATTTGCATTTGCTTCTATGCTTGAATGCTGGTGCTGCATTTTAATAATTTCTAACTCTTTTCTCTGCCTTTAAAAATATATTTCTTATGTGCTAACATCACGATCTTTCTGTAAACATAATTTTTCAATGTGACTTTTTAGCTTCATTACTTTTACATGAATAAATCAAACCATAAAAGCATTCTTTTTAATGATACCTCAAGACATGAAAAATACCTGTAAGGCAAAATAAGACTCGGAGATAGTCATCTTAATGATTTGTCATTTGCTAAGTGGAGTAATAAGATGTGAGGTGGCATCCCAAAGAAACTATAGACTGTTGATTTTAACCTCACTGATCTAAAGAGTCATTGGGAACTCAATCTTTTAAATTCAGTAGGATCTATCACTTCTAGGATTTTGTAGTTCTGAGTCTTTCATGAGTACTGATTCCTTTTTATGTTCCTGTCATGTTGAGACTCGATCCGTGGCAATTTACTGTTTACAAATGACATGTTAAACTGCAAGGATTTTGTAGAAATCTGAACTGAAAGCATGGTAAACAATCTCCAAGACAACTGCAGGCCCACATTACTTAAAAGTTTAATTGAATTCTACAGAATGGATTTTGATAAATTTTTGAAGCTGGTCAATGATCAAAAAAATTGGGAAGCAGTGCTTAAAGCTGCCACAGCTGATGCTGCTTGTGGTGTTTTAATTAACAGGGGTGTAGTGTTTAATGAAGTAAACAATAATGAGTCATATTACTGTCTTCTGATATTGCAGAGGAACTTCAGGAAACATATTTTGCTCTACCTTTGAATGCTTATGTCAAAAAATGATCATCCAAATGCACAGAATATTGCAATTGTTGGATTGCACTGATGTCTCTGGCAGGAAAAGCAAGGTAAGAAAGTGTATATGTATATTCATTTATTGCTGTTTCTCAGAATATTGTACAACATCAAGAAACCTGTGGTCAAGAACTTCCTGGACAAGAAGTGATATTTCTTATTTAATGGCTGTGAAACAAAGATTTTACATAGGTCTCTATGAATATGAAGGCACATAAGAAAGTGTAAAGTGGGATTTAAAAGCTTGCACCATTTCTGTTTCCATAAATGCTTTGAAGACACAGCTGTGTGCATCTAAATGTGAGACAACTTCTTTAATGGTCTAATTAATGATAGAGTGGAGTGGGGCAATTGCAAAAATAGGATTCTAATTTAGGCAGAGTCACAGACTTTTTGCCAGGTTCTCTATCAAGGTTGTTATTTTCACTGTTTTAAGTGAAACAGAATCAATCCTCAACCCAAGAGATTATACTGAGGCAGGTGCTTGCAGATTTATGCTACCTGTCTCCATAATTTCTGTGAAGCAACCTCATCATGTGTACCACCTGAGGAGCTGTTTCAAAATGTCTTCAACTTATATATTGCTATTTGCCCTAATGGAATATAAAGCATTTTACAAATTACATCACTTTCTTTGCAACTGAAATACAGCTGTCTCTGGAGATGTGAAACAGGGTTTTTTAGGCAGTAGGCAGCAGAACTTGGCCAAAAAGTAAGGACTGTGTTCAGTCTACAATAAGAAAAGCAGAATACACACTAAGATGCACATTTGGCCAGGGCATTTGGAATAATGTACTACTAATAAGAAAAATGCTTTGACTTTTTCTGCGGCCAGGTGGATAGTAGCACTTGTTAACAAGTACCTTCCAGATGTACCGCAGTAGAAAAGACAAAAATGGTTTCTTGTCAGTCAATTTTTAGTGCAAGAGAAGATACTAATGTCATGCTTGGATCCCCTTTGCTGGCTTGATAAAGATTCTAACAAGAGATTGAGTTTGATTTGTTTTTATTTTTTTTTTAAATACTTTATAATAAAGTATGCAACATAAAATTGATAAAGGCAAGTTTGTATATGTATGAAATATATTTTTATTATTCTCACAACATCAGGAGTTGGTGAAAGTCTTTGAGCCTCTTGATTACAGTAAAAAATGTGGAACCTAAACCAGATTGGTGGACCTCTTGGTTGAAAACATACTAAGAGGAAAGAAAATGTAGTGCTATATACTTGAAACTTGAAAGGAATATTTTTTGAGCTTTCAAATGTGTGAAGTTCAATTAATAGTTGATTTTAAAAGTTCCATAATGACTCAGAATAAAAAAGTTATTCCAAAGTCACTGTAGTTTCTTAATTTTTCCACTACATATGTTATACAGCTTACTAACATTAAATATTCTGATTAAGCCATTTAAATGTGCTTGAATATATTTTTTTTATTTTTATATTTCTACCTTTTGAGGCTAACTTAGGACAAAATCAAATAAAAATCAGGGTTTTTGGCAGAATAGAAAGATTCACTTTTGATGTTTCCTATTGCATAACTTTCTGCTCACAGGCTACAGCTTGATGTAGGATCTAAACAATACAGATGGGATTTCTTTTTAAGTATGCTGGGGCTTCCACCTATTTTCCACTGAATTTTGATTGCATTTGGGTACTTACTCTGTATCGTGGCAGTTTCCCCCTCATGTCTCACCTCTGCAGGCAGGTAGCAGAAGCATTACACAGCTTTTGCCTGCCACTGTTTCTCTGTGGTGTAAACTGAAGGAGGAAAAGAATAGATCAGTTTTTATAGAACAGATCCATTTGCAGTGGATTGGTGAATCATCAGTTTTCTTGTCCCTGTCAAAGAAAGAAAGCTTTTTAAGGGGCTATGGTGGCAAATCTGACTCTGGGATTCAGGTTCTCTTTAGGCACTGAGGGCAGTGTCCAAAAAACCCAACCATACCAATTTGTAGTAGTTGAGTTCCCCTGAATATTCCTCTGTTTACCATCGTTAAGTTTCTAAGAAATTGTTTGAAGGAAAACTTATACAGATATTGAAAACTAAGAACTTTATGCATAAAAAACTTGAGAATCAATTTACATATACAGTCCCACTGAGCAATGTGTCATTACTGAAGTCTCATAAAGATACATGCTGAGCTATTTACAGGATGAACCAAAGTAATTAGCTATATCTGCTGTAATTAGGAGTCAGTCAGTATGTCATCTGAGATAATTATGTTGCAATACAGATAATTTTCTTGAATAGCAGATATTGCATGGAATTATTTGTCTACTAGTATAATGATACTTCTCCACATAAAAATTTGTCATGACTAGAAATCTAAGATATTGCAATGATTGAAAAAAACATAAACAAATTGAGTTAATGTGAACATCATTTCTATTATTCATATGATTGTAATAATTCTACCTTTGTTTTATATTTTTCATGGTTTCGTAATAGAAAAGTAATCTCAGTGTTTAAAGAAGAAGAATAAAAATTAATCTCTTGGTAGAACTTCACTGAAGTCAGCAGAGGTGCTGCGAGCTTGACTATTTTGAAATTTTCTCTTCTTCCAGGTACGTAGTTCTAGATATACTTTGTTTATTGTAGGACTAGAAGAAATTATTAAGGAAATATCCATTGGAAAATGGAAATTGTTTACAATGAACACATAAAAGAATTAATGGGTTCTTATTGGAGGAGATTGCATGTAATCTGAGATAATTGGATCTCTCTTCCACTAAAACTATTTGGATGAAAATGAGCTAATTGATTGTCAATATCACAACCCTTTTGTTTCAAAATTTCTGTACCAGGCTTGGAATTGGGACCGAGACAAGGGCTTGAGCTGCAGTGGGAGTGGGGCTTGAAAGGGGCTGCGTGAGGACAGCGTGGGCTGGAAAAAAATCATCCCATGAGAAATTTTTCATCCATAGGGTCCCTTGTGGTCTTCAGCTCAGGCTCAGTCTACTAATGGAGTTTATGCAGAAATAATTCTGCTTTTATTTAATTGGACTGCCATGCCTCTGGCTGATGGTGGCAGTTTAATTTGGAAAGTGTTTTATTTTCATGGAAGCTCACCCTGGCTACTCTGAATTAAGAGTTCCTGGTTCCAAAGCGGAAGGGCTCTGTTTTCCTGCCAGCACTCAATGCCTTAAATTAAAAATCTCTGGGTCAGTCTCCAACTGGTAAAGACAGACAGCCATGGTAGACTTCAATATTTTAAAATAAGACGACTATTTCAGCAGTAGGGTGCCACAGACCAGCTGAATTAGATGCCAATGTGTGTGGCAAAAATGAGGTACTTCTACAAGGTAATAGAAGAAGCTTAAGACCTGGACTAGAAACTGCCTACGCCTACTGTTCATAGACAGTGAGTCCATGAAGCATCAAACTAAAAATTAAGTATCCTTGTGCGCTGCTCGATGTTGGGTGCTGACGTCTGTGATGAGGTGCTTACCAAAAGTGGAGGCAGCAATTGGTAAAATTGGTAACTCTTGTTTCAATTGTTTACCAATGACCAGCGTATGGTGTCATGTAGTGGGAGGCACTACTTCTGAACTGGCCTTCAATTAGGAAAGTGTGGGTCTTCATCCTAGCTCCTATATCCCAAGCAGGCAGCATAACTCTCAGGCTGTGACAGGGCACAAACAAGCAAAAATACAAGAACCAAAAGGCTAGAAGGAGTCATACAAGAAGATGTACCTCTCAACCAATTGAGCAGAGCTTTGAACAGGATAGACTTTTTTTCTGACTCCATTTTTCTCTCTGTATTTTTATCCAGTTTCAGTATAATTTTAAATGCCTTTCTGCTACAGCTTGGACATCGTGACGCTCCTCTAAGACAAGAGAAGCTTGGATACAAAGCCATTCAAGTTTTGAAGTCTTCTCCATTAGGCTATTGTGAAAAAGGTGAGAAACTTTCTCCATTTTGTTAGTCATGGTTTGAGAAAAAATTATATACTGTGCTTCTTATGAGGAATTATTATTTGGGTGTGTCTCTGCACAGGATTAAATTACCACCAAGCTTAGAACCAGAGTCTGCTGCTTTTGAACACACCTAAACCCTATGGCGTGGCCACCGAGTGTGGCACTGCCAGTGATATTGAAGGTCAAAAGCTGACCTAAGAATAGTGGGCTGCACAGAGTATGGCAGCATTAGCATTTCTGTAATTACATGTAATGGAAGACACCTGGTGTCCACTGTCAAGCTGGAGGACTAAGACCAACCATGGCGCAGCCTTGAGAGTAGCATCGTAGGAAGGCTATGTAAAGAAAGGATGGGTTGAACTTTGCTAAAGTTATTAAATTATTTTAGTTAAACATGCTCACTTTGTCTGCGTCTTAAATGGTAATACCAGTCATATAATAAGATTTTTGGTAAGGATATTAATGAATTAGTCAAACTTGAAAAATTCTATACAACTAATCAAGCTCTAACAAACAATATTTGTGATAGTAGTGACTGAACCCATTCAGGAGTAGTAGAGCATTAATAAGGATGCTAACTATATATAGTATATATTAATGTAATATATATAAGTAGATAGTGTATATATGTAGTATATAAAGGTAATCCTGCCTGTAAGTGGAAGTCTTTTTGTAGGACAAAAAACCTTTAACATTTTTTCTGTATTAATGAAAAGGAGCATAAGGCAGGGAATTTCTTCTGTGTCTTCTAGAATGGGATGTTTGCAATGCGATGTTAATGTACACAAAGGCATATATCCCATAGGTCTGCTTTTAGCTCTAAAATGCATTGTTTTGAAAGCATGAGGAAACCAAATTTTGTTCAAAGATTACAGTAGGTTATAAATCACATAGTATCCTTATTATACTGTTTAGCTAATTGACTTTATAAATAAGCTGCTACCGGTTTGGTCCAAAAAAAAGCTGATAACAGTATTTTGGAAAAAAAACCAAACCCATGTGAAAAGCTTATATATGGAACTTACTGGTAGGCCTGACAGATGGTTCCCAGTTATTCAGCTGTATTCTGTCACCCTGACAGGAATGTTCTTTACATTAGCCTTGAATTTTCCTGTATGCGCCCAATGAGAACACCCAGTAAAATCGTAGCCTACTGGAGAGTGGACTAACCTTTATCACATCATCTGTGCTTAAATGGGCTTTGAGGGAATTTACCAGTGACCTTGGCTGGAATTCTTCTGGGCTCAATTTGTGACAAAATAAATTCATACTTGTTTAGGATTCTCACTAAGAACTGCACCACATACTGTTACTGTTTTCTTTCCATTACCTTTGAATGTGGTGCTTGATACTGATTAATTGCCTCTCCTTTCTGCTTGCCAGGTGCATTTGCCAGGTCTCATCTCTGATAACAGACGCCACTATCTGTCTTTCTATACTTTTTTTATGTTACTGAATTAACTCTTTCTGCTTTAAAAAATTCATAGCCTAAATAATTTAACTGAGCCTGGGCGTGTGACTGAGGGGCTGGGGCTACAGCCATAAAGGCTCATTAAGGTCACTTGCTCTGCAGACCGTCACTTCTCATCCCACAGCAGCAGGATTAACTTAATGAGATACATTCAGAAATGTTATACTGATACAGGCAGTGTAAGGGTCAAGCTGATAAAATATGGTGAAATCGTAGCTTCATTGGCGTAATTCCAGTCCTCATATATTCACACCACAAACAGTTACGGTCCATGCTTGCTATTTTTGCTTCCACCTGCTTCCTTCAGCATTATGCTCGGAGCTAGAAAGTGGGTCTGAAATTGATTCCTGTCAATTTTTATTGTTCCTGAAAAAAAGGAGATCATATTAATCCAAAATATTTATAAATAATTTGCTATTTATTTTTATTTACTGAATAATGCTCATTACCCTGAATCTACTCTGAATGTGCATGAAAATGACTCTTCAAATATGTTATCAAAATGCCAAGATCCCTTTTTCATATTCCATTCTTGTTAGCACACAAACATGAACTTGATAATAATGTACCTTCATTAAAAAAAAAAAAAGTTTGTGATTACAGATTGCAATGGACACATAGGGAAACAACTTGTATTGTACAAGTTCTATTTGTTGCATGTCCTGATGGGTTTTTCCCCTCTATTTTCTCCTTTTCTTTGTTAAAATGAATGTAATGTACTTTATGATTGAACACAATCACTGTAAAAGATATAAATTTTCCCCCTCCTTGTGTGGTTTCATTTAAAATAGCATTGGGAGCAATTTCTCTATTAATTTATGACTCTCAATCTGTTGACCTTGATGATGTTATTGTTTGACGAAGGTGTTTTCAGGTGTCTAAATTTGTGGTGTTAACAGACTGGAACTTCGTAAACATGCTTTTCAGTTTCCCTTTGTGATGATGTTAGGTAGTTTAAAAAGAAAAGTACTGATCCCCAAAATAATACCATTTGATAAATAAATAGCTGTTTGGTTTGTTGTTTTTTTTTATTGGCCCCGTCACTGGAACTATTAATTGAAAATAATGCTAGAGGTATCTTTGTGATGTTTATGCTGAGTGAGGGACCAAGATAAACCTATTTTATTAAGCTTTATGAAAACAAGAGTTGGGGATAGTGTCTGGGTCAAATATGAGTTGTTTTCTTGTTTCTTCTGAGAGAATGAAGAAAGCTTTCGAAAACCCACCTGGCTAAAATATTGTCTTTGATTTGATTATCCCAAAGACAGAGCATATTTTCTGAGGAGCTAACAGAGTGTGATCACCATCTCACCTGTGGTTGAAGTATTTAACCTTATGTAGCCCAAGACTTATTTTAAACCCTCCTTCACTTTCCAATTTGTATTCAGTGGGGGACTGAGAAAAATGAGAATGGAATTAATCCTGTTCTAAGACTGATAAAAATCTAGACATCTTCTTTTACATCTTTTTCCAACTGTACGTGCCTTAATAAACTCTTTAAACTCTGACGAAGCTTTGAGAACTGTCAGATACAGTTGACAGTTGACTCGATCCCCTCATCCAGATACAGATCTGGATGAAGGGATTGAGTGCACCCTCAGTAAGTTTGCAGATGACACCAAGTTAGGTGGGAGTATGGACCTGCTGGACAGGCTGGATTGGCTTTGCAGAGGGTTCTGGACAGGCTGGATTGATGGGCTGAGGCCAATGGGATGAGGTTCAACAAGGCCAAGTGCCGGGTCCTACACTTGGGTCACAACAACCCCATGCAGCGCTATGTGCTTGGGGAGGAGTGGTTGGAGAGCTGCCCGGCAGAAAAGGATCTGGGAACTTGGTCCTTGGTCCAGGTTGGTTGACTGTTGGCTGAACATTAGCCAGCAGTGTGCCCAGGTGGCCAAGAAGGCCAACAGCATCTTGGCCTGTGTCAGGAACAGCATGGTGAGTAGGACTTGGGAGGTGATCATCCCCTGTACTGGGCACTGATGAGGCCCCACCTTGAGTACTGTGTCCAGTTTTGGGCCCCCTACCACAAAAAAGACATTGAGGTGCTGGAGTGGGTCCAGAGAAGGGCAATGAAACTGGTGAGGGGTCTGGAGAGTAAGTCTAACAAGCAAAGACTGAGGGAGCTGGGATTGCTTAGCCTAGAGAAAAGGAGGCTGAGGAGACCTTATCGCTCTCTACAGCTCCCTGAAAGGAGGGTGTAGAGAAGCAGGGGTTGGCCACTTGGGTTGGTCACTTCTCCCAAGTCACGGGTGATAGGGCAAGAGGAAATGGCCTCGAGTTGCACCAGGTGGGTTTCAGATTGGATATTAGGAAAAATTTTTACACTGAAAGGGTTATTAAGCATTGGAATGGGCTGCCCAGGGAGGTGGTTGAGGCACCATCCCTGGAGATATTCAAAAGATGGGTTGACATAATGCTTAGAGACATAGTTTAGTAATGGGAGTGTGTGTGTGTATGGTTTTCTTTTGTGTTTTTTTTTTATCAGAGTTAGGTTGATGATTAGACTAGATGATCTTAAAAGTCCCTTCCAATGTCGATGATTCTATGATTCTATGATTCTATGATACAGGGAGAAGACAATGGAGAGGAAGGAGGTGGTTGTGTCCTGTTGCACTTTTTGGAAATGCCAGCTTTTCTGCAGAACTTGGAAATATAGGGAGAGAGTGGGTTGTCCCATCCCAGCAATTTCTTATGACCTTATCTAAATATTACAGTTAAGCTTGGTGAAAATTTGTCAAAAGGTAAGTACTAAAAATTACTGTTTTAGCCAAACCACCGCAAAGATTCAGAAAATTAACACTTTTGGAAATGTCACAAGGATAAATTATTTAAAGTATAAGTAGATGCCTTGTGCCTTATTCTCTTCTGCAGGCCTAAGTTTAATATCATGATGCAGTGTAGACTGGGAGTCCCATGTGGCTCAGTCAGGAGGGGATTTGGCATTTTCTGGGCTCTGAAGAGATTTATGACATTAGTTACCTGAGTGGATGTCACTGCAAGGCATAGTTAAAATGTTTCTTAACACAGCTAAGTCATACAGTTTAGGACTGAACTTTTGGAGGTCTGGCTTGGGTTTTTTTCTGAAAAGTAGAAGATTTCCAGTGAACCCAAAAAGAATATTTTCCTGCTTTAGAAGCAGAAGTACCTGGTTTTTTCTGAAAAGCAGATTTCCAGTGAACCCAAAAAGAATATTTTCCTGCTTTAGAAGCAGAAGTACCTGCTATCTCATTAGGAGCTTGGTATCTCTAGACGCTATGCAAATGTATGCCTCATCTACACATCTCCACACAACAGGGAACTTCCAGTATAAAACCAGACCTTGCATCTACTTTCTTTCAAGAGTCTGAAACAAAATTTACATTTGATTTACACAAATCAGAAGTACATCTGTCTCAGACCTTTGCTAGTTGTCAGCAGAGTAACTTACTTGAGGTCTGACAGGGTGAGATTTGAATTAGCTGAACTTCTGAATCTTGATATTTCTCCATTGCTGTTTGTCACTCCTGCGAAGCTCTGATATCCCCCGAGGAATGTCAAAATCCAGTGGACCTTAGACAGAGGAGACAGTCATGAATCCACATTTGACGGTTTTCTCAGCATGTCTTTTTAAAGTTCTGAAGAAAAATTATAACCCAACAGTTTCTGACAAAGAATAGAAAACATTAGAACTAATTAACATACTTTCTTTTTTAATTAAAACGTATTTTAAGAAAAGGAAAGATGTGGAAAACTCTTCTCTCCAATCAAATGAATAAATATGACAAGAATAAGACAGCTGATGCTGGTTTGGAACAGAAGGAGAAAAAAGAGGGCAAAGGAAGGAGAAGCATACAGACACCAAGGGAAAAGAACGAAGAAACAAAACCTACAGCACATTTTGAGGTACTTACATTCTTAATAGACATTTCCCACCTATTTTGCAAGTTATATGACTAAGAAACTTGAATCTTGACTGGTGATCAATGAAGTGGGATGTTCTGTTTTATAAAACAATCAGGCAACAGTCCTAAGTCAAACGCACTCGCATGAATAATGACCATATAAAACCTGCTAATATATTAATTATTATAGTGCCTCAGACTGTGAAACTTTACATAGAATTAATTATCACCATGTTAATGAGTGGTGTAATGATAAATACAGAGTGGGTAAGTTCATTTGTTCAGTACATTTGAGGAGGTAGGTATTCATTATAGTGCTAAAATTAGAAGTGAATAACCTCCATTTTCCCACAGTTCCTCTCATCTGCACTATTACTGTTAGCGATTGCACTGCGCTGTGGATGCAAATAATTACAAGCTGTTCATTAACAGATATTAGCTGTGTCTCTGTTCCATTTTGTGTTAAGGTGTCTGAGAGTAGTGCCACTATTGTCTGGCATTTCTGTACATAAGAAGAATTTTCTGAAATATTTGGGGAAAACAAAGAGTGGAATCTTCACAGTTTCTTGGCCTCCTTCAGTCTTTGATGCTTATGAACATCCATCAGACCTAGCAAAAATAGCAACCTGAATCTAGAAATGCCTTATTTTCAACAGTCATGGGCCTGCTGCTTTAATTAATGTTTTCAGTACCCAGGAGCCAGTTTACAAAATCAGCTTCAGCAGATTACAATCAGCAGAGCCTCAGTAATGAGAAGGTAAAGCACAGTGACATCTGAATTTCACGGCAACCCAAAGAAAAATCTGACCTCATATTTGTACACTGAGTTTTGAGCACTGTGCTTGGTATTCAGCAAGACTGTGTGTCACGAGGCCAGACCAGGGATAATGTGCCTCCATCTTTTAGGATAAAGGTTTTAACTTCTGGGGTTGGAAGAGTGACAAAGGTGAGAGCTCCATTGGGAGTGGGCATGTGGGGTGTCATAAAGGAAGGGGTACACCACAAAAAGATAAGACCCTTTAAAACATCATTCTGGACAGTGCTGAGGGACCTGAGTTAATGCTCTGTCCACATCCAGGGGAAGGGCCAGGGCCAGGCAGCCCATCATCAGCTCCACTGCAAGTGTAGCTACCCCGAGCCTATTGCTCAGCCTTTGCCCAGGTTCCTCACTCCATCTTATTATTTTCTCAAATTATTTACTTTCTGCACTTTTTACCTTGTTTATGTCCACTCTATGGTACTAGAGACTTTTTTGGTGATTGAATGCCAAAGTAAATGCATGGATGAACATATTGCATAAGTTTCTCCTCAGACAGGACTTTTTCAGCCTGTCAGCTGCTTTCTTTCGTTGCAAACTTTTATTTTTTTTCTATACTTTTTATAAACTCTTACAGCTCTTCCACGTTGGCTTATATATCAGTATTCAGCTCTTTGCTGAACTTTTCATAAGTAACACTAACTCAGCTGTTGCATTTACCTTTATGTATAACTTTGATTTCCTTCTTATTAGAAGGCAGACCTTCATGTCACATCTGAGACATTCTGATAGTCTTTAAAATAGCAGTATTCTGTGTGATGGCTTTTCCTCCTTCCCAGGATTACTTATTACAATGGAATTTTTCAGTCAGAACCAGTACTTTATAAGGTAGATATTATTTTAATTTTGTTACGGTCTTTTAAATTATTATATAACTGGTTATCTGTTACCATCTACAGGTCATTTGCTTTCATAGAATCGAGGACATGGCATATAAAATCAAACAATATGTTTTGTTTGCTTTTCTTATTGTTTGACATTCCCCATGCAGCTTGAATAGGCTCACCTGGATGGTGATGCTTAAGCCTGTTCTTAACAGCAACTGAAGTGTTGTATATGGGACTTGCAAGGACTTAATTAAAAATATTTCACAGTTGATTCAAGTGTAAGGAAAAAAGTAAATCTAGGAATGGCAGGGGACAGTAAGGACAAAATATTTTGTTTAAATGGCCTGAGCTTAAAATGAGCTCCAATTAGGAGGATCAAAATCCTATCCATCATGTCAGATAGTTTCATCCAAACCATGAAACCAAAAATGTGTAAAGCACCCATTGAATATAGCAAGACTGGAAATCAGACACTCTGTTCATTACCCAGCCAGTGGAGCTGGAAATCAGACTTTGCTCTTTAATGTTTCTATCACAAAGCAAGAGCAGTGAATGGATCTAATCCTCCCAGCCAGTTCCTTCCTTCTGTGCATGTTTGCTAGCATTTAGTAACTCCCATCACTCCCCTCACCCCCTTTTTTTCTTTTAGTATGTTGGCATCAATACCTTTTATTTAAATGGTTCAGTGTGAGCAAATACGCCCTCTTTGTCCGGATTTATATTGCAGTCCCCAGCAGAGAACAGAAATACACAGAAAACAGTATGTTTGCATCAGTGTGAGCAAATATGCCCTCTTTGTCCAGATTTATATTGCATCCCCAGCAGAGAACAGAAATACACAGAAAATGGTTGCTCTGCTGTATGACACCATTGTTAAGCCATTTTAATCCTGAAAGACCCAATGAAGAACCACTTTTACTACGGCACCAGACTGAAGTTACAGGCACAGAAACAACTCCATTGCATATAATGATTCAAGGAATTTTACTACAGCACCAGACTGAAGTTACAGGCACAGAAACATGGTGAGCAGCTAGAAGATAAGTAAGGTATAAGGTGATGCCACTATCAATAAACCACCTGAGGGAAAACTAATTGTCTTTGCTATCATTCTAAAAACTGCCCCACACTTAAAAAAATAAATAGTCAGAGCAGATATATCATACACATCACACTGGCCCACTGCCTAGACTAGTGAAGCACTAAGAAAGATGTTTTGATTTTTTACATCGTTAGTCTCAACAGTAAATCTGCAGGATATTTTTTAATTAGCAGTAATATATTTCGGATAGAAAACATTTAAGGCTTTCATTACATATGTACAAGAAGCTGTGTTTTTTTGTCAACAATGATAAGTCAAACAGCTTACAGTGAAGCTGCATGGTAACAACACAGAAATGTACAAAAACATTTTGCTTCAAGGAAATTGTAACACTTTATAAGCAAAAAATAATAAGACTACTTACAAGAAAAAGACTTAAATCCCGAAGTGATGAGGCAGCACAAAGGGAAGAGTAAAATGCTACGGAGGGAGCGCATGGTGTGAAAAATGAAGTTGTATTCTCTGAAGAAGAGTGTGTGTGTGTGCATATGTTTCTGAGTGATATAATTTTTAAATGGTCCACCTTTTCCTTACAGAATAAACTAAATACATTTTACCTTATTGTGAATTTCTGGGCTTAATGCTCTTAACACAGGGAAAAATACTATGCAAGGTGTCCTTTTTCTTTAAAATAAGACTAATATATCCCTTCCTCCATAATGAATGCAAATCTAACATGAAGGAGTTCTTAACATTTGTTTATCAAAATACATTATTGATGTTATACTTAGAAATGAAGCACTTATTATTATTTCTGTTAATCTCTTTCCTCACCACATTCACTTCTTTCTCAACTACTCGGACTCTAAGATCTTTGGGATGGGAACTTTAGTTTCTTTATTAGACTTCCACCAAACTCTGCAAGACTCTGGGCTCTGAAAATATTACAGCTGCACAAAACATACTGTTGCCACTAAGGTCTTTCTCCATTTTAGGTGATTCATATCTCCATCAGGCCCTCTGCTTTAATATAAAATGTGTTCACAATAGCATTATTTTCTTTCCAGCATCTTAGACCAACCGTGAACTATTTTAACTCAGCTCTTCCCATTTTTTCCCACAACTGGTAGCTTCGCCAACCAGCATTAGCATCTTACATGGAATGAAGCCAGTAACTTACATGTTTGGTAAAAGCAGAATTTGCTCTTCAGCTCATTAAAGTAATTCAGTCTGGATCTACACCAGAGTTATTCTGATCAGAATTTAGCCTGACATACTTAGTTGTCAAGGGTATTGTACATTCGGGGACAGGCTATTACAATGCAAAAGCAACACAGCAAATACCATTTGGTTTACTTGGCATTTTATCAGTTGTTAGCAATAATTTTCATGCAGCAGAGGCCAATTGAAATTGCTGATGCAATAAGTGATAATCTTCTTGATATGAGATGAATAGGACATTTTAGATTTAGTACTAAAGTAGAGAATAATTTAGTCTCTGTTATAAAAGAAAATGCTAAAATTAAAAAAAAATGTTAATGCAGAATTAACTTGTCAGAGCTGTATCTGCCTATGAATCATGAAAAGAGAATTTAATCAATTAATATCAATTAATATCATAAGTCATGAGTAGCTGAAGCAATGGAGAAAATAACATTGCTGCAAAGGCCTGTGGAAAGCTTCAAAAATCATCCTTTTCCCTTCTGGTGTCTTTGCCCAGGTATGTTTAGCAGTTCTCTTCTTAACTTGGTAGTGCTTATCCTGAATTTGGAAGTGAAAATTCATTCACGCCCATTGCCTGAGTTATTCATTGGTTTATTTCTAAGTTTGTCTATCTGAAGCTGAAGTAATCAGGACCAAATTTCTGCAAGGAGATTTTCTTATACCCTCATTTCATCTCACCATCATCTTATCTTGCTCTGGAACCAGAGCTCTGCTTTACACGTTTCATTTCATAACCCTACACAGTGTGTCAGGTTAATTTTTATTTAATTTTGTTGTCAATGCATGAGAGAGATCATTTGACTTTCTATTTCCTATGCTGGTATTTCTGGACCCGCTGAGCTCCTTTCCCATTGACGACAAGTTGTGGTCATGGAGTGACAGCAAGATCCCCACCAAACACACCAGAAGTTGGCACATGCTCTACTCTGACCGCATCTTCTCCTGATTGCGGGCGCTCTGCAAAGCTCTGCCACGCTGTGGGACTTGTCTTTTCGCTGCCAAGAACCTGCTCTTTTCTCCCCAGCTCTCTCAAGGCTCAAAGCTTCTTCACAATAATGTCTCTTCCTTCCTGAAATATTGCCATACAATCATCCGTGTTCAAACTAGAGTGTATGCTTATGGGTACAGCCTTCACTGTTTTTTTTAAATCCTATATATGCTAAATCATCCATACTAATCTAAATGCAGTTAACAGAGCTGTGCATACACAAACTGCACACAGAGCATGAAAACAAATATTTCTATAGAAATGATCGGTAAATAAGAAGTCTACAATTACTTTCTAGTTCTTCTGTGGTAAGAAGGTGTATTTGTCTTCATTTTGTGAGTCTCTTGGATTGTCTTCAAACTTCATTTATTAACCTATTTACTTTTTTCTGCCTATGTAGCAATTTTCACTCCTGGGTTGCATTCGTGTTGGCCAGGCCCCAGATTAATTTAACCCATTTAATCCTCTGTTTCAGCCATGCCTTTTATTTTGAGGAGTAAGGAATGTGCAGTTTTAACATCAAATGCATATTTATTTAATTAATTTCCAGACAGAAGGATCAATGCAGTAGTTGAGATCATCTGGTATATGTTTGCAAGATCCAGCTATGATTTTCCACCTTGGAACTCATCCAGTCAAAGAAACCCCTGACCTACAAAATTTCATGGTATAAACCAGGGAGAGCAATCTGACATCAGATGGCAATGTCTACTTTTCAGTATTTATCGCTAGCAGTTGCAAAGGCTTCTGAAGGTACCTGAAAGGACCTTTTAGTAGAGTTCCTTCCCCAAACTGTCACTGCTTAAAGAAACCATAAAAAGAAAGTACATGACAGAATGTTTCAGGATGCAATGTAATGATAGGAAAAGGTTGCTCTGGTGATCTACCATTTAAAACTGAATTATCCAGTTTTCACAGGTCATGTGCCTTAGTTTCCCCATCTGTGAATAACAGTACATACCTTTCTCGCTGGGGAACTGTGCACTTTAATTAATCAACAATTGTAGATTGCTATATAGAGCGGAGCAAACAATCTGGAGTGAATAGTTTATTCAATGAATTTAGCCTGCTTGCAGAAAATCCTCGAGCAGATGGTGTTATCAACTACAGAGGAAAAAAGCAAAAAATCACCCCAGTCTGAATATTTCTGCTTTGTTTTATTTCACTTACAGAATCTTCAGCCCCAGGGAAGCATTTCTCAAGGATGAGGAACCCTTTCTTTACAGCAGTCTAAGAACCTCCTTCAAAAACCCAATGCTCATGGGGCTGCCGGAGCTCCCTCTCCATGATTCCCAAGGAGGTAGGTGGAAGAGCCTTCCATATGCAGTTTGACTGATTGAGGACCACTGGGGACTATCCACACTTCAGGGAAGATTTTACCATATCCAGAAAGCCTTTTTAACCATCTTGTCTTGGCTGAAGGCTTCTGATAATTGGATAGTCTCTTTTTGATATCGGGGACTGAAATATGTATTTCCAAGGATAACAGAAAGGTAGCCAATCCAGAGTGCTTTTTACTTTGAAATATTACAAAATTCTATATATCCTGCAATTTAGCAGTGATGTATCACATAAATTCACTGCTTGCTCTTCAATAGAACTTAACTTCTTTGAAAGTGTTGTGCCTTATTTTATTTTCCTTTCTTTTTTTATTTGTACTCCCCTGAAGTTAAGGTTTATATGAATTTTCAGAAAGATACTTTATAAAATACAGTGTTATGCCAGTCACTGAATAGCAGCCAACACATCAAAAGAATGACTGTGTACTACATTATGTGGACTATATCTTGAACTGCAATTAATAACCTTGCAATGGCCTAATCACATAGTATTTGACAGCTAATGGTTAGTGTGATGATGTGGACTGTCACACACAAGCATTCAACCTCCACTCTGAAAGTAGACAAGATGTTAGCTTACAGCTAGATGATATAAAGGATTTTGCTGCTGAGTTAGAACTTAGATGGGCTTTAGTTTCTTAAGTCTGAAACTGAATTACCTTTCTCTCCCTTTATTTCTTCTAACAGTGAGCCATATAGCTCTACAAGTACCTGAAACCCACAGAAGTCCTTATCCTTGATACATATCAATCCTGGGCAGCCCCAAAGGGTCCTGGTTTTCCTTCAGCAGCAAGGAACTCTTACATGTCTGATCCCAAATCTGTTTTTAAAGTCCTGAACATCTCTGTGTGTCAGCTCCTTATAGTAAATGTAGAAATTTCCTTTGCTTCTCAGGCTTCACATGAAGTTATGCTAGAGATTATGACATGCTTAGTGCCTATGGTGATACATGTTACATTGAGATATGTTTGAGAATAAAATGAATATTCCTAATCAAATGATAAAGCAAACATGCTTATTTGAGTTGCAGATGGGAGAAAGAGTTAGTTAAAGGCACGTCAGTGAAAAATAAGACTTGGAAATGTATTTTGACCTCAAGTTCTTCCTCACAAGCCATCTGTAAAGGAGAAGTTAATTAGTAATAAACATAATTAGCAATTATGAGTGAAACGAAACGGATGTTTTGTTTCACAGATTGCTTGAAAAAAAAAAAAGGCCTCATGGCCAAACACCATTGGTAAGACTAATGTTGTCAGTATTTATTTTAAGAAAGCTTGAAAGCGGCAAATATGGCTGTCTTTCCTGGTCAGTGCAACACATTTCACTGACTGATAGCTTTGTTTCATGCAAGGACAGGGGGGTGGAGTGGGATGTAATCCTGTACACAGTTTCACTGTTATTCCTCCAAGCATCATGGAATTTATAAATTATTGCACTCAAAATTACCATCTACTGTATGACTTTATACCTCATTAACAACAAAAAGCTTCTTGGATTCAGCAGAGCCACTGTCAGGGAAAGCAAACTCTGGGAGTAGCCAGGTACAGAGTTTTCTGCTTTCACTGCATAGTTGAAGTCAGTCAGCATCTGACATGGGTTGTTAAACTCAGCATGGAAAGGTGGAAAAAAGCTTCATAGGGAAGTTAACCCAGGCTATCGTTTCTCTGACTGGTCCAAATTTTCTTTCTTAGGCTCTAAAATGTGTCTGGATTCCTCCCTCAAAACTCCTGGCGAAGTGCATCATGGTGAAGTCTAATTAAAGCAAAATGAAAACTTTTATCATTATTGATTTTGGAAAGATTAGGTCTAGAAAGAAGACAACACATCTTTGGTTTGGAAGACAAAGGACATCTTTGGTTTTCTGCATGATCAGGTAAAAGTTGGCTTCTCATAACCGGGGCCAACCACCTCCAGGAAGCAGACTGTCATTCATTTTACTATTCCATAAGCCACAGTCTTGTCTTAGAATGCTATGACAGCTTCAAATGATGTTCATGTACTTTGAGACTGCTCATGGTTATGTGAGTTTTGTTGAATTTCATTTTTTGTATTAAAAGGTTATTTGAAAAATTAATTACGAACTTCTGTGAAAAGCTTTGAAAGTAAAACCACCTGAGTAGCTTTTGGAAAAGAGGACTGGTTTTACATCTGCATCTGTGATTTTCAGCATCTTCCATTGTACGCTGCTGCCAGTGGTGGCAAACATACTGGAGGTGGAAGTTGATTTTACTGGAAACCCAGCACAATACACATTTGTTAGTTCCTGGCCATGAGAAATGGAGAAAACAATCTCTGATCAGGCCTTCCAGCATGACCCATAATAGATGAAACTCTGCTTTCCTGAAGGAAAAGTCATGACATTGTCCTGAAGCTGACGGCAGTCATCAATGAGACTCTTCACCAAGGTGCACTTTATTTCTTTTCCCTTCTTCCTGAGTTTTTGTTTTTATCCCCTTTTTCTGCCATAGAAGTTGACAAGATGTAACTTTCATCTTTATTCAGTCTTAGACGATTTTATTTAAATTTTAATAGACACTCAGAGAAAGAAAAATGTTCTGTATCACAATGGGAAAAGCTAAAAAAAAAGGTAGTGGAGGCATGCATCTGCTAATGATATGGACATTTTTGAAATTGCTAAATATACAAATACCAAATAAGCAATGACTCTTCATACATCTTAATTAAGATAATTATTCTCTGGATTCCAGATGTTTTAAAAAAAAAAGGCTCCAGGCAAAATTATGTTTTTGGTAACATTGGAATAACATTTAAAATTTGTTTAAATTAGTGATTTAGTCATATTTAAATAACTAAATTCAAGTGCAGAAACCTGACTGTCGTTCTTTCACAGCATGTGTCGGGTTGCATAAGCTGGATATAGCTATAGAACATGTGTGCCCTATTAGATCTATAGCTAAGGAAAGTCTTAAATGTATGCTTTTTCTACCAATTTTTTCTGGTTGATTCTATTTTGAAATGAGCCTAAGCTTTATTAAGGAAACAACTAGTGTAAATTTAGTCATAATTTAAGGTCTGGAGAATGTGATGAAGATGATGAAGAACTAGACAGTGTGTGAGCTGATGTGATCAGCAGTTACATGTCAAAAATCAATTTTGCAAAAGCACCTTTTAATCCCCAGTCAGTTTAGAAAACATAAGAGCCAGTACATCTAGATGGCTGATGGTGGTGTGGTGTTGCCACAGCTGAGCTAGCTTTGGTTATGGAAGAAGTCTACTTGAGTTGACTAATCTACCACAACGTCACTGACAGCCCCTCATCGTGGTGTTAGGCCTCGACTTTCAGAGTCAGCTACATGACAGATTCATTTCCTTAAATGTATTTGTCTTCTGCTTGCTGGTATAGAGTACCTCTATGGTTTGGAGAAGTGTCAATTCTCACCCTTGAGTAAAAGTCTACACTGGCACTGGTTTCAAGCACTGAATAGTTCTAGAATCTAGACTATTTCCTCATGGATTTTCTCACCACTGTGAGACACCACTGTGATGTCTTCTGCTTCACATAGACCAAAGCTTGGAAGCCTACCTTCTTCCATTATTACCTTGTCCTTCTTCTCTCTCTGTAGACAGTTCTGTTGGCCTCTGCATTGTCCGTATTCTAGACTGCACAGTCTCAGAAATGCCTTCGTATGCTCACCGATATAAAGCCCCTGCAACTGTGCCCTGTTCTGGAGCCCTGCAGTCCTTGGAAGCTCTGCCATGAAGGTAATAAAACTACTTTGATTTGCTTTAGAAAGACATCGAAAGTTAACATAGATGAAAAAATGCATAGCGATTGCACAAAAATCCACTTTGCCGGGATTAGACTTCAGTATAGTTGATTTTTAGCAATAAGGTACATAAAAGACTTCCTAGGCACTATAATTTTCTATTAAGACAGCTGAAGTATGCTGGGTTTAATTTTATCACCAGTTTGGTTTTGTAAGAATGTTTCAAATAGTTTAGACTATACACAAAAAATAACAACTTTTCATGCAAAGGTCCCCCATTTAATGTCTTTAAACTTAGCACTAAACTCACACTTACAGGACCAAACAATGTTATTTCCTGTGGAGGATTTTCAGAAGGACAGTCCAAGAGGGCTGTGGTGTATATATATCTGGGACCCTGGAGACACAACAGGACATCAAAGCAAGTAGTAAATAACAGATGAAAATCTCTGTTGTCCTCACAACCTATAAATTCCAGGCAAAAGTATATGGAAAATGCAGTGCAGTACATACTGCCCTGTGATACTAGAAAATGATGAGTGCAGTGCAGTACATACTGCCCTGTGATACTAAACATTCCTAGTAGGGCTGCAGTTTTACTAGTAAATACATTACAGATTAGGACTTATTGTGTTCACAAGTTATGTTCCCTATTTTGTTTTCCTTTTGGATATTCTTCTACTAGTTTGTTCTTATTTGGAGACTCTCCTGAACAACAAAATAAGGGAAGTTGCACTTCTTTTGAGGGACAACTTGACTTATACACACGTACTAGTTTATGCTATTCTGGAGATGAAAATCAACCTTCTGGCTGCTATTGCAGCCATGAAAGTGGAGTCAAGCTGCATCTAAATGAAAGCTCATATAGATGTATTATATCATCATGTAATCCAGTTTTAAATTTTACCAAAATTTCATATAGAATAAATGTATAGAGATCCACTGATGTCAGTTTGCCATGCTAATTTGCTCCAGTTAAAACTATATTCGTAAGTCTGAGCTTTCAACCACCCTTGCATGACTGCCTGTGTATCAGCTTTTGTACCATCTGAACTAAAAAAACCTGGAACCTGAGACATGTAGAGATATTGCCTACTTCACTGAGCCTCAAACCAAAATGTAACTAATTTTAACTTATTTGTTTCTATGTAATATTTTATTCCAGGTTTTCTTTTCTGGCTTCTAGGGGTCTGGCTTTGAAATAGCTCCTAAACCCTTATTCCAAAAGCAGCAGCATCTGCATGCCTTTGTTGCCAGAATCTTCTCCATAAATTTAATTAAAATAAGCCACACAATTTCCTTTAGCCATTCTCAGCTCCATGGTGACATTTATTTAAGGGATTGCAGATATTTCTATATGCTTTCTAACACCTAACAATTGTGTTCCTCACTATGACTTCCTGTCTATCCACTGAGAAATCCTGTGGCACCTCTGGGTAAGGTTCCTTGTGTATTGTAGATTCTTGAAAAAGTGGGACTTCATGTTCATACAGTGTGGTATTACAGATAAATGGAAATCTGTGAAATCACGACTGGAACAAAGCAAGCACAAATTAAGAAAGCATTAGCACAATCTGCAGCGCTTATCCAAACGGTACCCAAACAAGGCCTGCACAGAAGCCAGATTGGGTCACAAATCAGGAAACGCAGGCAGTAAGAACAATTTACAGTGGTGGAGACCCCAGAGAGCACATTAAACTCACTGTATAGTTAATCAAGAGAAGGAGGAGGAAGTACCAGAAATCTTTCAAAAAAAAATCAAGTCTCTCTGCTGTGGCTGATAGACTTGGAAAAACAAAACATTGTGTTTAGGTAAGATTGGGTCACAAATCAGGAAACGCAGGCAGTAAGAACAATTTACAGTGGTGGAGACCCCAGAGAGCACATTAAACTCACTGTATAGTTAATCAAGAGAAGAAGGAGGAAGTACCAGGAATATTTCAAAAAAAAATCAAGTCTCTTTGCTGTGGCTGATATACTTGGAAAAACAAAACATTGTGTTTAGGTAAGTGATGAAATCCTATGATTATTTCTGTTTCAAATTTTCCTTCATTTGGAAGTTTACCTATATCAGTAAGTGCTGTGGAGCTTTTTTTTTTTTAAAATGTTGCTATTATTTTATGTTGAAAATGATACTATAGTAGGTCATAGTATCCCAAACTCAGGCCCTTTTCTGCAGAAACTCTGAGAGTAATCGCTAGATTCTGAGTGGCTATGAATCTATTGAAATGGTTTCTTCTTGTGAACACTTCCACTTGTCTAAAAAATTGCAGCAATAGTTTGAAATTTCAACAGGTACTTAAACTTTTTGGGTCTATGGATTAGAGCTTACTTGACACACATTTGCGTGTGCAAGAATTGGCAGCAGAACTTAGCAAATGGACTTGGCAACTGAGCTTTGCAAAATATTTGCTTGCAGCATAGAAGTCATCTTTTGCTTTCATTTTGATTTTTACCTTTTCAGGTAAAAAGTCCATATTACTTTCAAGTAATATGGAATATTCTTCTTTCAACTGACAGTCATTGAGACTACGTAAAACATCGATCTGTGGGTTTCTTCTGCATGCCATGAACATTTTGGGACTATGGATTAGAGCTTACTTGACACACATTTACGTGTGCAAGAATTGGCAACAGAACTTAGCAAATGGACTTGGCAACTGAGCTTTGCAAAATATTTGCTTGCAGCATAGAAGTCATCTTTTGCTTTCATTTTGATTTTTACCTTTTCAGGTAAAAAGTCCATATTACTTTCAAGTAATATGGAATATTCTTCTTTCAACTGACAGTCATTGAGACTACGTAAAACATCGATCTGTGGGTTTCTTCTGCATGCCATGAACAATTCAGGGTACATCTTGCAAAACTTGCAAAATAAATAAGAAGGTACATCTTGCAAAACTTGTTCTATGATGAGATTGTATGTCACATGACGAGATATTTAGTAATCTTAAGCTGAATGTAGTTTTGTCTGCATTAGTTTTATTTTCTTTAAATCAAAAAAATCTGAATAGAAACATTTTGCACGGCATTTTTGGCACTGAATGTAGTTTTGTCTGCATTAGTAGAATTTTATGAACCATGATCTGTTTTGTTTCCTTTAAATTAAAAAAATCGGAATAGAAACATTTTGCACGGCATTTTTGGCTCTAGTTTGGAGCTTGATCTCATATATTTGGAGGTTTTAATAATTATATGTTGATTCTGAAAAACGGAGTGATTAATAACTTATTAATTGGGTCTAAAATGCTCTAGTTTGGAGCCTGATCTCATATATTTGGAGGTTTTAATAATTATATGTTGATTCTGAAAAACGGAGTGATTAATAACTTATTAATTGGGTCTAAAATATAAACTTGTGAAGACCTTTTTCTAGAAAATAGTCTTAGTAATAGCAGAAGCAATTTATTTTTTTTCTTACTCAGAGATTTGAAAACATTTAGTGGGAAGACAACAAAAGGTGCTGTGAAGGGAGATGGGAAATGGCAGCCATCCAGTGATTTTCTCATGATGAGTTTCAGAGACAAGAGCATAAAAGCCCACAGTTGTAATTGTGATCCCTGAAAGGTTACTGTTGTGGGAAACTATTTACCCTGAAAGTTTCTCACCACTTTGGGCATGCATTCTGCAAGAAACAAGTTAACAGAAGACCTTTAAGTCATGAATAAAATTAGTAGGGAAAAAATGTTTATCATCAGACCATGATACTTGCTTTATCCTGAGATTTGAAGGGAAGGGAGCTATTGTTCAAACAATTCCCAGAAATTTTGTTCCAATTCCAGTTCTGTTCAGTTTGATAAATGGCATTTCCTAGTCCTCAGTGCAGCTATAGCTCAGCTTCTCAAGATAGGTAATCAGGCTCAGTTTCAGTAACATAAAATGCTGGATTTTATCTTTAATTAAAAGGAGGTAACAGAATATATCCTGACAGATTTCAGTGTGCTTATCAGCAGAAGACAAAAGTATATCTATATTGCTAACAGGCAACTGGCATGAGGATTGTTGGTTTAGTCCTGTCAAGGAGTTTCCACTAGCATTATGTTTTCTGTAAGCAAGTTTCTTACTTAAAGAGGCATCAGAGAAACGATAGCTCATTTCTGAAGGAAAGTAGAAGGACTTTGCCTTCTGTCTCACTGGGGCTGCTTGAGGAGGATGCCAGCCTGCCCTCATCCATAAGTTCAAAGAGGAAAAAGTCCATTACAGTCTAAGGAACCGCCTCAAACTAGCAGGTTTATGCTTTTCTTAGATGTGGCTGTCCTACATGAGAAGATTAACACAGTACAAATATGCTCTTTCTCCGTAAATAGTGGCTTTCAAGTACTCAGTTCAATTTAAAATTTGATTGTTTCATTTTGCTTCTGCTGCTTGTAACTCAAAAGATAAATACAGTCATGCAGTACCCAAACAAGTGTCAAGCCATACTGAAGAGTGTGTTGAGAGCTGCACTCAGAATATCATTAAAAACTCACTACTTTACAAATTGCTTCAGTTTATCTTCTGAGAAAAGTAATATCTGTAATAAAGAAAGTGGTATGGAAACCAACGTTAGCAGAACTATACTTTCATTATTATCTGATATAAATAGGCTCTCACAGTTTCCCTCTGTATTTAGCCCCATCAGTTTTATATTGCTAGGGTTTGCACAGGTGTTATTTGCAAACAGGTGTGTGTATAAGTTTTTCCTCCCTTTGCTAACTGTGCCCATACACCTGAAAATAACGTCTGTGGAAAGACGGTGTCTGTTTAGATTCATGGCTGCGCTAAAAAAATTGCATGAATCTCAAAGTCCCCACCTGCTGAGACTTCACAGCAAATACACACCAAGATATTTTCAGGCATTTATAAAAAGACATGTAGAAAGGCCATGTTACATTGCGAAGATCAGTAGGGTGCCCTGAGCATCATTAGCAGATATGAAGGATGGAAAACATCCATAAGAAGTAAGAGAACTCTTAAACGTAGATAAATAAGAGGTCAGGTAATTCTTAGTTGGGCAGGAGAGAGTGTGTTACAAACGTGATGTTAGAAATAGCAAAATTAACACAAAAATAATGTCTCAAATTATTTTAATTTTCAAGCTGTTTTTTGTTATTGTTTTCTGACGTTTATTGCTAAATACTAATACATGTCCCACAATTTCTCTCAGTTCAGTCTACAGTTAAAACTGCTGCTTATTGTATTATTTCTTACATTAATGTTAAAGAAATTCTATGTGTCTGTGGCTTTTGTGCCAGTTCCTGGTGTGGGGGACACAGTTAAGCACAAGCTCTGCTACACTTGAGTCATAAGGAGCTGTAGTAGAAGCATGGTTTGCCTTATTGGTTAGCTCCATTCTTCCCACATTTCTCCTCATGAAAAATTCCCCTTTGCTTCCAGCTGCAGGTTAGCCTGGAAATTCAGTGCAAGACCTTTAAAAGAGGAGGAAATAAAATGCTCTCCTTTGGGAAGTTACAATGCTGCTCCTCCCTCCCGTGGTTCTGGCAGAGGTAAGAAACATTAAAAGTTTCATGCTAGCACAGGAGGACAACGACCGTGTCCTTTGCAGCGAATCATGGTGATCACTCAGAGAGAAGGAATTTGAAGAAGACTCTTCCCAACAATTTCTTAGCAGGAACCTGTGTAACATCTCAGATAGCTGTGACAGGATCAGTTTAAAACAGAGCTGGATTGGCAGTATGGACTGGAATGTGTCTGGCACTTGCCAAGTGTAATACTAGAAGTCTTGTGTTCCTGGTTCTCCCATTCCAGTACCTTAAGCTCACCAAATAAATAAATAAGAAGTTGAAATATCCCCTGAGAGGTCTCTTGTAGAGATTGAGAGACAGATGCATTAATGTTTTGGTAAGCAGTAGATGAAACGAATGTATACCTGATTACTAAAAGCACATTGGGAAATTGAAACAAGTGATCTGCACAGAGGTGAGAGACTGATGATACTAAAAGCTAAATTGGAGGAAGATTAAGCAGTTTGTGTAGCAGTGAGCGCTGAATATCTGAAAGCATGCATAGAAATTAGGACAGCAGAGTGAAGTGGCATAAGGGAGTCAGCAATATGGCCAGCTGGGGGTTAAATTCTGGCCTCATCCCCAGACACACACACACAGTAAAGGGGTGCTGGCTTCCCATCCTGTACAAGAGGGCTAGCACCTCTGTGAGGACCAGTAAGTGTGAGTAACATTTATAGTTTTCTCATTGGAACGGTTAAGAAGGGGATTCTGTCCCTTACTGGGATTGGCATTAATGTGAGCCACATGAATTAATCAGCTCAATTGGCTAGGGATGCCAATTAATTTTTGGACCAAACCCTGATGAAGTCAACACCACATCCACTGAATTAAATGCCAAATTTCCCATTGATTTCAGTGGTGGCAGGTGTTTCTCTTAGCAGGTGTCTCTGTGCTGCAGAAGGATCATGCACAGACTCCAAAAAATGAAACCAGATAATGGAAGATGTTACATGGGTAAGTGAGAGAGACTCCAGAGCTCAGCAGAATCCATGTCCTGTATTCAATAGAAAACACAGCCAAATAAATGGCAGCAAACATTCACTGAAGAAAGCAGGCATTTGTCTTCAATCACAGGATAAAGGAGGCATTTGTCTTGTGAGGAGGTTGTATGAAGTGGTGGGCCACACTAAAACTGGTAATGAGGTGTTAGAGAAGTTGGTCTGGTGTGAGGTGTCCTTGCCCATGGCATGGGGGGTTGGAACTCAATGATCTTTAAGGTCCCTTCCAACTTGAACCATTCTATGATTCTAACTTACAAACCAGAGAAGGTGCTGATGTCCTGTAACCCAGTACTTTGCAATAGAAGACAGTTCGTCATCAGGCACGTAGTTAATAATACATGTCAGTCACATCTCTCCTCTTCTGCCATAGAAAAGAAAAATGGTGATGATATTTCAGAAAGTCTCAGTGTGATGCAGCTCGAATGTGATGGCAATGACACATGTGCTGGGTTAGGTGACTGTTCATAGCACAGGAATAAACACCTCCTCCAACACATGAGTCTTGAGACCTGTTGCTATTGAAAAACTTTTAGAAATTGGAGGGCAGGGCAACATCCAGTGTTTATCTGGCTATCTGGATAGCTGATACTGTTCTAGACAGACGTAAAGAACTTACAGCAATGGGAAGAACAGCCAAAATCAAGAGAATATAATGGTGCTGACTTGTATAGCTAATGTGAATAAAAAGAAGGAATAGACAATAGAAAAATCAAGGCAATATGAAAATTCATTAAGTGTTGACAGCATTAGGAAATGAGAATAACTTTGTTTATGTTGACTGCTGTAATAAGGAGTAAAAAAAGAAAAGAGATGTTCTGTAGTTACAAAATATTGAAGCTGGCCTTTCAAAGTATCCCAGGGAGAGACAAGCAAAACACCTTATACTCTTTGCCATTAAGGATGTGGAGCGCCTAAAATTTAATTCATATTTTGTCTGATTTGTATTCTGGAATAGGTCTTAATCAAATGAAGCCGTTCTGCTTTGTATGAGAGCTGAGAAGAGGCTCTGGGCGTCCCTGGTGGATGCTCAAACTACAGAATCATTTTCATTTTCTGTCTGACTCTCTAAATATTTGAATAACTTGACCGAGAATAACAAAGCGGTGAACCCCAGAATACTAATTGTCTTTGGGTATTCATTGCAATTGGGCAGTTCTCTGGGCATTCATTTAGGAAGTGTGAGATATGGGTGTTTAAGCCATCACTCATTAGGCAAGGTGAGAAAGGATGCTGGCTTCCCCACTAGTGAACTTTATCTATCTTCAGGCTCATGAGAGTCTGAAGGCCCAAGGTGGTGCCTAAATATTGGATTTAGGGAATTTAACCTAACAAATCGTTCGGGAGTATCCAAACTGCAAGACTTGGCATCCTGCTTAAGACCAAAAAAATGTAATGATATGTGGAAGCTGGTATTTATGAAGAAACACACATATGTCCCATATATTGTAACACACACACATGTAATATGAAAATATGCCCGTCTGAAGGCAGCAGAAGGCATCAGGAAAAAACTTTTTCTTAGTCATACGCATTTTTTCCGAAAATTAAGGCCACATATATAGCTCTAAAGACTAGACTTATACAAAGGAGAAAAAAAAAAAGAAACTGTACTGATTTCAAGGGAAAGAGAGGTGAATTTTAAGATGCTCAAATATTTAAAGTGATAATTTGGCATTATTCCTCACAGTCTTACAGTTCTTTTCCAGATGAATTCATGGAATCAGTTTTGCAGAGGGAAGCTGCAGCAGTCTCAAGGTCTTGCAGTGGTGTTCAATGTACGTGAGCTGCTCTGTTTCATATTCTTACCCAGCCAAAAGATTGTTTGCAATTTTTGTAATTTTATTATTTATCTTTTGCATTCACAGGTTTTCTTAACGCTCCAGCTGCTGAAGCCGTTACCAGAAAGGATGGGTTTCATAAAGCAGTAAGTTTTGTGGTTTGCATCTTAGACAGAAAGGAATGAAAATTTGACCAAGGAGTATATAAGAAGAAGAAATTAAAGGGATTTTTTTTTTTTTTTTGAGTCATTACTTTTAGTGAAGCCGTTACCAGAAAGGATGGGTTTCATAAAGCAGTAAGTTTTGTGGTTTGCATCTTAGACAGAAAGGAATGAAAATTTGACCAAGGAGTATATAAGAAGAAGAAATTAAAGGGATTTTTTTTTTTTTTTGCAGTCATTACTTTTAGTGGCTTCAAGTAATGGCTTTTGAATGTAAGGTAGTAGTACCATAAGCAAGAGAAGCATCACTTAAGTGTTTCATAAAGCAACAGACAATGCAAAAAGTTCTGAGGCAGATCACACAGGCCAAATTCATTCCAATTCAAATTAGATTCTTATAAGCTGAAGTAATCTGACAGATGTTTAGTGTTCATTATGTGGCTATTTTTCTTGATCTGATTTTTTGATCTGATCTCAGCCCTTCTCATCCTGGTCAGCTTTGCCACTACAATGTTTCACATCCTGGTTCTACTCAAAAAAAAAAATTTGATATAACACTGCTGAAGATGGACTTAATCCAGTCCTAACAAGCTAGAGAAAGGTTTGAGTACTAATTCTGGTAACACAGGTCTTCTCTGTGTTCCTGGCGTGGAAGCTTTCTGCTGAGAGAGCTGATGCAGGTGCTCTGTATTCTGAGCACTTATGAGATTTGAACACCTGGTGGGTCCTGGTGCACCACTTAAAATGGCCTGCAGCAGCCTGCTTGTGTCAGAGGCTCCAACACCCTGCCAGGGACCACATTTCCTCTGCTCTCCTTCCATCAGCCACAGGACTTCCCTGCTGGAACCTAGCACGCTTCCAAGCCATAACAGAAGAGCAGTGGGAGATCATTTCACCAGCTACTGAGCAGATTTCAGGATGATCCATCACACATTCTGGTCTTCCAGTAAAAATACTGACTCAGAATAGGAAAATATTAGCCACACAAAGCACTTAATGGGAATTACAGCCTTGTCAGAGTTTAGCATGTAACTGTCTTTATTCATTTTATATTACATGTGTATAACCAATAATTGTCCTTTAAAAAATGTGTTTCTGTTGAGGCTGAGAAGATTCTTATCTTGCATCCTACTTGTGGGATAAGAATCAAAAGGGATCACACAAGGTCATAATGGATTTTCTGCTGAATGTTGTATATTGCTGTCCTGCTGAATATTGTGTATTACAGTCAAATCAATGGTGCCCAACAGAGGTTTTGTTTCAGGATGATGTTACTTTGAACTGAAGAAAACAGGGACTTAGTATTTTTAAAACAGAAAATGAGAGATCTTCAGTCGGTATGGTTAAAAATTAGCTATCAAAGTAGCTGAACAAAATAAGCAAGATCATATTTTGCTACCTCACTTCAACTGCAACAGTCAAAATGCATTACAGGATTTTTCCTTGTTCTGTAAAAGCCACCCCCATCACAGCTGGGGCATTATCAGCAGAATTCTTATAAACAGCTGGATTGGCCTTAAACCTGTTGTTTCATTTAGGCTACTCTAGTATGACCTACTCACATAAACAAAGATCTGCATGATCACTTCATTGATCTGTCTACCTACTTGCTTCTCATCTGACTTTGCCTGTAATCTCCTAAAACCACATCGATAGATTGCCATGGCAGTTGATGTTGCAGACATTTATAAAAAGACAAGAAGAGATGTAAACAAACCCAGCTGAACTCCACAATTTCATAGACCAGTGTAGCCTTCCTAAGCTTCACTGCAGAAGCTGCTGGACTTACACCCATTCTCACATAAGCTTGCAATAAACAGTGGCCCTGCAATGCTTCTGTAAATCATGCTCTCAGCCTGCCTGAGGAATTTAAATTGCTGAAAGCACACAAACCAAGGGAAATATTGCTGTGCTATAAACCCACGGCTTCGTGTTTAGAACGAGGTTAGTGTGTCGTGACAATGCCCCACTGGAATGGGATTTTTTTTTAAACACTGATAACTTTGTATGTATGGGAGAAAGACAGGAGGAAGGTCAAAAAGTTTAAATCACAAAAGGAAAGAAAATTAAAGTACATGTAACAATAATAACTGCAAAATAAAAATGGCTACTTGTACCTCTCTAGAATGAAATGATAACTTCCACAGCATGATGACATCCAGAGAGATGGAGAAACCTGGGGAAGGAGCCAACTGGGTTTGCCGTGAAGGCTGAGGAAGATGCCTCAAACACCGCAGCAAAGAAAGAGTTCCAGGTAGGAGGATCCTTCCTTTGTTTAGTGAAGAGAAGCTGGGATTACTTTTAATTCTCTCAATCTATTGTACAGAACTAAAAAAACCAACCCCAAAACCAAAAAACTCATATTAAATCCCACTTTTTAGTTACCCATTCCTCTGTAATACCCATTACCTCTGTAATATGGCATGCCTGGAGCAAAGTGTGTACAAACAAAGTGTGTACAACAAAGCTGTACACTCCTTTTTGCTGGAAAAATACTCATGCAAAATCTTGTCTAAGTATTTATATATATATGTCTAGATATGGCCGCTTTTCACAGGGAAGGTTGAAATACCACTAGGTGAAGAGCCACAGAGCAGCACTTTGTCTGATGCACACTAGTGCATGAGGGACCACAGATACTGAGGACCACCATCTGGAAGAATTAGAATTTGCTCCAAGTGGCTTCCCTTTAACATATTTATATAAGATGGGCATGAGTGGGAATGCAAGCCATTATTTTTTGCTTACTTTATTTCAGACTTATCAAATGTCTAAGAGTAACCCAGTCATGAGTCTCATAACTGAGGTATTTTTAGTGCTAGTTATACAAAAAATATTTAGTGTTTTGGTTTGCATGAAGTGCCATCAACTTGATGGGGTATTATTCTGCCAGAATTGCAGTTATAATGTTTACTTTTAACTTGCATGCCCACATTTATTTCAGGGAAGAGACAAGTAAAATGAGTATAAATCAAGGCATAGTGAGAGAAAAATCCATTTATTGGCACTTAACCAAAAATCTCATCATGGATATGAATTTCAGGAAAAAAGGACTTATTATTTCAGAATTTATCTTGCAAAGATCAAAGAATTTCACTAAATAATATCGAAACATTATTTAGCAAATAATCTTTAAGTTTTATGGTTCAATACTTAAAAATACCTAAAATGCTATGTAAAAGATTAATGATACAAGGCTTGTCACAAAAATTTTAATGAAATTTCTTCCAGCAAAATATGCTTAGTCCAATGAATTAGTATTTTCAATGGTAAACAAATTTCAGAAAATGTTGCACCAGCTCTAGTTATACTGTCAGCCTTGCTCAGTACCAACCTTGGCTACGTGCTCATAGGCTTGACCTTTGTAACAGGCTGATGTAACACGCCAGGACTGTGAGACTCTCACACACGGGGGATCTCTAACAGAGCTTCAGAAGTTTTTCACACTTATTTTAAATCAGAAGGTCACGCCTTTCCCCCATCTTTACCAATATGAGATTACAATAAAAAAAAAAAACCGTTGACAGATGTTGTTGGAGGCAGCAGGTAATTTTGTGCAATTTGTGGTGTTAGTTACCATTTGACAATTTTTAACCCAAACATTTTACCTGCTGGTGGCACTCAGAGGTACGTAAAGAAGATTCTTTGCAGAAAACACACTTTTTAATTCAAATCCTTATTTTAGGTCGCCACAAATACGAGTTGTGCATGGTTAGGGGTTGGACTTCTGTTGCCTATTTCGTGCCAAAGGGGGGTTAGAGATGCACTTGCTTATTACCTGAGAGTTTTGGGGTTGTGTTGGTTTTCTATTTTGTAAATTAGAACAGCTGATAACTTCATTCTGTTTTGTCCTTGTTGTGTAATCCTCTAACAGCTCTACCACCTGAGCATTGAAAAGTGCAATTCAGTCTTTTTCTCTCTCTCTCCCTCTCTATCTCACCCAATCACACATGCACACACACACTTTAAACTATTTTATTAAAGCCCATAACTACCTGTGCTGACAGTTTTGGCAGAAGTGCCCTGCTGGCAGGCAGTCTGATAAGCAACGACTTGTGATTGCAGTAACAGCAGCGGCATGGGAAGGCAGTGACAGCTCCAAAGTCTAAAGTGTTGATTGAAAATATGCTTTAAAAGATGCAAATTTCCAAAAGAAGTGACAGTTGCTGTGTTGAAAGCAATAGATACAGCACTCTGCTTACCATAAGAGCGGGTTAAACAGCAGGATTTCCAGTTCAGTGGAAATTTGTTTTTTTTTTCCTAAGCTCCCCAGTAAGTGACCCTTTCTTTCAGCTGGTGACACGGGGTGTTTGTCCACTTCGTTGCTAACAGCAGCAGTGAAATGGATGTAAAAAGTTTACTGAATCTTGCTGGGGACTGACACGGTGGCTTGAGAGATACAGCCTCCTTTGGACCCCAGCTAGCTGAGCCCTCCTCTGCCAACTGTGCTACTTGTTAGTGCCCAGCAGGATGATAGCCACAAAACCCTGTTTCCTCCTCCTCACCATACTCTCTTCTGCCACACGTCTCTTTGGCCTTTGTATTTCCCCATCAGAGTCTTGCTCAAAATAGAAATCACACGTTACTGAAGTTACATGCTACTGCCAGCATCTTGGGACTATTTTGTGTTGTCTCGGCTTCGACAGCTTCAAGTCTTGCTCCTCCAGTTTCTCAATGTCTCACACTGGTCCCGCTCCACAGTTCTGGCACCCGGAGACATACAAGGTACCAAATTTCCTAAGTGTCAAGCTGTTTGCCTTGCTCCTTTTCTCCAGGTCAGCCTTTCCATCAGAGGGTCTGTCACATGCAAGCTGTGGAAGCAGACCTGCCACTTCTGTGATTCTTCTGATTCCAGAGACCTTCCTGGATTGCACCTTGCATGGGCATCAGAGGATTTTCACATGATGCGCTCCCCAGAAATGGGTCCTGCTCCTTTTAATCAAGGTATGATCTTACCTTTTCTTACAATGGTTTCCCCATGAAATACTGAAGCTGAATTACATGTATGAGCTGTGTGTTAATTTATTCTTAGGAAAAACATGGAAAGGTGTTGGTAGTGTTTCACCATAAAGAGTCCAAAATATCAAGAAAAAAAAACAAACTTAAGTTACCTTCCAGGTATTCTGCAGCCAGCTATAGCTCTGTATTTTAATACTCTTTAGTCTCAAGACTGCTTCAACTCTTGCGCACAGCAGCTGCACTGCATGTTTGAGTCAAAATGCCACTGTCTCTGTGGCCGAGCTTTAAACAAGAACAGTGTTAAATATCAGATCTGAAGTCTTCCTGCATTTCCTGTCTCGCCTTGTGCATCATCATTATTATATGCACAAGAAGTTGTCACGTAAAATTCTATGTTGGATTGAACACATGCAGATATAGTATGATCAGTGTGTAACATATTAAAATAGGTTTGCCTCTTTTCCTTACGTTAGTGCTGTCATCACATGTTCTTTATTAGGGATATGTATGTGAATGGAACTTAATTTAATAAGCATTGAATATGGTTTAAAAATATCATCTGCAGATAGATGCAATTGTCTGACCATCCATATGCTAACTGTGTAAATCTATAGCTGGTTCCCTGGGACTTGTAGTAATACAAGCCGCTTCCTTCGTCACTGAAAAGCACTTTGAGTTCTGTCACTTAATGGAGTCTCACAGACTAAATAATATGCAGTTGTTCTCTGTACTGAAGAGGCTTTGAATTACTATATTCAGATCCCAAAAGCATAGAGTTTGCTTTCAGTCACAGAAAAGAGTCTCAGGATACGCCGCAGATGTTCTTAGAAAATGCTGGGTAACAGCGTAGACTGTGTCTGTAACTTCCAGGCCAAACGATGTTCTCATTTGCATGCACATGTGCCTTTCCACAGAACAACAGGTCAGTATTTTCACAAGTGAATTTATACATTGCATCATCATTTTCAAATGGATAAAATGTTTGTTAAGTTTCTCTGAAGGCTCCATATTGCCTGCGAGCTGAAGGAAGAAGTCACCCTATGACTTCTTTTTTTTTTTTTTTTTAAATAATTTATTTACTAAGCAGGTCCAGGGTGTAACCACAACGTTACGGTAGTTGCCATACAAATAATTCCAGCTGCATAATCTTAATTTTGCTAGTCTGTTAAAAGCAGTAGTACAATGATACATCCTTGCAGCCTTCGCTACCAGATTCAATACAATGCACTGAAATGTGCAAGACTTGAAAATGAAGCTGTTGTCAAATGTTCTTGTTCAGTATGAATGTGTACCTAATTCTGTATCTAGAACATCAGAGGCCATGCATTGGCTCATCTTTATGTGGAGAGATGAAGGAGAAATGGAGCTGATACAAACAAACCATTTTGAAGCTGTCATTTCATTTGCTTTGTCATTTTCAAGGTATCATCTACTGCACCTCCATGACAGGCCTTGGTGGAGGGTTCTGTTCACCTACAGCCATACCTTCTAAGATAGAGATGAAGGAGAAATGGAGCTGATACAAACAAACCATTTTGAAGCTGTCATTTCATTTGCTTTGTCATTTTCAAGGTATCATCTACTGCACCTCCATGACAGGCCTTGGTGGAGGGTTCTGTTCATCTACAGCCATACCTTCCAAGATTGAAACGTATGGACAGGTGTGTGGGAAGTGCAGCTCAAAGGTCCACGGGCACATTGAAGTCATAAGTATGTACCCACTGAAGCGCGCACACACACACACACACACACACACACAAACACGTAAGTATGTACCCACTGAAGCACACACACACACACAAACACCTGCTGTTACAGGAGATTTCAAAAAGAATGTGTATATGGGAGGAGTAGGTGGATATGAATTTCTTCAACTGGTAAGAATTCACAGATTAATTCTTATTTCTGGTGATGTTTTGAAAGAAAATGAGATCCATGGGGCTACTGAACAAATTCAATTGAAAATGCTGATTTTATACATTCTCCTGAAATATACTTTATGTGCTTATCATGATAAGCAGTGGGCAACCATGAAGTGTAGGCAGTATCTTTATAAAGGAGACAACTAGTGGGAAGTTTTCTTGGTAAAACACTTTTCTGCTGAAAATACGAATTTGTCTAAATTATGTTTTGCAGAAACATATTGCTTTCAGTGCAACCCAATAAAATTGTCAAAACCTAATTTCAATTGGGTTGAAAATATTCCATTTTTACCTCAGATAGATAGATGTAAAACTTTTCAAGTGAGTCAACATGGATTCCTACACCCACCTTTGCAGCCCTAATGTCTCAAGAGAACAGTGTCTTCTAACAGTTTGGGTTCCTATTCAGGCCAGGCCCCTTTCACAAGAGACACACCCTACTACAGTAACCAGCCTCCCCAGATGCTCTGAAGCCCACAGGACATCACAGAGAATAGATTTTTCTGGAATGCTGGTTTAAGAAAGAATACTGTAGGAACTTTATTATGAATAAAGTTTTAAGAGGTACCTCAGCAGCTCAGGTATCTAAATATTATTGTTTGCCTGAATCAATATTCAATACTTTATTTCTCATTGTCATCCATAAGGTAAGTCTTTCAAATGACAACAGGTTAAGCACCATGCATAAGGGCGCATGTCTGAAAGAGCTTCAATTAAAAAAACAGCCAAGAGAAAGGAAGGCGAGGTTCCAGAACATTGCTAAAGTGATTTCTGGATTACCTCTTAATGTAAATCCAGGTCATACTGAGTTAAAATTAATTTGACAGACCTTGTGTTCTCTTTCCTCGTACGGTGATGAGCTTCTTATGGTGATGAGTAAAATTTTGCTAGGTATTGTGGTGATTTCACTGGCAGGTTTTCTCACAGACGTGATCATTGCTATACATTTACTAATGTTGTTAACTTCAGGGTTGAAGATTAAAACCTTTGAATGTGGTGGGAACTTGCTCTTCTTTTTAAGAAAGTCACAATTTTACCCTAAAGGTTTCACCCAGAAGGAGCGGATGCAAGGTAAATGAAAGTATTTCTACTCTATCTGCTGAAGGCTGGAGCAGACTCATAAGGATCTAGACTATTCATACATTCATATAAATAGACTTGCCTAACTGCTTTTAAGTGTATAGTCTCAATATAGGTTAAATACGAACAACAGCAAATATATTGCACGAATGGAAAATTATTTACCTGTTCTATAGAGGCAATATCCTTTTCCTTTTAACAGCTATTGAGAATTATACTTAACCACACTGAGGTATTGTGCAGCAGTCACTCTGTGTCTAGCCTCTGTTCGTCATCATTAAAGTAAATGTTCTCCCTTCTATATATTATTGGTAATGGAGACTGTAATACATGCATCAGTATTTAGGAAGTTTCTGCAGTGTCGACTTTCATCCCGATGCATTTTATAAGTGGATTTATCTATAATAAATCTATGAAACAAATGCATGCAGAAACACATTTCTGAATTTATTACTTCATTAAGTTAAGCTTCAGTAAGGTTGCTGAGGTAAAGCTAATATCAGGGCACGCTATATTGTACAGGCTTTCTAGATTTTTCTAAGCAATAGAAATAAATCATAGAAACGTTCCTTGCTGTGTTGTGAAGGCTTATGGGTAATTACTAATGTGGCCATTCTCCCAAACTCCGATGTTTTAGGATTACTTCTATATTTCATTTTTCAGCACTAAAAACCTTTCAGCAGCAATAAAAATGTTGAATCCAAAGAAAATCCAACAGCCCATAAAAAGAAACTGACATCTTTATTTTTTTGTGAAGCAGTCATATTTATTTACAATTTCTCATTTCTAAATCTGTCTTTTTCATTACTAAACATTATAGAGATGGGCCCAATCTGCAAGCTCTATAGCCTCCAGGGACCTGTGACTTGGGGTCCAAATATACAAAGAAAGTCGTAAATCCTAGTTAGTAACTTAATGTGCACTACAATCCTACAAAAATTGAGGTACCTCTATGTCATTGTCTTGAGACCAAGTTCTTAATTTTTAAAAGCAGATAGTGCCTTCAGAAGAAAGCTTTCTTTATTCACATTTGTCAACTATTTCATGCAATTCTGTGAAAGTAGTCTTGCTTTTCCAACATCTTTGGTCCAGTTTTAAATTGTTGAAGTGTCTTAAGCCCCTAACTAATTTAAATTTAACTATGCCACCAGGTCCTCTGCCTCATTCAGCACAGGGCCACTTCCCCAAGCTTTCTTCCTGCTGATTTACCTGTAAGAGCCTTTCTTCTTGTCCTCCGTGTCTCTCACCAGATTCAACTCCAGGTGGACTTTGCATTTGCTAATCTGATCCCTGCTTGCTCAGACAGTGTCTCTATATTCCTCTTGTGTCATCTCATCCTGCTTCAATGTCCTGTATGTGTCCTTCTTACAGCTGAGTTTTGTCAGGAGCTCATTCTTCATCTCTACAGGTCTCTTGCTGCCTTTGCTTGACTTCTAACGTGTTGGGGCAGACCATCCTTGAGTTAGGAGGAGTTGATCCTTGAAAATTAACTGCACCTGAAGGCCAGGGCAGTGATCCTGCTTGGACATCAAGTAGTGGTTGTTGGAGCCTACCTTGATTAGGGGCTGGTTGTTGTTAAGCTTTGCACATCCCTTTTGCTGGATCTCCCAATGTAAAGCAAAAACTACAGCCAAGGAATTCAAAAAAGGGAGGGAGTAGGGGTGATTCTCACACCAGGGGTAGTCACTCCCCACAAGAACCCTCCATGACAACAGCATTGATGGCTGAAGGTGCAAGGCTGTGAGAAAACAGTGCAAGAGCAGTGACATGGGGACAACCTGGGATTAATACTCCAAAGGGGCCTGGAAAACGTTGTCAGAGCAGCGTGGGTAAAAAGGTGCAGGGCTGCAGTGAAAGGTGGGATATGGAGTTGAAATGAAGGGTCCTAAGCTATGACGTCTTGGTGCCGTGCAACAGTTTCCCCCAGCCCAACTGCCATGAAGTGTTATTGCCCAGGGCACAGTAGCTCCATCAAACTATCAGAAATTTACCTTGCACAGTATTTCCAGGGCTGGAGCTCAAACTGGTTGGAGAGGAGCTGCTTGACCACCAGGCAACTGTAAAAACAAGCTTTTTACATTTCAGCCCAAAGCAAGCCCAGACCTGGAACCCTGCTCTGTCAAGTCAATAGGCCTTTGAATAATAAAGGCAAAAATCCAGCTTCCTGGACTACACGGACCGAAGTGCTGCATGGAATGGGCTGTCTTCTCTGGGATGTCCAATCACATGCTCCTCTGCTCGTGCTGCAGCTGAGATTGAACTGCCACGTGCAGTATGGACCACGAGGGCATGATGCAGAGTGGGTCCCACACCACGTCAGGTAGGTGGATGATCCCAGGATTTTATTTGTGGGGTTCTGTGGGCTTCACAGGCTGATACAGACATCTACATATGCTTGAATACCTTCCCCCCCCAGTCCCTTTCCCCCATTTTTCAGAGAAATTAGCACGAATTTTTAAGACTTTTATCAGATTCCAATTTATAGAGTCTAACAATATAGCGTGATAAACCCAGTTCAAGTTTTAAATGTTGTCTGGAAACATGTTTGACAGCTACTTGAAGATTTTAGCTCATTGTTAGAGGTGATCTGCATTTCTAATGCTGGATTTGTTTAAAGAGCAATTAATCAGGTTTTGTTTTTTTCTGTTTGTGTGCTGCTAAACACCCGTCATAATATGTAGTTGCATTTTCAAGATCAAGAAGATTAGAACTATTCAAGGATACCCTATTTATCTTTCTGTCCTTGGAGACAAAGTTATCAGAAGTTATGGATGTTTGTGAATTACCAGAAGAAAAATGCCTGTAATGAAAGTTACAGAAAAGACATATAATGAGCAAGGAAAAGTAATTTAAATTCAAAAGAATGGAATTAGATTCCATAATGAAAGATGCTGTCATATTATATGACAATACTTTAAGTCATATAATGACAATATATTCTTATTGTAACAGAGTGATCTGAATTGTGTAGAAATGGAAAATATTTAAAGAAAAGAACTGTGCAAATGTGATGATTCATCATGTTTCTTTATAGATAAAGACATACCTCTGAGCTTTGAGTAGGAACTGATGGTTCTCTGCTCATCTTTCAGTAGGATTTTTTGATAAGCTAATTAAAAACTTAGCATATTCTAAGTCTAGTCACTTTAAAAAAAATCAGAGGATTTTTCCCTATTAAGCTGCAAGAGATTGCTAGATAGAGACATATTTTTTGTTTGCTTATTTGTTTTGCATCCTACACTATTACTTTTAATGGTATATACCATTAGGAAGATGAATTACATACCCTGTTTGCACAGTATCTCAGCACAGTGTTGCAATTGTGGGGGTATGTATATATTTGAGCACAACAGTTACATCTGAGCCTGTCCCACCTATGGCTCTGTACCCACCAAAGTCCAAAAAAAAAGCTGCAGAAAGACAAGAACAGGAATTCAGAAGATTGATACCAAGTCCTGTACTTTGAGCATTTAGAAGAAGTTCTACTCTCACTAGAAGCAAAAGGCACAGAATGAGGCCAGTGTTAAATATACACTTCAAATACAACTCAAAGCACCATCTGGGATCCACTGGAACCTTATTACTCAATTTGAGCCACTCTTTACTGGGGCAAACTCACTGTCTATACAAAATTAATGATTTGGGTAAAAGGCATTACATTTCTGATGATTCAAGCTTCTCTTGTTTAAAGAGGTTTTTCTTTAAAAACTGTTCAAAGAAACATTTTATTAGGGCAAGTGAAGATGAAAGAGGTCACTTATATTTTAGCTCATAGCATCCAAACTCTAGCTGTTTGGGCCAAGCAGAAGTCTCTGGTCTTTTGGAAAGAATTCCACTAATGCATTTAATAATTTAATTCAATTAATACATGTTAAATTATGTATTTTTAAAGGCAACATTAACATTCCTCAGCAAGAAATTCCTGGTGAGAAGCCATCATCGTATCTTCAAGTCTAGGTAACGCTGGTGCTAATAACACACCTCTCTTGGCTGGAGCTGAGGGAAGGCACACAGGTGCGCTTATTTGTAAGGGGAGAATGTAGCACTTTTAGCTACAAAGTTGTGTGTTTAATCTCTCTTTTGCCAGCACCACTAGAACTGGAGCACTGAAGTTAATTGTGTGTGCGCGGGCTAAGGGGAAGGCTGAGACCTCACAGGCTCCTCGGCTCCGATGGAGCTCCAGATGACTCTACAGTGTGGTTTGAAGGTGAAATGGGGGAAGGAGAACCTCTCCCCAGTGGTGTTTTAATTTTTTTTACTTACTGTTTATTCAGTGCTTTGTGATTCAGTGAGAAAGCAGCGCCTTCAGAATCTGGTTGTGTTTGCCTGTAGTTCTTGCTCTCTGTCCTCTCTCTCGGGCAGCAGATAAACCCGTCCTAAAGCAGAAAAGGAGCAAATGCAGGACAAGGATTTACTTTCATCATTACTGTAATTATATTTTAAGTCTTCATCACATTAACTGATATTCCGGAAAGGTTCTAAAACATTAATAATACTGAAAAGAAAAATACCAATATACTAGAATGTTCCTAAAGCAATTGAGTTTGCTACAGGCATTGTAACGTGAAATGTTATGGTCTGTGTCACGCAGGAGTTGCTCCCACTTGAAGATCAGCACAAGCCCACTGCCTTAAATGCAGGATTTTTATGAATAAACAAGCTATTTTGATGCTAATCACCTGTCTTCACTGATCTGCAAATGGAAACTGCGCTTTGATCACAGATGTTGCCAGCAACGTTGAAGGTTAGTACTGAGTTGCTGAGTTTACAGAAACAATTTAAAATGTTTTTGTTTGCTGAGCAAAACAGTTGACAAATAAATAATTTGAGCCCTACCTCTAAATATAAGAAGACATAAAAGGCAGAGTCTGAACTCTATTGCCTGCTGCATTTTCAAACTTGTGAAGTTTGCCTAATATTGGGCTATTTCATGTATTGCTTTTCTATTTCAGTGAAGCATAGCTGTGGAACTAAGTATTTACTAATCTGACATGGAAAAAATACCATTTTGCTGTGATAATTTGTACTAAGGCACATGTAGCTAACAACTTCAAAACCAAAAGTTAATTATTATTTATTTCTCATATAGTTTGAGTCTGATTCTGTACACATGAAGTGAGTATTACTATTAATTTCAGGGGTTTATGTTTTTAAACTACCTTAAAGTTTTGCAGTTCAGGCTCAGTCACTGTTCAAGTAAAACTTAGTTTTCTGCTCACAGTTCTGAACTACATTGTTCGCAGCTGTGAACAGTGTGTTGTGTCTTAGTTTTCTTATGTGGACTATTCAAGATGACAAGAATAACTATAGATAAGCAATTTAGTAACTAGATTGTATAAACCATCTTACTGTTACTGCTTGGGGCTCTATGTTAAGGACCTGTAAGTACTAGTTTAATCTGAGTATCTTCAGTGCAGGAGACCCATAAGTATCTAAAATAAAGAATTTCATCTCTCTCTTTACAACATGACAGCTCTGTATATCATTATGAAAGCCTAGATACTCATCCAAAATGACCACCTGAGCAACTTTCAGGCCTCCTTCTCTTGCTGACAGCATGTAAAGCATCCGGAAAAGGGTGAGAGAAGATCTGGCTCCCTATATTTTAATATAGATGTTAAAGTTTACACCGGTATAAAAGTTAGCAGTCAGCTGACAAAAAAAGCCAACTTCCTGCACTAATAAAGGAAAGCTCGGGTTAATGAAATCTTTCAGCATTTCTTTGCTAAACAGGACCCAATTCTGCAATTTCTTACAGCAGTTCATTTCATGGGATGACACCTTAGCTATCAATACCAGTAATTCTTCTAGACATTGATTTAACAAACTATGATTATGGCCACAGATGTTTTGTTGGTTTTTAATGTAATCTTATCAGCTGATCTGAAGCAGTATATTGACCTGCAAAAAACTCACTTGGCTTCGTACGTTACTGATGCAACTAAAGATTTTGCTTTGTCTCTCACAGCAAAAGGTCTCAGAGTTGCTGAATATAATTTAGTAAGACTAAGATGAAGCGTCTTTTAAATTTCACCTCATGATCTAGAGCTAGTGATGAGAAAGAAATATGGAGGCTCCACAATTCTTGAGAACCTATAAAACACTGTGCCGGCTTTAGCATTTATCAATTTTTAACTACTGCTACAAGGCTTCAAGCAATCAATTATTTCCCAGCTCAGTGAGAGACTCAGAGCTACACCAGATAAACCAGAAATCAATTTTACTGCCTTGTGGCTGGTTTCTAAATATGTTTCTCCTTACCACACTTAAAAACAAACAAAGCTAGATTATTTTTTTTTTTATTACAGACACAGCTGAATTTCCTTGATGTTAAAAATTCAGAAAGGGATAAACCTTTTCTTTGTTGGGATATAGATGCATTGTCCTTTTATTATTGCTTCCTAAAGAAATAGAGAAACAAATCTCTTCTTTTTCATTTCCTGAGTCTGACAATAAATTTGGGAACTATTTTTCATAGTGAAGTATCTCTTGGCTATTTTTTTGTATCACCCTTCTGGAGTTCTCTGCCATAAGGGAAGCGTTTCATCAGCGGCATAAAGGGTGCAATATTCCACTAAGGAACCATGGGAGTTATGATGGTAATTTTCAGCAGGTTAATGAAAAACATAGTCTCCTCCAAAGGATGAGCACAACCTTGCATGAAATTCAAAGAAAATGTTATGCTTTTTAAAGAGACAGCAGTATGAGAATACTGATTTAACTTCTTCTCCCCTGCCAGGCTCCTCCCGTGATGGCCTTGGACTGTCAAATTTGTAAGGTGGCACCGGGAGCTGCAGCTCAAGGTAAGAGAGCTCCCTGTTTGACCCTGGCAGTAACTCCTGTGGTGAGGCTATCAGACTGTGAAAAAATGGATGCTTTTAAGGGTAAACTGAACAACTCTTTATTTAGGGGGCAGTCCATAGCCCAGGGGGGCTCCATTTCTCCTCTGTTATGCTTAACAGTCACATGTACCATGTGACTGAATTTGCACTGTAGCTCCATGGAGATTGTTTATAGAAACTAAAAAAAAAAAAAAAAGGGGGGGGGGAAAGCAGCATTTCTTTCTACTTTTGAAAGATTTGAAGCTTATACAACTTCTAAGGGTTGTTATTTTTCCTCTCTTCCTGTTACATGAAGAAGGAAACACTTCTACATGTGTGGATTTACTCGAGTTCTAATGGATTCTTTTCACCCCTGAATCACAGAAAAACGCAGAATGGATGAGGCTGTAGGGCCCTCTGATCCAACCCCCTATAGAGCCAGTTGCCCAAGACTGTGTCAAGACAGCTTTTGATTACCTTCAAGGATGGAGACTCCACAACTTCTCCAGGCAACCTTCTGCAGGTGCTCGGTCCCCCTTACAGTAAAACAGTGTTTCCTGATGTTCAGCCAGAACCTCCTGTACATCTGTTTGTGCCCATTGCCTCTGGTCCTGTCACCGGCTATCACTGAAGAAAGCCTGGTCCATCCTCTATGCACGCTCCCTTCTAGTATTTATATACATTATATAATGTATATATGTATATACATTAATAAGATACTCCCTGAGACAAGACTTCTCCATGCTAAAGGCTCTTAGATCTCTCAGCCTTTCATCATATGAAAGGCGTTCCAGTCCCTTCATCATCTTAGTGGTCCTTCATTGGACCATCTCCCAACATTGGTCCATGTCTCCTTTGCACTGTGGAGCCCAGAAATGAACACGTGTGGCCTCACCAGTGCTTAGTAGAGGGTGCATTTATCATGTCCCTTCACCTGCTGGCAATGCAGCCAGTCTTCTCTGCAGCAAGGACACTTTGTTGACTCATCTTCAACTTGGTGTTCACCAGGACCCTGGGTGGCCCCCAGCATAAATTGGTGAACAGGGTTGTTCCTTCCAAACTGCAAGACTTTGCACTTCTTCTTGAACTTTGCTCTCTTTCTGCCAATCATCTGCTTTCCAGATGGGTGGCCCCCAGCATAAATTGGTGAACAGGGTTGTTCCTTCCAAACTGCAAGACTTTGCACTTCTTCTTGAACTTTGCTAGGTTCCTGTCAGCCCATTTCTCCAGCTTGTGTTGAACGTCACTAGGTTCCTGTCAGCCCATTTCTCCAGTTTTGTGTCTCTCCAAGCTTGCTAAAACATCCCTCTGGATGGCAGCATAACTGTCTGGTGTAGTCCTCCTCCAGTTTTGTGTCTCTCCAAGCTTGCTAAGACTCTGTCCCATCCTCCAGATCATTAAGGAACATGTTGAATAGGATCAGATGCAGTCCTGACCCCCAGGGTACACAACTATTCACTGGACTTTGTGCCACTGATCCCCATCCAGCCGCTGCTCAGTCCAGCTCCCTGTCTGCTCATCCAGCCCGTACTTCATCAACTGCTCTGTGAGGATCTTGTGGGAGACGGTGTCGAAAGTCTTCCTCAATTCCAGGTAGGCAATATGCATTTTTCTCCCCTCATTGAGTTGGCCAATCGTTAACAATTACATAGGAATAGACCCTCTGCATGGTATACAGAAACTTGAAAAAGTAGAACATATTCGGTCTTTCACAGCATTTTGCAGCTGATTTTTATCAATATTGAAATCAAAATTCCAAAAAATTCGCTTAATAGATACCACACTGTAAGACACTTTTTCTTTGCCTGAAAAATATTACTAGCTTACTTTACATGACATAAATATCAAACTTAATGAAATCTGAGAAAAGGACAGATCAGCTTCAAAGCCTGTGAAATGTGAACTGCTTCATATATTTCTTTTCCTTCCGAATCCTTTCTGGTTCTGACCAGCTCAACCTGGACAATGTCTAAAGGGCAATGACACTGTGACCAGCAGTGCAGGCCCAGGGGACCAATGGCGAGGACTATGTACAACTGTTTGAAACATTTTCATTGGAAATGAGTCACAGGTTCAAACCCAGAGTGCCCTGAACCCATTTCTAATATAAACTAGGACACGCTCAACTGTTTAAGCCTGTCTTATCAGGAGATTCATTGCCACTACAGGGTCATTATCTACTCTAGCAAAGACATAAAACACATGTTGTTTGCCTGCAAATATTCCTACAGTACTTTGCAGTGAGCACAATTCTGCCTTTACCTTTTACAAGCTGAGCCCTTTGCCTACCAGCAATAATTCATTTGTATGTTCTTTCTACTCAGCTTATACATAAACAATCCCCATCTGGTCTGACTTGTAAAGCTATGTTTTGAGGCTTTGCCATCATATTCCAAAATAAGTTTATTTTCCTGTATAAATTCTTACCTATGAAAATTTTATTAAATAACTAAAATACAGAGACAGATTAAAGACCTATTTATTTATACTTTTCCACACGTACAAAGAGTTGCTTTAAAGTGCTTTATCCAGACTGTACCATATTGCCTTTCATTAAAATTTAAAGTAAATACTGGTGATTTACAATCTCATATATAAAGCCTTTTTTTTTTCTCCCAGAGAACTGTATATACTCTTCTATCAAATTTCACACCATGTGAAAAATCAAGTCTTTCAGTACATTGAAAGCTCACAGTGCCAATGGGTACAGCCGTGCTGCAGTCAGACTGCCTTGGACCCCACTGCAACCTGAAAGGGGCACCAAGGACTGACATTTCAGTCTAAGAGGTGACACCTGTGACAGCATTTTGGAACCTGGTTGTTCTGATGAAGTGACTGTGTTCACCAATACTGGACACAACCTGGAGCACATAGAAACAAACAGGTATGTGTCACATCAGTAACTTTCCTCAAGCTTTAATTCCACTCAAACAATTATAACTTGTATGTGAAATTTATCTGAGAGTTTTATTTTGCTTCTCTTGTGAGTAGTTGGCAGGATACTCTTGTTGACTGAAGACTTAAGTGAAAGATATAACAATGGGAGAAAAAGAAAGCTTCTACATCAGGAAGCATTAAGGTTGGTGGTGAAGCATACAAAAGGTAAGAAATACGATAGCAGATTTTGTCAATTCAATTTTAAATCCCCACTACTTTGTATCCGTTACATAGGCTCAGTACTCATGCACACTCAGTTTTAATTACATGCTCACCTGCTATTTCTTTCACAGGACTCAAATCAACCCCTGGGACAGAGTATGCAGATCCCCACCTCTAGCTTTTATCTCTCATGTTAAATATGTAATCTTATGCCTTCTTCACTTTACATGATTAAAATCCTGTTATGGAATTATTAATTTCCTCAAGGACTTTCTGCTACATTAGTCACTGTGACCAGTTTGTAAATACACACTTATTTTGTAACACCTGCATGAAGACCATGCACAAACCACTTCATAGAAATGCTGAAACACAGAGCTGCTACATTAGTTTGGAAATGGGAATTAACCCAACATTCCTAGGGCCTGGACTTGGGGAAAAACGCTGAAGCACAGAGATGCTACGTTAGTTTGGAAATGGGAATTAACCCAACATTCCTAGGGCCTGGACTTGGGGAAAAAAAATTTTATTAAAATTTAAAATACAGTTTTGATATTTTATTGGCATAGATAAAACTGACTGTATTTTCTGTCATGAATCCTTATCACATCTGCAATTCAGGACCATCTAGCCTCACATAAAATGAGGCAGACAGCTTTGGCATGGTAAGATTGGGTTGCCACATGATAGGACCATACAATCATGGAATTATCCAGGTTGGAAGGACCTCCTTGGTCTATTCTCCAACTCAGAGCAGGGTCAGCTCTGTCATCAGAGGCTCAGGGCTTTATGCAGTTGTGGTTTGAACACCACCATGAATGGAAATGGCATCTCTCTCTGGGCATCCCTGATTGTCTTCAGGGTGAAAAAGTTTTTGCTTAGATCTGGTCTGAACCTGTCTTATTTCAATTTATGCACATTGTTTTTTGTCATCTCCCAATGCTACAGAGAGCCTAGCTCCACCTCTTGAGTCCCCTCCCTATAGGCACCAGGGGATGCTGCTGGGGGCCCCTAAGACACCCCTTCCCCAGCCTAAACAAGCCCCAGTCCCGGAATCTCTTCTCCCAGGGCTTTCCCACCTTGGTGTCTCCCCTTTAACTCTTTCCAGTCATGAAACAAGACTTTTTTCCTGTATTGGAGAGGTGGGGGGAACACTCTGGCCCACATATTCTAATTACAGTCTGATGAGTGCTGAGTGGAAGGCAATAGTCACTTCCTTCACTCTAGTAAACTGCCTCCATCATTCCTAGTTAAAAGTTGGTCAACCTCTTGGCAAAGATACTTTCGCCCCACGTTGTTAGCTGTATTCTGCCTCTCCCCATCCATCTTTGATACTTAAAAAGGGTCCCATAATCCTAAAAGTTAAATCCCTGTCAACACCAGTAGTGAAGTCCCATGGTGACCCACAGGATCCATCTGCTACTCCCTAACCCTCGTCCCTTTACCAGCAGGATCAAGGAGAAACCACCCATGGCTCACACCCTCACTTCCAAAGCGGCATATTCACTCCTGGTATGGACCAGGTCTTCTTTGGAAGTACCTGGATTAGGTACTGCTTATCTTTAGGCAACTAAACCCTGCTTTTAGTGATCCCATATGAAAAATGTTGAGCCATTTGCTCAGGACCAAATGGGAACCCCAACAATCTTGGGCTAAGATCATACAATGTTACCGTCCCTCTGGGAATGTCTGGTGTATTCACTACATGGGCCCTATGACAATGTAAGGCCTTCTTGGAAATAATACATTGTTTTGATTCAACCCCAGATAAGGACCATCCTTTCCACTGAATAATATAGAATAATTGAGGAGGAAAAGTAACAAATTCTATTAAGATTATTGTATATTATCACAATTGGCTTTTAACAGCTTTTTAATGCTTAATTTCTTTAGTTTTTACAATCTGAATTTCCATTATATAAATTTCCACATGGTTTATGAGCAACTGGGGACCTCAACAACCTCCTCACAGACTTCTGCTTCTTTTCTGACAGTATTAACAGCAAAAATATTGATTTCTACAATTCAGCCTTTTGCTAGAATTACATAGGAAAAAAAAGATGGCCAGTAAGGAGAAGTAAAATGCTGCAATATCCCCTCTAAACAGGGAGACTGAGACTAAAAATCCTTTTGAAGCTCCCAAAACTGAGGTGGCTAGCATTGACATTAAGGAAAAACAACTTTGATGAGAGGAGTAGAATCTTTTAGGACAATAAAAAAAAGGACAACCATGAGGAAGGAGGTTTTTTTTCCAAGGTGGACAGAGGTATTGGCCTAAGGGTAAGGATGATGTTGTAATTTACATGTTTTATTTGGAAGTTCTACACGGGACTACTTTTTAATCGAGCAGTAAATTCTTTTACCTGACAAGGATGAAATTGGTTCTGTCCTGTAGCAATAGTGTCTGGCCAGTGAAGAGAAAAATGCATAAAAAGCAGATTTTTCTGGTGGGGGCAGAATACATTGTAATATTCTGCATGCAGGAGAGGCAGAGGAGAATGCAGAAAGTTCAAAGGAGACGAACTTTGCCTTGGGCAGTTTCTGTGACAAAGGGACAAAGGCAAGGTCAAAATACCAGCTTGGAGAACTCACAGCTCCAGTAAGAACAGCCAAATCAGAAATATTAACTCTATTTCTTACGAGATCCCTCTCAATCAGGTTAAGATGCTCTTACACCTCTACATCAAAAGATTTGGTTTTGAGTCAGCTTGACACTGTGTCCAGGAAGTCTCAGGAATTTGGGCAACTTCTGCACACCTTCCTGGATGGGAAACTGGTCAGACACACCCTTCATGATGACCTTGCTTACCTGTGAGGTGTCACGGACCATGCTGCCAGGGCAATATCCTTCAGCAAAAGACACCGAGACCAAGTGACAATACAGTCTAAAGAAAAAAGGCGGGCAGAAGCAGAGAGATACTGGACATACCAGATTAATTTGAGCTGATTTGCAGTAAGGAGCTCTGAGTTGAGGGCAATGAGAAATGTCTTGATTTTGATTAAGTGGATATGTAATTCTTTTGGTAGGAGGAATCTAGAGAAACTGTATTTCTTGAAAAAAAGGAATGTACATTCTTACCCTGGTTGTAGTTACTGTGTATTAGTGCCAATCAGCCTACACTAGTTTACTGCTGTTATCGTGAGAAGACTTGAAAAGAGAGTATATAAAGTCACCTCCGTATCTATTTTTAACCTTTCTGTCTAATTTTCGCATTTCTGTCATTCTACAGCTCAAAAAGGAACAAGTGCATTCACCAAAGGACAAGATACTTTTTATTATCAATTCCGTTTTCTTCCACCAGTCACTGAAGCAGTGAGGCTTTCACCATTAATCCCCATGTTCTCAAGTGAGAGTTGACCAGCCCCTGTAACAGAGGCTTTTCTGACTGAGCTGTTCTCATCATCACCAGTGCATGCCCTTGATTCATGACAGTGATATTATGGTGCTGTCAGGAAATAAGAATGTGCAAGAATATTGACAGCTAGAAATACCACATTGTGGAGACCTGTGGGGTTGAAAACATATCAGTTTCCTTAAACTGCAAAGAAACTTCCTAGATGCAGATATATCAGTTTCATTTACAGGCCTTTTTTGG